>NC_089811.1:6461073-6769823 GCF_029633855.1 Hoplias malabaricus
CACCACACTCCTCACAGACAGTCACCCGGAGGAAACCCACGCAGACACAGGGAGAACACACCACACTCCTCACAGACAGTCACCCGGAGGAAACCCACGCAGACACAGGGAGAACACACCACACTCCTCACAGACAGTCACCTGGAGGAAACCCACGCAGATACAGGGAGAACACACCACACTCCTCACAGACAGTCACCCGGAGGAAACCCACGCAGACACAGGGAGAACACACCACACTCCTCACAGACAGTCACCCGGAGGAAACCCACGCAGACACAGGGAGAACACACCACACTCCTCACAGACAGTCACCCGGAGGAAACCCACGCAGACACAGGGAGAACACACCACACTCCTCACAGACAGTCACCCGGAGGAAACCCACGCAGACACAGGGAGAACACACCACACTCCTCACAGACAGTCACCCGGAGGAAACCCACGCAGACACAGGGAGAACACACCACACTCCTCACAGACAGTCACCCGGAGGAAACCCACGCAGACACAGAGAGAACACACCACACTCCTCACAGACAGTCACCCGGAGGAAACCCACGCAGACACAGGGAGAACACACCACACTCCTCACAGACAGTCACCCGGAGGAAACCCACGCAGACACAGGGAGAACACACCACACTCCTCACAGACAGTCACCCGGAGGAAACCCACGCAGACACAGGGAGAACACACCACACTCCTCACAGACAGTCACCCGGAGGAAACCCACGCAGACACAGGGAGAACACACCACACTCCTCACAGACAGTCACCCGGAGGAAACCCACGCAGACACAGGGAGAACACACCACACTCCTCACAGACAGTCACCCGGAGGAAACCCACGCAGACACAGGGAGAACACACCACACTCCTCACAGACAGTCACCCGGAGGAAACCCACGCAGACACAGGGAGAACACACCACACTCCTCACAGACAGTCACCCGGAGGAAACCCACGCAGACACAGGGAGAACACACCACACTCCTCACAGACAGTCACCCGGAGGAAACCCACGCAGACACAGGGAGAACACACCACACTCCTCACAGACAGTCACCCGGAGGAAACCCACGCAGACACAGGGAGAACACACCACACTCCTCACAGACAGTCACCCGGAGGAAACCCACGCAGACACAGGGAGAACACACCACACTCCTCACAGACAGTCACCCGGAGGAAACCCACGCAGACACAGGGAGAACACACCACACTCCTCACAGACAGTCACCTGGAGGAAACCCACGCAGATACAGGGAGAACACACCACACTCCTCACAGACAGTCACCCGGAGGAAACCCACGCAGACACAGGGAGAACACACCACACTCCTCACAGACAGTCACCCGGAGGAAACCCACGCAGACACAGGGAGAACACACCACACTCCTCACAGACAGTCACCTGGAGGAAACCCACGCAGATACAGGGAGAACACACCACACTCCTCACAGACAGTCACCCGGAGGAAACCCACGCAGACACAGGGAGAACACACCACACTCCTCACAGACAGTCACCCGGAGGAAACCCACGCAGACACGGGGAGAACACACCACACTCCTCACAGACAGTCACCCGGAGCGGGAATCCAACCCACAACCTCCAGGTCCCTGAAGCTGTGTGACTGCGACACTACCTGCTGCTCCACCGTGCCACCCAGAATCCCAATATTGTAAATTAAAATCTGTCTTTTTTTCCCCCTTGTCTATTTAACACTTATTTAAAAGCAGAGAATGCCAAGAGCTGCAAGTGTCAGTAATATGTTTAAAATAATATGTAGTTGTGTTATATTATGTAAGGATCCTTACGGATTGTGCTTGTGTCTTGTGCAGGGTATGTATGTGTTCATGCATGCAGTAAAAGGCACACCGTTTGAGACTCCAGACCAGGGCAAAGCCAGACTCCTCACACACTGGGAACAGCTGGACTATGGTGTACAGTTCACATCATCCAGAAAATTTTTCACAATCTCACCTATCATTTTGTAAGTTAACTTTCTTGATTATTTTACTTCTCCACTTTTCTTGATGAAGCTGTATTTATATATTACATGTATTTTATATTGTATTTTAATAAATATTCTTCTTTCATTCAGATATTTCCTAGCAAGCTTCTACACAAAATACGACACAGCTCATTTTGTGATAAATACTGCCTCCCTCCTGAGTGTGCTAATCCCAAAATTGCCACAGCTCCATGGAGTGCGAATCCTTGGAATCAACAAGTATTAATTTCACTGTTCAGAGGTGCTGAGCTGACACCAACTCTCCAATGAGCTCGTCTCATCTGTTAGGAGAATAGGTAACCCTCAGTGCTTTGTGATGCAGTTTTGTACAGTGTGTTTAATTTAGTGTCTGTCTTTGCTTAGATGCAAGTTATTACAGGCGTATGTAATAATGCCTTGAGCATTAACTTAAGTAAATATTACATTTTTTCCCTATTGGTCCTCCTGAATCTGGGCGGGCCCAGGTTTCTGTGTTGATTTGTTTTTCTCCTGTTTTTTTTTTTTTTTCCTTCCCATTTCTACTTTTTTGTGTGTGTGTGTGTGTGTGTGTGTGTGTGGACTGTCACTAAACTGTGAGAACCTGATGCTTTCTGTTTCTCACATTTCTAAACACAATTATAAAAAGCTGTTTTTAAGACCGGTTCTTTGTAAGAATTGGACCCTGTAGCTAAGAGTTGGATTTTTTTTTTTCTCCCTTGAATTTTTCTCTTTTTTTTTTTTTTGTCTTAGTACTTTATAAAACAACAAAGATGTCTTGCATGATTTTCTGAAAAAACGTTTGTTAGAGCAAGTATTTTGATAGTGTACCTAGTCAAATGGTGGGTTGATGTCTCGATACTTAAAGACAAGGAAAACCTTCATTAACAAAGCTTTAGTGTTTACTTATTCAAGTCAGATGTGTTTATGAACTCATTTATTAAAGTGTGCTTGTTTAGGACACGACTGTCAATCTCCTTGATTACCAAGGCAGCTAGTCCTTTCTGGCCTCTGCTTATTCATGGTATTATTGGAGAGTAAAAGAATCCTTGTATGTAATGTAGGCCCATTAAAACATTTCTGCTTAAACGTGGTTTGTTTTCTCTTTCCGTAGAGTAAATATCTGCATGCAACATTTATGGTATAAAACAAAACTGATCTAAAGACTTATTCTTGCCTTGTCAGTGTCTCTAAATGTGCTGTACATTTCACTGGGCGAGTTGTGCACTCACGATAACGGTTCAGATTGGGAAAATCTGTTAAAAGCAAGCATAACCAATTTGTTTTTATTTTTTTAATTCATTAAGATCTGAAAAAAGTTGAAATTATTTAAGTAATAAGTTTAAAAAATAAAATAAAATGTACAGCCTGGAGGTTGTGGGTTCGATTCCCGCTCCAGGTGACTGTCTGTGAGGAGTGTGGTGTGTTCTCCCTGTGTCCGCATGGGTTTCCTCCGGGTGCTCCGGTTTCCTCCCACAGTCCAAAAACACACGTTGGTAGGTGGATTGGCGACTCAAAAGTGTCCATAGGTGTGAGTGTGTGTGTGTTGCCCTGTGAAGGACTGGCGCCCCCTCCTGGGTGTATTCCTGCCCTGCGCCCAATGATTCCAGTTAGGCTGTGGACCCACCGCGACCCTGAATTGGAAAAGCGGTTACAGATAATGAATGAAAAATGTACACACTTTAGCCACAAATTGTTCTTTATATAATAAAATTTTAATCGGATATGTAAAATCAACCCATCTGTTTTTTGGTGTCCTGGACAAAGTTTATGTTTAGCCCTAAAATACATTTCCTCTCAATAGAGAATCCTTTCAAAATGCTGTGTAGACTAAGCTTAATCCCTGTCTTAAACAGATCAGAATTCTGTTAAAAAACAAAGCATAAAAAAATTAATGGGTGTCCAACAGTTCCTTGCAGGTCTGTAGCATTACTCCTTCATACACCTCAAAGTGGTGATTCAGATCTCTCTGACAGTGAATCTTATACTTGGTTCCTAAGGCACCATCTGGAGATGCTGCTCCATAGAAAACTCTACTTATCCTTGAATGCACTAATCCCATGGCGCACATCACACATGGCTCCCTGGTGACATACAGATCATATCCAGTGCAAATGTATGGCTGTCCACTATCTTTAGCAATGTCTGAGGAGTGGCTTTCCGATGCTGATGTGTCAGAGAGACCTGTGGTCACCTGGGGGTTAGGGACATTGTATTTACAAGCAGGGAACTTCTCATACCGATAGGCACCTCCTCCTTGAGAATGTGCCACAAGGTCAATGCACACCATTACAGCATGATGAAGTGGATGAGTGTCTCGTCTGCAGTCATGGCCTACAGCAATGACTTGTCCAGAACCTGGGTCAACCATCACTGCGCCAACAGCATCCATGCCCAGTTTGTGGCTTGATCTTGCAGCCTGTATTGCAGTCATCATATATTCTCTCATTTTGGCTTTCTCACTGCAAGAGAACAGCTGCCCTCTCAAGGCAGAAGTGAGCTGCTTGTCTTCATGAAAAGATGTAGGCCAGTGCTTGCTTGCCTGCTCAAACTGTGGTCTGGTCAGAGGAGGACTTGCTGGAATTTGGACAAGAAAAGGCTCTCCCAAGCCTTTGGAGTCAAATGGCTTAGAACCCAGCAAGTCAGCAAGAGTAAGACTTGGGGACTCCAACATTGGCACATCGCTAGCCAGGCACAGGATGATTTGAAGTGGATGGGGAGCGTTCTTGTCTTTGCAGGCTCTTACCCTCTTTATATGTTGAAGATCTGGCAAGGGGTAGATCACAGCCAAGTCTTTCACCAAACGTGAGGTTTCCCTCTTCTCAGTGATAGGAGCTGCATAAGCATCTAGCAGTTTAGTTTCCTGAGACTTTTCATCTGACAGAACAGGGAGAACATCCCAGGAGTCTGTATCATACTCCATTCCTTTTCTCCGTTTAGTGTCAGGCTCCATTTTAATCACTGAGGAAACATGTATTTAAAAGTCCCTCATTGCGATCTGTGGGGGGAAAAAAGGCATATGTGATTATGAGGAGCTTATATGTTAGATTTCTCTGTTTTTCAGGACAAAGTAAGCCCAAAGTCTAACATATCATAGTTTAGTGAAAATAGGGTGACCACACGTCCTCTTTTACCCGGACATGTCCTCTTTTTTAGACTTAAAAAATGTCCGAGCGGAATTTCACAAACGTCCGGGATTTTGTTTTTCTAGAGCTTACATAGAACTTCGAGAAGTTTCCTTCACAAACTAGTCCCGCCCTCCCCTACTCCGATTGGTTCGCTCGAGTGAGAAGGAGGCGTGGTGAAGTAGCCTAAAATCTGATTGGACGGTCTTACTGTAGAGCTGCCGTTATTGGTCGATAACCTTCTCTGTAAACCTCGACAGTGGAGCACTGCAAATCAAGTCACTCTGATTTCAAGTAATTATGGACGTGACTGAGTGAGTGAAACAGAACTAAAAGTAGGGCCATCCACTCACAAATAAACCTCAGCGCAAAACTAACTTTATTCGAAAATACATAGCTACTAAAGTCCAAATGCTTAGCGACATGAGGTAAATAAAGACAAGTATAGAGTCACTACAAACCTTTTAAGGTCAATGGAGCTCTGGTAGGCTTTCTTCAAATCTGTTTTTAATTGAAGCTCAGTGTTTAAGTATTTGTTCCCCTTTCTATATTAGAGCTGTTTTAGAGAGGAAACCCCTGGTGATCCACAGTGGTGACACAAAACCAAGTTTAACTTAAAACTAGGCGACAGAGACCAACAGTCACGAGTTTAAAAGGTTAATAAAAAATAAAAATAACTATTCTAAATCGTCTGAAGTTAATTTAAATATGGCTAAAACACAGAACAATTTCACTCAGAGAATCAACACAGACACACACAAGAGCTATGGGGCCGTCCGTCATGTTCTTCAACCCCCTCGGAACATGTGTAGTGTTCCTAGCTGGACTCTCAGTCAGAACTGGGGCAGAACCCCGCTGTCGTGTCCTGGAGCTGGGCCTGTTTAAGTGTAGTTCTCTGTGTGGGAATGCTTGAATTAATGCGTTAAACTATAACCATACAATTAATTTCTTACTCTTTCTCGGGACACGTTGTTGTTTCTGCTCGGACGTATTTTTGTGCTGCACCAAACGCCCGCATTTCTTCGACCGTAACTCAAATAGCTCCCTATGCCCTACATAGTGCACTATATAGGTCTCACACTAAGGGCTTCAGATAAATTACCGAGTCCTGCTGGGATCCATTGAAAATAAATAATGATGACCTGGAAAGACTTGGGAACGAGATACTTAAACATGTAATATAAATAAAGAAATTAATATCTAATTAAGTAATTCCCGCACTAAACATCTCGTTCCCACAGCTTAAGTCATTCCTGAGCATTATGTCATTCACACATCTTAATATCATTACGGAGGGATGTCACAATCAGGGCTTTACGGTCTATATACGCAAAAACAGAGGTTTTATAACATATGTAGTTTTCTAAAATATGCAGTACCCTACATAGGGTCTAGGGGGTAATTTGGGACCGTGCCCTAGCAGCTTGAGTACAGGCATACCGGTCAACACAGGTTAAAACAGAATAGCACAGGTTAAAAAGAATCAGTAGATGAGAAATTTAGCAGATTCTTATCGTTGTAATGAAGGCAGATTAATTTCAGTGTGTTAATGTGTTCTGAGCAGCTGATATAAATTCGTTTGTAGACCCAACAGTGTTGCTATGTCGAGGTTTAAATGTGGTGTGTTCTGCAGATGGACTGTACACAGACTACAGAGGTATATGACCCACAGAGCAGCGGCTGAATTAAAACCCAGGCTGGTGCTGGGTATAGAGAGCAGCTGTGATGAGACTGGAGCTGCGGTCCTGGATGAGACTGGGAAGATCCTCGGAGAGGCTTTACACTCTCAGAAAGAAGTGCACTTAAAGTAAAACATACATTCTCTCTACAGAACTGTTACTATAGCAGTCAAAAACTAACTCTTCTAACTAGTGATTTTAACTTCTTGAAAGGTGTTTTTGCATAATAATAGATGTGCATAAATTAATCAATGTCTGTGACCAACAGTGAAGCTCAGAGTGGATAACTGTAATAATAGTCGAGTTATTATTCATTCACTTAGTACAGAAAGGTAGGGTGAGCAGATCTGAGATGGTGAAAAAGAGGACACGTCTCGGATGAGTTCTCGCGAGAACTTACGTTTACGTATCGGCATAGCTGCTCGAGATGAGGGTGGGTACATGAGCTTTGCCTGACGTAAACAAGGACTACTGACGTGCAGACTGACCAATTAAATGTTTACAGAGAAGGTTATCGACCAATAACGGTAGCTCTACAGTCAGACCGTCCAATCAGAAGATTTTAGGCTACTTCACCACGCCCCCTTCTCACCCAAGCGAACCAAATGGAGTAGGGGAGGGCGGGACTAGTTTGTGAAGGAAACTTCTCGAAGTTCTCTAGAAAAGCAAGAAAACTTCTCTAAGCTCTAGAAAAACAAAATCCGGCCGTTTGTGAAATTCCGCCCGGACATTTTTTTAAGTCTAAAAAAGAGGACATGTCCGGGTAAAAGAGGACGTCTGGTCACTCTAGCAGAATGGGAAATGTTCTGAATTATTCAGTTGATGTGACTTGTTGCACTATGATGATATGAACAGACAAGATTTCTCTACACTGTTGGTGGTATGAACCATGGGGTCACAGTGTTAGAAACACTAATACACAGTACCTGGCCAAAAATGTTTAATTCTGTAATAGTTTGAACTCATTTTTCATTTCAAAATTGACAGGAAAACATAAGTTAAACAATTCAGTTGTTTTTTTGCAAGTGACCAAGTAAATATTTTCCTGGTTCACTGACCACTGAATGTCCAATTTTACTTCACCACTTTATACACTTTTTAATGGCTTTTTAAAAAATATTTTCCAGAACCGGTGGGATTATCCCAGCGGTTGCCCAACATCTTCACAAGGAAAACATTTCTAGAGTGGTCCAAGAAGCATTAGACAGGAGCGGGGTTGCCCCAAGTGAACTCTCTGCTGTGGCTACTACAGTGAAACCTGGACTAGCCCTGAGCCTTGGAATCGGTCTGCAGTTCAGTCTGAGTTTTGTAAGGCTTCACAAAACGCCATTCATCCCCATCCATCATATGGAGGCCCATGCCTTGACTGTGAGGATGCTGCAGCCGTTGGAGTTTCCATTTCTGGTGCTGCTTGTGTCTGGAGGTCATTCTCTGCTGGCTCTAGCAAAAGGAATCGATGACTTTTTACTACTAGGACAAACTTTGGATGAAGCCCCAGGAGACACTTTGGACAAAGTATAAAATTTATAAATGTTGTCATGTGATAGATGAGCAAAATCTCTTTAAAATGCCATTTAAGATACCATACTAATACCTATTAGAGTACTGATATTTGGAATTGAATTAGGTTAAGTGCTTAATACAATACAAAAACATACTCAAGGTAAAACAACAAATACTTTTTCAGTGCAACTTGTATTCTAATTTTGATTTTTCAAGTGATACATAACCATATATGATCTAATTCAACAGGTAGCAAGAAGACTTTCTCTTATTAAGCATCCAAAATGTTCCAGTCTTAGTGGTGGGCAAGCCATTGAACTTTTGGCCCAATCAGGTGATCGACTCAAATTGCAATTCAGAACACCCATGGGACAGCACTACGACTGTAATTTTTCATTTGCTGGTCTGCGCAACCAAGTAACAGGGGCAATAAACAAAAAAGAGAAGGAAGAAGGTAATTTATTTTCTTTGGAAGCAGCAGTTTGGATTTGAATGTAAATCTAAAATTTGGTAAAAAATAATTTTATCTAAATATTGGTTTCTGTCTGCACAGGCATCCAACAAGGGCAGTTGTTGTCGTGTGTGGGGGACATTGCAGCTGCCACACAGCACACTGTAGCCTCACACATAGTTAAGAGGACACATAGAGCCATATTGTTCTGTAAAGCCAAAGGCCTTCTGCCACAAAACAATCCCACTCTGGTAAGATCATTGCATCACAGGACTTCAGTTTGACATTCAGCATGAAAATCAACCAGAGATTAGCTTAACCGCATTGCAGAAATTACACCCTGCATTTGTTGGCAATTTGTTCAACATTTCAGTGAAAAACTTCACTTCTTTGTGCACAATGCCCCCTTTAGGTTGTATCTGGAGGAGTAGTTAGCAATGAATACATCAGGCAAATGCTGAGATTACTCACAGATGCCACTGGATTGCAATTACTCTGTCCTCCGTCGCAGTTATGTACAGATAATGGAGTCATGATCGCATGGTATGGAAAGAATATTCTCTCGCATGGTTATTTACTTATAATAAAAACTTGCGGTTTTGTTAAACAACATTGGTCTGTCTTTAGGAATGGTGTGGAGAGGCTAAAGGAAGGAAAGGGGATATTGTCTTATGATCAGGAAGTCCAATATGAGCCAAAGTGAGTCAAATACACATTTAATTGGTCAAACACAAAATTAAACGTATGGTATTCTGTTCCACGTCTTGTAATGTTTTATTTTGTTGTGTTTTATTAGGGCTCCACTAGGCAGAGATATATCTACAGAGGTGAGAGATGCTGCAATCAAGGTTCCTCCTCTAAAATTAAATGTAAAATGCTGATACATGTATTTCCTTTAATATATTTATGATTTATTAATAAATTAATTTTCCTGCTTGAGTTCCCGTGCTTGCAACTTGGATCATGTTTTCAGCATTTCACACTAGATAAAATAATGTGTCATTTGTGTATCGTTTTACTGAATGTGCGATCATTTATCACCTACAGCCACTGACGTTTGGCGCACAGTGTAATTCAAGCAGTCCTCTGTGTTGTAGATTTAAAATGAATCCATTTAGATCTCAAAGAAAAATCACTGCTTTTAGGTGAGGGAGATGTTATCCTGGTGATTTGTTTTCAGGGAGGGCTGGGAATGAGAGGAAGGGTCCTCAGTGCTTCGGACTCTGGGGGAAGTCATACTCCTCTGACTGTTGGAATGTAGTACTGGAGCTGACCTGGATCTGTCAGCACTGTTTCTGACAGCTGATCCATGTAACGCATTCCTTTTCTTAGAAAAACCTAGAAAGAGAGAGAGAAGAGATCATAAGTCAAGTATACATTTTCCCTTATTCATTCATTATCTGTAAGCGCTTATCCAGTTAAGGGTCACAGTGGGTCCAGAGCCTACCTGGAATCATTGGGCGCAAGGCGGGAATACACCCTGGAGGGGGCGCCAGTCCTTCACAGGGCAACACACACACTCACCCTCACATCTACGGACACTTTTTGAGTCACCAATCCACCTACCAACGTGTGTTTTTGGACTGTGGGAGGAAACCGGAGCACCCGGCTTTTCCCAATTCACTCGGAATCAGCAGCTCACTGAATAAGCGCATAAGAAAGTAGTGACATCAAAGCAAAGGCACCGTTTCAGCACAATAACTCAGATGAATTAAAATATGCCATTTTAATTCCAAGTGTTTCAAGAAATCATTTTTAAGATGACATTCTCTATAAATCTTTTTCTTTTTTTAATAGTGCGGATACAGTCATTCCCAGAACTCCCAGGTCTTTATGAAACTTCTTTTTTGAGTTCGCATACAACAATACTTCACTGGCATAACAGTAGGGTGACCAGACGTCCTCTTTTACCCGGACATGTCCTCTTTTTTAGACTTAAAAAAATGTCCGGGCGGAATTTCACAAACGTCCGGGATTTTGTTTTTCTAGAGCTTACATAGAACTTCGAGAAGTTTCATTCACAAACTAGTCCCGCCCTCCCCTACTCCGATTGGTTCGCTTGAGTGAGAAGGGGGCGTGGTGAAGTAGCCTAAAATCTTCTGATTGGACGGTCTGACTGTAGAGCTACCATTATTGGTCGATAACCTTCTCTGTAAACATTTAATTGGTCAGTCTGCACGTCCACGTCAGTAGTCGTCCATCCCCTACCCCCGGAGAAGTGTCCTCTTTTTCACCATCTCAGATCTGGTCACCCTAATGACTGTCTGCAAAATGGCCGACCAGAGCACTTTGATGTGAATTGGTCAAATGTAATCAGTTCTACTTGCTCTATTTTTACTCTTGTGGTGATAGGAACCAGGACTTATGGCTTATGACAGAAATCCTACACATTTGATCCAAAATGGATCATTTCACATCAAACCACTGTGATTGACTATTTTTTATTTATTATACCTCTTGGGAAGTGCTGACAGACAGGAGGACCCCCATTTTGCTCTAAACTGCAGAAAAAAATGAAATATTTATGTTAATCATGGCCAAAATTTTCAATTAACGCTTGAAACTGCAGATATACAAACAAACACATAGGCCATTTCAAGTAGACACTATTAAATTTTGAATTGGATAAAATGTTTTAAACTATGTAATTAACTTCATCACCATTCGTTGGCAGAATACCTGAGAGAGGGGAGACCCACTGTCCTTTGTCTCTTGAACTCAGTGGTAAATCTGTGAGATATCTTGGAACCTTCAGTTAGATGCTGTTTCAGCAGTTTGTAAATAAGAGGAGTGTTCCTGCACGCCACCATCAGGAGACGATGTGCATGCCTGTTGAAGGTGAGGTAACCCAGAGCACTAGCACATGCTCTTTGCACCTGATCAAAGCAGCAGAAATGTTAAACCTCAACGTTAACAATGAATACAAAGGAGAAAAATGTGTGAAGCAAATATATTTTTTTTACTTTGGTATATAACAGTTTATAGGGATAGTTTTTTCTGTTAAAAATTGAGATTTTTAACTCGTTAGTATTTAAGGACTCTTAAGGACTGTTCCATTATTTGTCCAAAAAGCTACAAATATCCTGTGAAACTATTATGCTAAATTATTGTGATACAGTATTTCCTTTGTACAACATGTATTTTTACAGAATTTACAAACATATATCTATAAATATCAAAAAAATAAGGTCAAACCTGATGCTGAATTTGCTTTGAGAGACTTTAAATGCTTTGGAACCTGGGTTCCTATTATTTGTATGATCATGATTTTAGGTCGGTAAGCATCTCTAAAATAATACATTTTCTTTAAAAGTACATGACTCTGTTTACTGCACTCCTCACAGACAGTCACCCGGAGGAAACCCATGCAGACACAGGCAGAACACATCACACTCCTCACAGACAGTCACCCGGAGGAAACCCACGCAGACACAGGGAGGACACACCACACTCCTCACAGACAGTCACCCGAAGGAAACCCACGCAGACACAGGGAGAACACACCACACTCCTCACATACAGTCACCCAGAGGAAACCCACGCAGACAGAGGGAGAACACACCACACTCCTCACAGACAGTCACCCGGAGGAAACCCACGAAGACAGAGGGAGAACACACCACACTCCTCACAGACAGTCACCCGAAGGAAACCCACGAAGACACAGGGAGAACACACCACACTCCTCACATACAGTCACCCAGAGGAAACCCACGCAGACAGAGGGAGAACACACCACACTCCTCACAGACAGTCACCCAGAGGAAACCCACGCAGACACAGAGAGAACACACCAAACCCCTCACAGACAGTCACCCAGAGGAAACCCACGCAGACACAGGGAGAACACACCACACTCCTCACAGACAGTCACCCGGAGCGGGAATCAAACCCACAACCTCCAGGTCCCTGGAGCCACTGACCTGCTGCACCAGCGTGCTGCCCTTGTACTGAACAATTAAAATAATTTTTACAGTATGTACCTCTTCTTCTTTAGAATAGAGGTGTGCAGTGAGATGATCTATCGCTCCCATGGTTACAATGGCATCTGGGACACCAGCTCTGGTGTGAGCCAAGCTTGCGAGTAACTGAGCTGGAAATGACACAATGCAAAGACAAACTTTATTTATTAAATATATTACATATTAATGACAATGTTATGTGAGCATGTTTTTTTAATAAAATGTAATATGTACTCAGTGTTTCTTACATACCTGTAATGACCACAGTGGAGAGTTCCTCTGATTGCAGTAGTGAGACCAAAACAGTGATCCCTCTCGCAGTGAGTGCCACTTTGTCAGAGCCAGCGATCACTTTAGCAAGCACAACTATCTATTGAACAATAGTTCCGTTTTAAATAGTGCTCTCAGAATGTAATATTTCATACAGGACTGTTTGGGTTTGTTCTCATTTCTCATATTGATGCTAATGTGTGATAGCACAATTCATTCATTCATTTCTGTAATCACGTCATCCTGATCAGGGTTGCAGTTGGTCCAGTGCTTGGGTGCATGGCATGAACACCCCCTGGACAGTGATCTGGAGCTGTATGGCAGCATCACTACCTGTAGCGCTACCGTCCCTGAGTGAGCTGTGTCCTTTCAGAAGCAATACTAATCCACTCACTCTCCAGAATACATTTTATACATTTGTGCAATACACACTGTTGATTATTTACCTATACTGACATCTGCAATATTTTTTTTACTACACATTTGTAGTTCATTCATTCATTCATTCATTATCTGTAAGCGCTTATCCAATTCAGGGTCGCGGTGGGTCCACAGCCTACCTGGAATCATTGGGCGCAAGGCGGGAATACACCCTGGAGGGGGCGCCAGTCCTTCACAGGGCAGCACAGAATCACACACACATTCACTCACACACTCACACCTACGGACATTTTGAGTCGCCAATCCACCTACCAACGTGTGTTTTTGGACTGTGGGAGGAAACCCAAGCAGACACAGGGAGAACACACCAACTCCTCACAGACAGTCACCCGGAGCGGGAATCGAACCCACAACCTCCAGGTCCCTGGAGCTGTATGACTGCGACACTACCTGCTGCGCCCAGTGATTCCTGGTAGGCTCCGGACCCACCGCAACCCTGAACTGAATAAGTGGTTACAGACAATGAATTAATGAATATTTAGCTATTTTACTGCTCATTTATCAATCTCAGGTTTATATTTTCTCTGTGGAAGAAGTGAATAAATATAGTTCATCTTAATTTATACTTAAAACATCAGAGAAACACTGAATACCAAAGCACCCGTTAATTACTCTGCAGAAAATATATTAAGTAATGGCATGATTTCTCCTATTACCTGAAATGCAGCCTTAGCCTTCTCTATCTCATCATCAGAGTTTAGAAAATCCTCATAAGTTTGTAGTGGAACTCCTCCCATTTTCAAAATTGCTTTCTGTTGATTTCGGTTATTATATGCAAACAGGGCCAGGGCATGTCCAGCCTCCAGACGAATGTCCTATTACAATATCATATGCAAAATAATATGAATCTAAACAGGAAAACAGAATTCCAATAAACTCAAGTTACTTCCATCAAACCAGATTTTAAATGTGGAAGTTAATAACAAATGACCACATTTTTGGTAACTATGATCAGGTAGAAGTTACTCTGTCTTGGGCTTGCAGAAGCTCCGCAATCGTTTTGTAGGAGAAATCCTGATGCTGCCAGAAGGTTTTCTGGAGCTTTGGGTTCCCCAACAAGATACAAGCCAGAGTCTGAGCCACTTGAACCTGCAGCCATTAAAAAAAACAAGGACCATAACTGTGATGCATCTGTGATGACTCTACGGAAGTAGCTCATTAAAGAATGGACACTACTGTCAGTACTTACTTTAACCTGCAGAGATTCATGGCCTTGCAAAAGCTCCAGCAGTGTTGGAATGGCTTCTTCCTCATAAATAGCCACCTGACTGTTTACATTATTTGTGTGAGCCACCCCTGAAAAAGGAATAAGAAAGGAAACGTGGCTATTACGTGGCTAAATACTACAGCACTGTCTAATCCTTGTGTTAAATGTATCTTCTTCTTCAAGTCATTATATCTGTGTTCATTCATTCACTGTCGGTAACTGCTTATCCAGTTCATAGTCGCGGTGGGAATCACTGGGTGAAAGGCGGGAACACACAATGGAGGGTTCGCCAGTCCTTCGCAGGGCGACACACACTTGCATA
Source organism: Hoplias malabaricus (assembly GCF_029633855.1). NCBI lineage: Eukaryota > Metazoa > Chordata > Actinopteri > Characiformes > Erythrinidae > Hoplias > Hoplias malabaricus. The sequence continues at coordinate 6,476,031 of NC_089811.1, forward strand.
TTTACTCACACCCTCACACATATGGACACTTTTGGGTCGCCAATCCACCCGCCAACGGGTTTTTGGACCGTGGGAGGGAGTAGTAGGTAGGACATGTCCTCAGTGGAACTGATTATTATAACCGCATACACCAGTCATTCTTAACATTAACATTAACACCACCTCTTCATTTCTACACTCAGTGTCCATTCTCTCAGCTGCACTGACCATACAGGAGAATTTTGTAGTTGTACAGTTCATTTTTTGCTCTGCTTTCTCACTGTTCTTCAGTTCTCAGGACCCCAACATCCACCACAGAGCAGGTAGGATTTGGCTGGTGGATCTATCTTAGTGCTGGAGTGACACTGATATGATGGTCAGACAGTGAGTATTGCGCTGATACAAGTGGTTCAGACACATCCGTGCTGCTAGAATTTTCAAATCTTCAGGGTCACTGCTGGACTGAGACCAGTCCGCCACCAGAAATATCCAGCCAACAGCGTCCTGTGTCCACTGATGAAGGACTAGAGGCAACCTCACAAACTCAACAGATGAGCTTCAGTCTCTGACTTTACATCTACAAGGTGGACCAACCTTGGAGGAAGATGTGTCTAACAGAGAGGACAATGAGTGACACAGCATTTAAAAACTGCAGCAGCCCTGCTGTGTCTGATCCAATAGTACCAGTGCAATGCACACTAATACACCGCCACATCAGTGTCACTCCAGCACTGAGAATGAACAACGTGTGGGGATCCTGAGCACTGGAAACAGGGTGGAAGGAGGCAAACAAAGTATACAGACCAACAGATGGGCTACAGTCTGTAATTGTAGAACTAAAAAATTCAGCGGAGCTGGAAGAATGGACAGTGAATGTAGTTACAAAGACTGCCTGTGAGGAGCTTGGTGTGTTCTCCCTGTGTCTGCGTGGGTTTCCTCCGGGTGACTGTCTGTGAGGAGTGTGGTGTGTTCTCCCTGTGTCTGTGTGGGTTTCCTCCAGTTGACTGTCTGTAAGGAGTGTGGTGTGTTCTCCCTGTGTCTGTGTGGGTTTCCTCCGGGTGACTGTCTGTAAGGAGTGTGGTGTGTTCTCCCTGTGTCTGTGTGGGTTTCCTCCGGGTGACTGTCTGTGAGAAGTGTGGTGTGTTCTCCCTGTGTCTGCGTGGGTTTCCTCCGTGTAACTGTCTGTGAGGAGTTGGTGTGTTCTCTCTGTGTCTGCGTGGGTTTCCTCCGGGTGACTGTCTGTGAGGAGTGTGGTGTGTTCTCCCCGTGTCTGTGTGGGTTTCCTCCAGGTGACTGTCTGTGAGGAGTGTGGTGTGTTCTCCCTGTGTCTGCGTGGGTTTCCTCCGGGTGACTGTCTGTGAGGAGTTGGTGTGTTCTCTCTGTGTCTGCGTGGGTTTCCTCCGGGTGACTGTCTGTGAGGAGTTTGGTGTGTTCTCCCTGTGTCTGCGTGGGTTTCTTCCAGGTGCTCCGGTTTTCTCCCACAGAGGTGGATTGGTGACTCAAAAGTGACTGTAGGTGTGTGTGTGAGTGTGTGAGTGAATGTGTGTGTGTGTGTGTTGCCCTGTGAAGGACTGGCGCCCCCTCCAGGGTATATTCCCGCCTTGCGCCCAATGATTCCAGGTAGGCTCTGGACCCACCGCGACACTGAATTGGATAAGGTTTACAGATAATGAATGAATGAATGAATATTGAATGTTGTGATTTTAATATGATGGGATTTGAAACACTACATTTTAGTGATTTTAGTGAACAGGGGTGTACTCATTTGTGTTAAATTCATTATCATTGTTGATATTTCGTTTCTGAAACCAAGTCAGAGAACACAAATGCACCAGCAATAAAGCAGGACTAAATTTTTTTTAAATCAACACTTTTTAAATCAACTAAGAGGAAAATAGACATTTTAGTTAAAATATGTATATTTTTAAATACATAAAATATGATTTTCTATAATAAGTACTCAAAATTGCAAAAAAGTAATACAAAGAGTTTGTAAAGACACTCGTGAATTAATGTTATTACTCACAATACTGAAAAAGTGTGCTGATTTATAATCAATCACAATAATATAATGTCATATTGTCCACTGTTAAATGGTTGATTATCATTACTTTAATTACCGATGCAGAGGGTACGGAGGGCTGTGATGACACTGAGAAGGGTTCTCTGTGTGGTGCGGGACCCTCGAAGCAGTCTCACAAGAGGGGGAACTCCATTTTCTTTACACAATCTTTTCTGGTTTTCACGGCTGTCCCGGCTGAGGGCTATCATCGCCTGACAACCTGCAGAAAAAGAACCAGAACACTGTCGATTTTAGGTGAGGGAAAGATCTAGACAGTCTGTTCCAAGCACAGTATTTCACAAATCTAATGTGAGGACAAGTTGAGCTGAAAAGGGTCAGGAGGGATTTGAAGGAGCAGCTGCTTGACAGAAGCTTTTAAACAGACTTATCACACTCCAGTGCCAGACAGAAGGACAGGGAGGAAGCACACTTGGAGCAGAAACCTAATTGTAGAATCATTGCCTGCGATCGTGTCATATACATAGAGGACACTAATGGCAAAAACAAGAGGACAGAGTGCATCTTTTCATAAGTGGAATGTTATAGAGGGAAATCCCAGAGGAAACTGAGCATTCCTGAGCAAATATCCCCTCCTTATTATGAGTCTAGCAGAAAGGTGAGCGACTCGAGACAGGAAGCTCTGGCCGCCTACCTGCTGGACATGACCTCTCTCACAGTAGCGGAGAGAAAGCTTGAGCTGACGGCCATCCAAGGGGCCGTCAATCAGCCGTTAGCACAGCTTATCCAGTGGCTGTTAACACCATGTCATTGAGCACAGGTTTTACTGCACTTGGTGCCTTATTTTGTGAATCTCACGAGAAATTCCTTTTCCCTTCCCTCCGCTGGATGACAGCTTCACTGGGAAAGTTCCATGTTACATTTATGAGCACCCCAGATGCTCACTATAAGAAGAATGAGAAGTGCTGTTCCTGGGCTGGGGTTCCTCTTATTTTATCTTTTCGTAAAAGTACATACTGTAACTGATTGTGCATTGGCCCTTACCCACATGCTGCATTTTGTCAGAGGTAGACAGCAGCATATTGAGGATTAAGTGGTAGCCGATGACCTTGGCCATGTGCCTCTGCTGTTTTAGTGTATGTCCGGCCAGGGCCCAGAGAGCCGTGGCCCCCTGCTCACATGTCTGCTGCTGGAACATCTGCAGAGGTATAGATAACCCAAAAAGATACACACAGCACTAGTCAAAATCTGATCAAATGTTGTTTACACTTGGCCTGGCCACCAATGCTACGTTACTTGGAAATGTTATATTATTCGGAGCTTTAGTTGAAGGCCACTTAAGACCAGTATTACAGTGTCACCACATTCATAAAACATGTTTATAAATTATTGCTTTATTTAAAAAAAAAAAAAAGAAAGAAAAATGAGAAAAATGCATTGGCACGGAAACAATAAAAAAAAATGTTACCAGATTACCACAAGTCCTTCCAAATCCAGCCAAATCCTGCCATAAGCCCTCAGAACAAGCTGATTACATTTTGATTAAATGTCATTCCGGAGTTGAGCTGTAATCATGTTACCCGTAAGAGCCGTAGAAGGTGCTTGTCAGCGTGTTTCTTCATAAACTGCTCCTGTATGGCAGGGTTTTGGTGCGCTATGGCCTCAATGGCCTTGGCAGCATTGACCTGAGTGGACATCTTTCTGGCCCTCAGGACCTGCACCAGGGGGCTCACTGCTCCAGCCCCACAGATCAGCTCCTGATTCTCTCTGTGACCACGAGCCAGCTCAGCCAGAGCCACACAAGCTTCTTCCTGCAGGACCTCTGAATAAACACACACACACACACACACAAAACGGGTGTTTTAAAGGGACACTGTAATATTTGTATCTTAAAATTACAGCTTCCTAATCATTGTGATGCTTCACTGACATGCGGTATGGAGAACAGAGCCTCTGTCTTTGCTACTCTGGGCTCAGCACTGCAGAAATTGCACTATGTAACTTTTGGAGGAGGGCAAAAACCCCTCCCCCCCTTTATAGATTTCTGTACAGTGCTGTAAAAATGAACAACACTAGGGGGAGCCCCACCAGGAAAAACCCAAACCTCACCTAGTGTTCCTTTAATGTACAATGACAGTAATAAATAATTACCAGAGTTTACACTGAGGAATTCAACCAGCTGTGGGATTCCTCCAGAATGTGCCACTGTGGTCTGGTTGGCTGGGCATTCAACACACAGCGCTCGGACACATCTCACAGCATTCAGCAACACGTCCTGGAGATCAGAGTTCAGGAGCTTCACCACTGGTGCCACCCCACCCTACATCATTGGCATACACATACAGAGAGAATAAAACACTCATGAGGGCTTGATAATCATGTCACAGCTTTGAAAGTATAGAAACAGTCTGGCTATTGGCCATGGCATTATGATAACTGGCAGGGAGACAGTGTTTTACTTATTAAATCAATAGTCAAGTGTCAAGCCACTACTGTCTATACATTTACTGTCCTGGTGTGGGTGATAAATTATGCAGCAACAGATGGATTGTGCAGCAACAGATGGTGCAGCGAGAGTATGAATAAATCAGGAGATTTCAATTTGCATTTCAGTCCATGGATGTCAAATTCTCTATTCTTGAAAATATAAAAATCTGGGCGGCACGGTTGCGCAGCAGGTAGTGTCGCAGTCACACAGCTCCAGGGACCTGGAGGTTGTGGGTTCGATTCCCGGTCCAGATGACTGGGTTTCCTCCAGGTGACTGTCTGTGAGGAGTGTGGTGTGTTCTCTCTGTGTCTGCGTGGGTTTCCTCCGGGTGACTGTCTGTGAGGAGTGTGGTGTGTTCTCTCTGTGTCTGCGTGGGTTTCCTCCGGGTGACTGTCTGTGAGGAGTGTGGTGTGTTCTCTCTGTGTCTGCGTGGGTTTCCTCCGGGTGACTGTCTGTGAGGAGTGTGGTGTGTTCTCTCTGTGTCTGCGTGGGTTTCCTCCGGGTGACTGTCTGTGAGGAGTGTGGTGTGTTCTCTCTGTGTCTGCGTGGGTTTCCTCCGGGTGACTGTCTGTGAGGAGTGTGGTGTGTTCTCTCTGTGTCTGTGTGGGTTTCCTCCGGGTGACTGTCTGTGAGGAGTGTGGTGTGTTCTCTCTGTGTCTGCGTGGGTTTCCTCCGGGTGACTGTCTGTGAGGAGTGTGGTGTGTTCTCTCTGTGTCTGCGTGGGTTTCCTCCGGGTGACTGTCTGTGAGGAGTGTGGTGTGTTCTCTCTGTGTCTGTGTGGGTTTCCTCCGGGTGACTGTCTGTGAGGAGTGTGGTGTGTTCTCTCTGTGTCTGCGTGGGTTTCCTCCGGGTGACTGTCTGTGAGGAGTGTGGTATGTTCTCTCTGTGTCTGCGGTTTCCTCCGGGTGCTCCGGTTTCCTCCCACAGTCCAAAAACACATGTTGGTAGGTAGATTGGCGACTCCAAAGTGTCCGTAGGTGTGAGTGTGTGAGTGACTGTGTGTGTTGCCCTGTGAAGGACTGGCGCCCCCTCCAGGGTGTATTCCTGCCTTGCGCGTAATTTCACCCATTTTTTTGACCCCAGGTTTACTTCTCATCATTACCACATTGACAAACAGGCAGCATTTTCCTTTATTTGTCCTAAACCATGCACAATACAGACTCACCAGGTCAGCGATGCGAGTCTGGTACTGAATGCTGTGGCCTGCAAGATCAGCCAGTATAACAGCACAGCGTGAGTGGAGCTCAGGCTGCTGGCCTCTGAGGAGTTTAATCAACGCTGGAATGGCATCATATCTTATCAGCTCCTCACATACTGCCACATTCTCTGACATGTGACACATCACTGCTGCAGCCATGGACTGGAGCTTCGGCCTTGTGCCTCGCAGGATCTCCACAAGTGCTGCTACCCCACCTGTTACACCATAAACAGGAAGGCAACTCACTGATCCATGACAGCTGAAGCCTCTCTAATGAGGAAAATTGGCTGCAACTGTTACCTGCTTCCATAATGTCCTTCCAGAAGGAGTCAGCTCTCACACAGACAGCCTCCAGACATCTAACAGCCATCTCCAGCCTCCTGTGTTCTGTACACTGTATCATCTCTGTGAAGAGAGAGTTTGAGGCTCTGTTTAAATAAACACAACAATTCTTGCAGCATCCCTAACCATTTGTTACTCTTTTGAAAATGCACAGCATCCTTATAATTGCATAACCGCATAAATATAAGCACATAATCATAATCTAAACCAGTGAACAGGTGTCAGAAGGAAAGTGACAGTATTAAAAAAGATTCAGCTCATGAAATCAGTTGAGATGTTAAGTGTTATACAATTAATGGGCTTACTTCCATAAAAAGACATACCAACAAGAATCTTCCACACAGAAAGCCCCTCTAAGTTCAGCTGAATGAAATGTTTGAGAATGTTGATGTGGAAGTAAAGAGCTGCCAGCTGGACCACATTATTGCCCTCACTGTCATTCTCTCTCCAGTTTGCCCCGCTGGAAAACAGAAAGTCCAGTGTCTCCACAGAACCTGAAATGGCTGACAGTAACAGAGGGGAGATGCGATACCTACAACACAGCAATTGGGCGGTTAGTCAGGGGAAACAGGCAGCTGTGTACAAACTGAACATAGTGCTTACCTAATTAACGTATATAGCTTGATTATAGCTGTACATTGTCTGTATTGATTGCAAACTTTGAAAGCTCCATCCACTACAGAAATAATAGTAAGTGTCACAGCTCACTCTGCACATGTGTGTGTGTTCAATAAGGTTTGGTCTTTCCTGCACAGAGCCTGGACACATGCGACTTGGCCATAAAAGGCTGCAAAATGTACAGCCATCCAGCCTCTGCAGTCCATAAGTCTGTAGTCTGCCTGCAGAGCCAACAAGCAGTTCAGAGCGCCCAGAGATCCGCACTGAGCTGCTAGGTGCAGTGGCGTAAGTCCTGAAGGTAGGAGAGCATTTTTATATGAACAGAAAGCAATAATAGGTTAAACAGATAATTACTGCAGTTATTCCAAGCTCATCCAGGATTCCAAGACAGGGTATTTATCCTAGTTTTCCTTGTGTGGGTACAGGGGTGGGTCCAGGACATTTTGTGGCCAATGTGGGACACAAAAACACTGAGGGGTTGCTTTAGCATAGTGACACTAAAGGAATGGCTGTTGTGTTGTTTGTTTATTTGTTTGTTTGTTTTAAGATAGGTATGTGGTTTGTATTGTGCAACAAGTTACATCACTGCTGTGGTTGTTGCACAATTGAGCTCTATTCCATGGCCACTGCAGGCCATCATTTGGATGTTCCCCTGGGGGGTTAGGATGACAATCCTCATTCCCATTTCTCGGCCAGATGCTAGCTAAATCAGGGGGCTGATAGCTAACATAACAGAATTGGGCAATCACAGTTCTCCTCCAAGTGTCTGGAGATTCAATGACTGTGTTATTAGTGACATTTTGAAAAGAAGCATTACCTGGCTTCGTGTATCTTGGAGAAAACACATGTAAGCCCTAACCCTCACAGCTTGGAATCATTGTATGTTTGTGTTTGGAAAAAATGCTATGCTAATTTTAGATTAAAAAAAACATTCCTACCAGCTCCCTCTCTCAATGGTTCACTGGCTCCTGATTTCACTAAAAAAAACAAACAAACAAACAAAAAACATGTCATCATAATGATATAGAATTGTACTATTACATTTTTCCATCCATCCATTATCTTTTACCCTTATCCAATTCAGGGTCACGGTGGGTCCAGAGCCTACCTGGAATCATTGGGCGCAAGGCGGGAATACACCCTGGAGGGGGCGCCAGTCCTTCACAGGGCAACACACACTCACACATTCACTCACACCTACGGTCACTTTTGAGTCGCCAATTCACCTACCAACGTGTGTTTTTGGACTGTGAGAGGAAACCGGAGCACCCGGAGGAAACCCACACAGACACAGGGAGAACACACCACACTCCTCACATACAGTCACCCGGAGGAAACCCACGCAGACACAGGGAAAACACACCACACTCCTCACAGACAGTCACCCGGAGGAAACCCATGCAGACACAGGGAGAATACACCAAACTCCTCTATTACATTTTTTGAGATGGAAAATATCATTTGGACAATTCCAAAGAAATACCACATTTCTGTCAACAATCCATTATTTACTTTGACATAGCAAATTTTTCAAAGGCTGGCATTTAATGTTGGAGTGTGTTTGAGAGAGCATACCGGGGCTGTTGAATCTGGAGCTGCGTGTTTGGTTGACGTTGATGCTGAAGACTGTGAGTTGACAGATGATGTGTGAGTGATTGCAGGCGGCAGCGTAGTGCAGAAGAGAGTAACCACTTTCATCCAGCAGCCGTAGTTGGGATGAGTTCTTACGGCTCAGAGTGTGAAAAGCAGCAGATAGACCCCTCTCTGCAGACGCTCTCAGACCATACGGGATGCTCTGTGGAGCACAAACACTTCAGCTCATACAAACACACTTTTGTGTATAACACTGATAAAAAAATCATTTATTGTGCTTTATTAATTAGTTCATGGAAAACAAGAGAATCCTCAGCAGAAAAAAACCCAGTAAATTAGGATCTTATAAGAAATTCAATTGTTAAAATGAAGTTGAAAATGGTTTGATGTGAAAAGATATATAATACACAACTTAGTGATGCACATTACTTTACTCACACATCATCTGTGAACCAATGCAAATATAACCATTTTATTTACAATTTTAAACCAACAGTGAACCTACATGAGTCTGAGATTTTATGTGTAATGTTTGTATTAAGGGTAAATTCTGGGGGGCAATGATTTTCTTTGGGCACTATTTTACTTCCCAAACTCTTTGTACTTACCTCTTACACATAATGCTTTTAGGCCAAGAACGTATCTCAAAACTATCATAAATCTGTGTGTCAGCCACATGTTCATAACCATTTTGATTAATGACCTTCTATGAACAAGCTTTCAAAGGCATTACACTCTCAATATTGCATCAGTAGTGCAAACACTGCAGAACTGTGGTTTAACCCTTAAGTTCATTCATTCATTATTTGTAAGCGCGTATCCAGTTCAGGGAATCATTGGGTGCAAGGCAGGTATACACCCTGGAGGGGGCGCCAATCCTTCACAGGGCAACACACATTCACACCTACGGACACTTTTGAGTCACCAATCCACCTACCAACATGTGGATTGGTGGAACACACCACACTCCTCACAGACAGTCACCCGGAGGAAACCCACGCGCACACAGGGAGAACACACCACACTCCTCACAGACAGTCACCCAGAGGAAACCCATGCAGACACAGGGAGAACACACCACACTCCTCACAGACAGTCACCCGGAGGAAACCCACGCGCACACAGGGAGAACACCACACTCCTCACAGACAGTCACCCAGAGGAAACCCATGCAGACACAGGGAGAACACACCACACTCCTCACAGACAGTCACCCAGAGGAAACCCATGCAGACACAGGGAGAACACACCACACTCCTCACAGACAGTCACCCGGAGGAAACCCACGCGCACACAGGGAGAACACCACACTCCTCACAGACAGTCACCCAGAGGAAACCCATGCAGACACAGGGAGAACACACCACACTCCTCACAGACAGTCACCCAGAGGAAACCCATGCAGACACAGGGAGAACACACCACACTCCTCACAGACAGTCACCCGGAGGAAACCCACGCGCACACAGGGAGAACACACCACACTCCTCACAGACAGTCACCCAGAGGAAACCTACGCGCACACAGGGAGAACACACCACACTCCTCACAGACAGTCACCCGGAGCAGGAATCAAACCCACAACCTCCAGGTCCCTGGAGCTGTGTGACTGCGACACTAACCTGCTGCACCACCATGCCGCCCTACCCTTAAGTTCAATATGAATAAACATATTACTGTCCACTATCATTTTATTACTAAATTGTTAAAGTTCCGTTTGCTTTTACAAAGTTATTACTGCTTTAAAATGCTGGCCAGTTAATAGGAACAACACACTGTCATGTCAATGTTTTCCACATACAAATAAACATGCAAGTGTTATGTGTAAATGTGCTGAATAGTCAGTTACCTTGCACTTTATGGCTTTTGTATAACCAAAATTCTTCTTAAACTGTTCATGAAGCTGAATGTCTGTTAAGGGTAGTTTCTGACCCCTCATGTTTTTGATGACCATGTTCATGCCTTCCCACCACTGAACTGTGTTGTGCTGAGGGTAGAAGGACGCCAGCTCGATGGAAATCACACAGTACCTAGGAAACGACAATATACTTACTGTCCAATATGATTAACAATGTTGGAGTTACTTCTAGGCTTTACTGACTTTTAATCTCACCTCTTCCCATCATCAATCTCACTCAGGGGAATGGGAATGTCCTTTTTGTATGTGCTGTCCTGCTGGAGTAAGTCTTTGAGAAAGCTGGTGGCTTGATTTTGCAGTGTGAAAAAAGCCACCTGCACAAGAGAATGTAAAGTGTAAATAGGAAGTTCCCCCTGGGACTGTTTTAAAATTAGCCTTTAAAAATCTAGACATTTAAGGAGACACCAACAAAGTGCGGAAATCCCCAAGATCAAGCATTAAAAACTAAGAAAAAAAACACCACACTCCTCACAGACAGTCACCCGGAGGAAACCCACGCAGACACAGGGAGAACACACCACACTCCTCACAGACAGTCACCCGGAGGAAACCCACGCAGACACAGGAAGAACACACCACACTCCTCACAGACAGTCACCCGGAGGAAACCCACGCAGACACAGGAAGAACACACCACACTCCTCACAGACAGTCACCCGGAGGAAACCCACGCAGACACAGGGAGAACACACCACACTCCTCACAGACAGTCACCCGGAGGAAACCCACGCAGACACAGGAAGAACACACCACACTCCTCACAGACAGTCACCCGGAGGAAACCCACGCAGACACAGGGAGAACACACCACACTCCTCACAGACAGTCACCCGGAGGAAACCCACGCAGACACAGGAAGAACACACCACACTCCTCACAGACAGTCACCCGGAGGAAACCCACGCAGACACAGGAAGAACACACCACACTCCTCACAGACAGTCACCCGGAGCGGGACTAGAACCTACAACCTCCAGGTCCCTGGAGCTGTGTGACTGCAACACTACCTGCATGCATTTTAAAAATCTTTCTAGTGTTCTGTATATATATAGATTATCTCCATTGGTCAGGGGGGCTTTATACCCCCCTAACTGACCCTGGGCACTGAGAATTCTGGCCACATATGTGGCTGCTCCATAAAGCCCCAGTGTCCCCAGCTTTATTATAGGAGTCATTATTAGAGGAGGTGTCAGATACGTTTGGAAATTAAGTGTACTTCATTTTTATCTTTATGTTATCTTCCACCGCACCTTCATCTCTTCCGCAATGTCATCCAGTTCAGGAGTCCCAACATCGAACTCAATCCCACCGTGAAGATGGAAATACTGACCCGGTGCGTATGGAAAGTGTTTACAGGAAAAATCAGGTCCAAGGAGAAGAGGAGGAAACTCTCGCTCTGTTTTCAGTTGATCTTCTGTGAGAAAGATAATTGCAGAAAGAAAATCAACTTACAGCTGTGCAATGGATCATCTGCTGTAAGCTGATTTTCTGCTGTTAATATAATGTTCATATCCTTCCTCCTCTAAGACACCTGTTTCAATTCCAGACCTGATAATTACACTGAATTGATGTGTACTAATAAATTATATGTATTTATATTATATATATATGGACCAACCATAGCATTATGATATTAGACTAAGTGCTGAGGCCCTCTGAGACAATAAGAAAGAGCAGGTTTAGTGTGATAAAACAGACCTGACATAGGCGGGAGCATTTGAGAGAGGTCAGGAATTCTCATCTTCTTCCTCAGACCCACAAGGAAGGGCACGAGGAAGCTGATGAGCCTGAGGTAGGCCAGGTCTCGGCTGAGTTCCACCTTGCGTCCCAGTTGTTTCTTCACCAACCTCACGTGTCTGGAGAGTCGTTGCTGTAGCCGTTGGTAGGTGTCCAGTCCCACAGTGTCCTCAGTCATCCGCACAACACTGGACAGAGAGTGCGTTGCCTCAAAAGTGAACAGATTTTCATGCTGGTGGACGGAGGTGAGAAACGAGGTGATCTTCAGCAGCACACTTTCAGCAAACTGAGAGAAAATGCTCTGTTCCTCTGCACTGTTGGGGTCATAGGTTGGGTCTATGTCATTTGTGTCATCGTCATATATTCCCTGGTATGAAGGGTCATTTGAGATGTCTTCCAATCCTACAGAAAAAAATATATTAACAATAACATTTTAAATACATTAAAGCATACACTGTAAAAAAAAATTCTTGTAAATTTTACAGTAAAATACTGGCAGCAGAGTTCCCAGCCATTTACTGTATTTTTACAGGAACACTACTGTATTTCAAATTTACAGCATATTACTGTAATTTAATAATACAATAATTTACTGTAAATACTGTGATTTACAGTAAAATACTGTAGCAGACTCGCTGTAAATTTACAGCAATTTTTTACAGTGTAGATTTTAACACCAAACTCCTCACAGACAGTCACCCGGAGGAAACCCACTCAGACACAGGGAGAACACACCACACTCCTCACAGACAGTCACAGACTAGAACCCACGACCTTCAGGTTCCTGGAGCTGTGTGACTGCAACACTACCTGCTGCGCCACCATGCCGCCCCAATGAAAACTCCTTCAAAGTAAATGTGCTCACAACCATCAGATCTATTCACTCAGGGTAACCAATTCTCCAAACTTGTAAAACATAGTGCAGCTTTAATCATTCTGTAAGCACTACACCATTTATAATATACAGTGATAAAGAGAATAGATGAAACCATAATAATAATAACCCAGCATTATAAAAAGAAATATGAAATACAAGACAGTGAGAGCCTAACCAGCTGTAAGAAATTCAGCAACAACGTCTTTCTTTGTTTGGGGAACTCCATTTGAATCCACACCCATGCTGGACCTCCACATTTCAGAGAATCGAAGGCGTTTTTCTCTGGGTATATAAGCCCCGTGCCAGAGGGCCTTCATTGTGTAATCTATGTTGATGAGAATCTGTCCTACTTTAGTATCATAGTAGGCTGGAGACAGTTGGCAGGAGGTGCTCTGGTCATGGTTGGGCTCAAGGCTGATCACTGGCACTTGATTGAAGCAGTAAATGCCTACTGTCAGTTCTCTAATGATCTGGTGAACAACTCTGTAGTCAAGAGGCACAGTGAAATCACAGGGGGCGAGGATGATGGCGTTGGACTGAAAGAAGTTGTTCATCTGTTTGATGACTCCAGGAGGAGCCTCCACGGGCACCGTGAACTCTTCTGCACTAAACAGCCAGCTGTGTGTGGTCAAACTGAGCAGCTCCTGTATCTCCCTCCAGTCATATTTCTCAAAAAAGGCGCTGGCATTTCTCTGAGCTGTCAGAGCTGCGAAGGTCTTTGCTGTCTTCTCCAATGAAGCCGCACATCTGACTGAGGGCTGGGATTTTAAATATCCACTCTCCATAGTCAAAGCTTTTTAACTGAAAACTAACTAAGCGTGATTTGAGTAGGCGTCGCCCTTGGCAACCAGTGACGCGCTTTACAGTCTGGACGCGTGTGATACCAGAGTCATCCACTAGAGTGCGACGTTTCCTCAAAGTCACTCTGGGAGGGTCCGTTCAAATTTGACATACCGACGGCCTAAGTAGGGCACTTTGCAGGGATGTTAGTTCCTGAATCGATATCACTGCTTGTTGCCAAGGTTACTCTCTCTCTGATAGTGCTTTCTATACACTTAAACTAATGTTGTCAGCTCTTATAATATACCTACTTTACCCTTACATTCTTTTAAACAAAAATAGCTGACAAATAAGGTTCATATTGTTTTGTAATGTTCTGTAATATAGTCCTAGGGTGACCAGACGTCCTCTTTTACCCGGACATGTCCTCTTTTTTAGGGCGGAATTTCACAACAGTCCGGGATTTTGTTTTTCTAGAGCTTACATAGAATTTCGAGAAGTTTCGTTCACAAACTAGTCCCGCCCTCCCCTACTCCGATTGATTCACTTGAGTGAGAAGGGGGCGTGGTGAAGTAGCCTAAAATCTTCTGATTGGACGGTCTGACTGCAGCGCTACCGTTATTGGTCGATAACCTTCTCTGTTAACATTTCATTGGTCAGTTTGCACGTCAGTAGTCCTTGATTACGAGCACCCCCCCCCCCCCCCCCAATCTCAGATCTGGTCACCCTATATATTCCACTTATAACGTCTTTGTACAACTTTCCAAATGTTCATACCATAATGTGAACAATAGCTTTGTTAAATGAAAGTACCAGCTATTACTCAAGAATGTCGCTTATAAGCTTCTAAAAATGCAGTCGAAGCAGCTAGCATACATTCTTCGGTTGAATTGCGCTCTATCTACGCTTCACACTTTTAAGTCTCTCACTCGTTATAAACACTGACTTGGGATCGAGGGCATAGACAACACTAGGTCGGAATAAAGCGTGCCCACTCGGTGACGTGGAAAAACACGTAACTGGTCAAAGTACAGCGCATGCCTGTTTTTCCACATGAGAAACTACTGAGGATACATCACATTTATACAATTAATGAGTGTAGTTCATAACAGTACTTTAGAGAGAGGAAGCGGTCGTGTTCAGTATGAAAGCTGTAATTCTAGCAGCAGGTTACGGCACCAGGCTGCAGAGGGACGTACAGAACGATGGCAGTGGAGAGTTTGTTCATTTGAGAGGAATTGCTAAACCTCTGTTACCTATAGGACACAGTGTGCTGCTTTCTCATTGGCTCAAGGCTCTCTCGCGCACTCCTTCTATTCAGAAAGTGTTTGTGGTTGTGAGTTGGCTGCTTTTTTTCAATACACTTCTCAGGACTTACCACTGTCCAAATCGATTATCATTTTTAACTGGTTTTCCAGTGATGATCAAATTTTAAACCATGTTGGCGTAACATGTCCGTGTTGTGTTGTTTGTGTAGTGGTGCTTGAAATTTTATAACCCTGTAGAATTTTCTATAATTATATATAAATATGTGACAGGTCCTAAAAGTAGATAAAGATAACAAAATCAAATAAATTAGACATAAATATTAGATTTGGTCATTTATTTGAGGAAAATTATCCAATAGTAGGTTACCAAAGTGGAAAGGTATATGAACCTTTGCGTTCAGTTTCTCAGTGTGACCTCTGCGTAGCAGTAACTGCAACTAAACACTTCCGGTGTTATTGTTAATTAGTCCTGGGAGGAATTTTATTCCATTCCTCTGTACATAACTGTTGCAACTCTTATGTCGGTGGGAGGAGGGCGGCACGGTGGTGCAGTAGGTAGTGTCGCAGTCCAGGGGCCTGGAGGTTGTGGGTTCGATTCCTACTCCGTCTGTGAGGAGTTGGTGTGTTCTGTGTTGTCCTGTGAAGGGTGTATTCCCGCCTTGCACCCAATGATTCCAGGTAGGCTCTGGACCCACCGCGACCTTAAACCGGATAAGGGTTACAGATAATGAATGAATGAATGTTGGTGGGTTTCCTCCCATTAACTGTCTGTGTTATGTCCTTCTACATTCTATAGGTTCCATAAAACATTACTCTTCTGTAACCATTATTTAATAGAACAACTCGTACTCAGGGTGATTCTTGCTGCATGACCCATGTTCTCCTGAGACTGAGAAATGTCCTGACGTTTTCATTTAGGATTGGATGGTGTAATTCAGAAATGATTGTTCCATCAATAATTGCATTCTGTCCTGGCCCAGATGCAGCAGATGTGGAGTTTTGTTTTCTTGTTCATCTCATCTCCTTCATTGTTCAAATGGCCTTCTGCTTTGTCCATGAAATATTTAGCAGATGGGCAGCAATATTTTTTTTTAGTCTCCCCTTCTTGTAACCCTGACACACACCATTGTTGTTTCCTGATAGTGGACCACTGAAAGTTAGTTTTAGCCAATGTGATAAATTATTTAGTTGCTAATAAGGATAATTAAACACCTTGCTCTTGGCATGACCTTTTTTGGTTGACCACTCCTGGTCTAGAATTTCCTCCATTTGTTCAAAGTTTGTCTGACTGTGGGTTGGTGGAATCAGATGGTTTCATAACCTTTTCAAGCTTGATTAGCATCAATAGCTAATCTGCTGAGGTCCTCAGAAATCACCTCGGTTCGTGCCTTACTCCACTGTCACAAACACATTGAAGATCAGACTTTGACAGGTCTCTGTTCCTAAAACAAATCAGGGCACCCTCTCACATCCGATTGTCATCCCATTGCCTGAAAACACCTGACTTTAATTTCACTTTTAAAACTTTATGCTAAAGCTAAAGAATCACATACAGTGTCCACTCACAGATATGTAACACATGATCGTTTTCTTCTGTCAGCAAATGACCAAGTCTAATATTTTTGTCTCGTTTTCTTGTTTTGGTTTTCTTTGTCTACTTTAAAACTTGTGTGAATATCTGATTAAGTTTGAGGTCTAACTTTCAAGCACCGCTGTAAGTATTGTACAAAAGTTTTACGTTAAATTCAGCAAGTAGCTTTGGCATACAACCATAGGCCTAGGTAAACGAGTTCTATGCAGCCTAGGCTGTAACGTTAAAGGTTTTGAAACGTATACATTTTAAGCTTTTTACACTGCATCAGATACACACAAAATAAAAGGAAACATGTTGGTTTTCCATGATGTGAACACCTTTATAAAGTGGATGGTTATTTGTTTCTGTACATCTGAAATGTGCTTATGTATCACAGACCAATTCCCTTTACCATGAAGCCTTCAAGAAGTGGGCTCAGGAGTTCCCTAGTGTTGAAATAATAAATGATGGGACCTGGAAGAATGAGGTACAGTAAGATCAAATCTAGCTTTAAAAGTACAATATGCTGCCTTTTAAGTGACCAAGTATATATATGTCATTAGTCTTGTAGATCTTTGAAATACTTAAGACGTTTGCTAATTCTGTGTTAAAAATTGCTTATGGGGGCAGCCATGGCCTTAAGGTTAGAGAATTGGGCTTAAGATCAGGGGGTCACCAGTTGAATTCCCAGAGCCAACAGGAAAAATAAAAAAAAAATCATTCACGGCTGAAGTGCCCTTGAACAAGGCACTGAACTGCTCACCAGGTGCCGAGGTGGTTGCCAGCCTGTAGCTATGTTGTGTTCTAAAGTGCGTGTGGCTAAAGGAATTGCTTCTAGTGAGCGTTTGTTTACACTTTACACACATTATTATCAAAGGGAATATTTTTCTGATATTTCAGACTTGTTCTATCCTCCTGCAGGAGCGACTTGGTGCAATTGCTTGCTTTCAGCTGGCAGTTAAGCACTTTGGCGTGGATGATGACATCTTGGTGATTGGAGGGTATATCTTTTTAGGTTTCCTCTAAAAACCTTTACTTATACAACCACAAAAAGTAGGAGCTCCAAAAACAGCTTATATCTGCACTGTAACTTATAACATTCAGAAACTGTCAGCGCAGTGTCTGAGGTCTGTTAGCTACTACACTTCTCATTTTGGGATCAGTGTGTTCTAAAATACAATGGAAATGCCTCAAACTTAGGTGGGTCTAATCACATAAGCATTCCAGTTAATGTCAATAGATTTCTTTGCTTACATGTGTTTCACCACATTTAAAACTATGCATTGAACATAGTCAGCGGTTGGTATATTGTAGTAGAAACACTGCAACACTCCGGACAGCGGGCTAATGTTTGATTCCCAATGCAGAAACACTAAGAATCAATAAGACAAGACCCTCCTCCTAGTGCTGCATTGGCCTACATCCTAAAATCTTTGACCGAGTTGCTCAGGATGAGAGCATTAGCCAAAGACTATTAATGTAAATAAAAAAATAAATTCTATAACCAAGTAACAGACTACAAATACCTGTTTTCGTTTTACAGGGACACACTGTTCAAAGAGGATTTCAGCCTCAGCAGATTTACAAAACACTTTGCTGAAATGCAGAGGAAGGATAAAAACAGCAACTTGGTGTTGTCATATCAGTGTAAAGATGAGGGTAAGAATGATGTATATCACCTGTTACAAGTTTGACTTTCTTTTGAAATTTTCCAGCTAATCCTTTAGGTCAGCGGTCCCCAACCTTTTTTGCACCACGGACCGGTTTCATCTAAAAAAATTATCTTTCATATGCTCAGGCCTTGCTCGATAATCGTTAATGAATTGTTAATCTAATAATAAATCATCCGCAGTGGTCTTATGTCAAATGCAAACATCAACAGACAATAAACAACCTTTTGTTCATAAATTAATAATCAACAACATCTCTGTAAACGAAAATATTTATTTTAGAACAAAAATCCTTTCTAATAACATAATCATTATAAAAATCTAAACTCGATTCAAGTGACAATACTGGTCATTTCTATATAAAAGGGTGAACACATCAATCAAATAATAATAATGTCAATTAGTGAGAGCCCTGAGCATGTTTCTCTGCAACGAGCCGGTCCCATCTCAGAATAATGGGAGACAGTGACACCCGAAGTGTGTTCTGTACGTTCAGTCTGTTCCATAGTTTTGTTTTGGTTGCGGTCACTACAGAAAATCCTGCTTCACAACGATAGGTGGTTGGAAATGGAAGCAGGGCTTTCAATGCGTTTTGGGCGATCTCAGGTTTATTCTGCCTCGATGTTAACCCAGAACACTGGCACAGTTGTTTGAAACATACTTTTAAGGCCACCATTATTTGCAATGTCCAGCAGTTGATCCTCTTCTAGCACGGAAAGGCTCCATTCAGCAGGTTTGTTTACAAATGGGTCGCGGATCCATTCTTTCGCCGTCCGTGGGTTACGCATGTATGCGTCTGTGCGTCATTCCGCACAGAAGTCACTTTTCCAAATAAAACATCAACATTTAGACTGATAATCAATTAAAAAAAAAAATCAAACATTCTGTGCGGCCCGGTACCTAATGGCCCACAACCCGGTGGTTGGGGACCGCTGCTTTAGGTATTTAGAGTGTTTTTAGAGTGAAGTTTATATGTTTGGTTAGGTAGCACTGACCGTAGTATTATAAACATTAATCTGTGATCATTTACCTGAATCATCTAATAAATGTTATGGCATATTGACGAGGGAAACACGCTTCTTTGTTTTTAATATTGCCTCAAAAATGCTGATTCCCTCCCAAAAAATAAAAATAATCATCAAAATACTCCTTTGTGTTCCCAGAAACATCAAAGTACGGCATTCTGGAGGTGGACTCTGACTTAAAAGTACAGTGTATGAAAGAAAAACCACTCCCAACAGAAACAAACTCACGTAGTGCTGTATGTACTCGTCCTCACAACACCTCACATCACTGATCCACTTCAGTAACACAAAACAGCTGCCATGACATATGAAAACCATCTCTGTTCCTTTGCAGTGTCCCTGTTTTTACTTGTTTTCAAGAACAACACTTCCGCTCTTGGACGCATTCTTGAAGGAGAAAGAGGTACAAATGAGTTTTTCATAGAGAAGGTAGGGGAAGGTCTGGCAAACTGTTCAGAAAACACACCACGTCTTCATCCAAGTAGGGAAATTTGAACACAAACCAAAGCATTGTTTACTAAATTTCAGTAATATCATGCTATTTTCATTGTAATCTGATGCTCTGGTTTGCAGGAACATTGTTTTACTGTGTTCTTGTATATAAC
This sequence comes from Hoplias malabaricus, assembly GCF_029633855.1. NCBI lineage: Eukaryota > Metazoa > Chordata > Actinopteri > Characiformes > Erythrinidae > Hoplias > Hoplias malabaricus. Next base: position 6,495,722 of record NC_089811.1, read on the forward strand.
TGAAATGACAAACCCTCTGAGTCTAGACCAGGGGTGGGCAGTCTTATCCGCAAAGGGCCAGTGTGGCTGCTGATTTTTACAAAATCAGTTGTTTTACTGAGACCAACTAATTAAAGGAGTGAAATCAGGTGTGCTCCAGCCTGAATGGACTAAAACCCAGCAGCCACACTGGCCCTTTGCAGATAAGATTGGTCTAGACCTTTGGTTTATTAATATTTAATTTACTGATCAGTCTCCAGATTCATTCTTAAATGCAAACGTCAACTCTCTTGTAGACGGGGCCCATTGAAGAGAGGGACGCACCTGGACATTTTCTATCATGGCTAATACTGAGGTAATACAGAAGTTCTCCATCTAATCAGACGACTAATATGATCTTATCATCACATTAATATATCCATCAACCTGTATTTCATTGCAGGGGGACCGTATATGTTCACAGGATATCGGGACGTTTTGATGTGGGAAATCTTCCATCTTACCTAGAATGTGACAGATATTTCAAAGAGCAACTTAAAAATCCAGATATTTATTTAATGTAGGACAGGACGGGATCAGAACATAGTTGGAAAGAAAGTGGTATGTTTGTTTATTTAGTACTGTATGGAACAAACTATGATGATGAATGAACATAATTTAAGGATGGTTACATTTCTTTGACATGCAACATTAATGGGTAAAACCGTAACGTGTACTGATTTAACTTTTATATAATAAACAATGTTCTTATTAAAAAAAAACTGCACTAATTTACGACCAGTCGCTTGCACTTATCTGATGCTTTTTCATGGCTGTTCTCTAATTTGGCGATTCTGGAGCCAAACTGCATGGCCCTCTTGGGTAAAACAGCAGAAGGCCCAAGGCCCAGCTCCACTGCAGCCAGCCTCAATAGCAGCTTCTCCCCGATCCCCCTGGGTAGGGTAAGGTCTGCCTTCTCCCACACTGGCAAACTGTTCAGAAAACTCACCACGTCTTCATCCAAGTAGGGAAACCTGAACACAAACCAAAGTATCGTGCTATTTTCACTGTAATCTGATGCTCTGGTTTGCACCATGGTTTGCAGGAACATTGTTTCCTTTCACGGTCTTCTTTTATATATTTGAAATGAAAATAAACCCTCTGGAACATCTGTTCTACAGACATACACCTTCTCAGGTGAGAAGGCATAATGAGTTTCTTTTCAGATACCAATGCTAAAAGAACTATTGAAACATTCTTAGTGAATATTGAACTTTATCTTTGAACATACACATTGTTTAATTTGTCTATATTTACGTAATATACGCTGTGAATGTGTAAACATACACTGTACCCACCACGTCTGTCACAGTAAAAGATAAAATTAGTTTAGATCACAGTACTATGACTGCTATTTCCTGTGTTACATTTACCTGGCCTCTTTTCCATGATCTCCAATGATGCGGTCGTCTCGTCCAAGATTCCTAGATGATATTCTGCCCAGCTCCATGGCCAACTCTTTGACCAGACCCTCGAGACCTGAGGTCTTAAACCTGACTCTGTGTCTGGAATAGCCAGCCAACTGCTCATCTGCTCCAATGCCTGTCAGAACCACCTGCCAAAGGGCAAAAATAACAGTCAGAATGACCAAATAAACACTAAAAGGTTCTCTGTCACCAGCCTCATGGTTTAAAATATTACTGATACCTACCTTCGCTGTTGAAGTGTGCTGCCTCTGTTGAGTTCCATCCGAGATGATTCCAATTCCTCTAGCTGCAAACCACACAGCACACCCGATGCTATCATCAAGAACAGTGTCTAAAGGATGAACCAAGTGACAGATGTGCTTTTCCCGCATTTCCTTAAGCTCCTCTTGAGTAACGTTGATCTCAACAAAGTTCCATTTTCGCTCTGGACATAGATTTTTAAGCTCCTCTAGTCCGGCTCGGCCAGTGATTCTGTCTGGAACGTCAAAGCAGTTTGCTTTATGTTGATTTGACTGAGGAATGTCAGCAGTAGCTGGTGCTTTTCGATTATGTTTTCCTCTTTTTTGGGACCCTGGGATTATCCTAGACTCCTGAAGTTTAAACGCAACATTAAGAAGGTCCAGTGGTTGGTCAGCGGGTATGTGGCGATCAGCAAGTACAGCCAGAATCATTGAATCTATTCCTCCAGAAAAGAGTATGGCAATGTCTGCTTCAAAATCGTTTGTTTTTTTATTCAAAGGCAAGCACTGCACCCTCCTGCGGACTGCTTCACTAAGCACATCTATGAGACTGCAAACCACTTCTTTCTTGCCTGTACGTTTTAGTATATCCCTAAGTTCATCAGGAGAGGTTTGAGAAATTTGATTTAGTTCATTATGAGGTGCCATTATGGATGTGTTCATTGGAGGAATAAGCGAAGTAAGTAACAGCCCAGATTCATTCATCATCAAGGACAAACCACACGGAAGATTTTCACAGGTGAAGTCATTTGGTGGCTCAACACCAAGGTAAACCCATGGGTAGAGCTCAAGTTTCCAACTTTCCTCATCGGAGCAGTTCTTCAAATCCAACCTATAAACACCAATTGCTGGTATCTCTTTCCAGTGGCAGGAATCAGGATCTGCCACGTGAGAAGATACTGAGGTCAGTGTGAAAGAGCTCCCCACTCGCCCACAGCTCCAAAGCAAGCTCCTTCTCCCAAAGAAATCCCTACCGAACCAAATACAGTGTTCAGCTTTCCAGTAGTAAATAAAGGCCCAGGGACCCTTGATTTGAGACAGAACGGACAATACATCTGAAGAGCTTCTACACACAGAGAGATGTTGGAGAATCACTTTGGTATCATTTTCTTCAGCTTCCACCCTTAAACCACCAAACACCTCACCATTCCAGAGGAGAACATTTCCATCATCATCTTGCAAAGGCTGAGGAGTCAAGACTCCCCTCATATGGAGCACATGGGCAGAAAACAGGTAATTGTAGCTAGGATCTGAGACCTTTTTTGTAATGTCCTGGCTACAGTCAGGCCCTCTGTTTCTAAGCCTGTCACGCACATGGTCCTGTAGTGTACACTGAGTCGCAGTAAAATTCACCACAAAACAGATCCCACACATTGTCCCCCCAGCACAGCTTCAAATATCCTGATAATCCTTTTTCATTTTGTCAAGTTCTCCTGTAGAAAACGAAAATAAATCAGCATTACGATAGGTACGTACACACACACACACACCTTATATTTGTCTGTTATGCTAATCCAGTTGCATTTGTTGGGATGATTCTTGGCTTAGGGAGGAGTATACTAAAAGAATCTTTGACTCCAAACATTGCATTAACACACCTCTGTAATATGACTGAAAAAAAATGTATAGAAATAAGAGTATAGACCAGAAGTCGGCAAACCTTTACCACTCAAAGAGCCATTTGGACCCGTTTCACACAATAAAGAAAACACTGGGAGCCACAAAACCTTTTAGAAATTCTAAATGAAATAACACTGCGCATAACAGGGTCTTTTTGCCTTTGTGCTGTGTATAAACAAACTACACTGTGTTACATTTATGAAATCAATGAACGACTGCAGAGAAAATGAAATAACATTTCTGCATGCAACAAAATATTTTTAACTCCGAAAAAAAGACGTTGTGTTGATGGTTAAATAAAATACTCAATGTCTATTTGAGTCCTTGTAGTAATGGGAAAAAAAACACCAAACTTAAATTATCCACTGGCAGCAAACAAAAATGCTATCCTCTCTCTGCGTGCCGTCATTATTTTACTGGCGCCGTCAGCTGTCAAAAGCTAAAGAAACCGCACACTGGCGGGTGTCGCATGTTGGAAGTTGTGACATGTATTAAGAGCGACAAAAATATTAAAATATTTTAGATGTTACAAGATCGCAATAATCTTCATAGAATTACATTTTGAAAATGAACGAACTAAAATAAACTACATTTTAATTAAATACTCATTATTTTCAAAAGCTGAGCCGCATCAGAGAGATCAAAGAGCCGCATGCGGATCTGGAGCCGCGGGTTACCGACCCCTGGTACAGACTCAATGGAATACAACACAATGAATATAATCCAATGATGTGCAAATCATTTAATCCATATTTAAAAACAGTACAAAGACAATATCTATATAATGTTAAAACTGAGAAATGTAATTTGTTTTTGAATCTCCATTTTGAAAGTGATGCCAGAAGCCTATTATAAAAAATGTATAATAGGAGCAGGTTCATCACTAGTTTCACCTCCACATTTAACAAAACCTGTAAACGTTCACGAAGTGAGGACACCAACTGCTGTGGTTTTGAAACTGATATGTTTCCCATTCTTGCCTGATAATAGATTTCATCTCCTCAGCAGTGCAGGACTTTTAGTATTTTTCTCATTTCAAACTACGACAGATGTTTTCAATGGGAATGTATTAACTTGGCACCCTCTTTTACTAAAGGACAGTGCTGTCATGATCCATGCAAAATTTGGATTGGCATTGTCTTGCTAAAACAAGACCTTCTTTGAAACATCCAAGGTCTTACTGGCTGCAAGTTATTGTAAAACCCGCTAATATTCATCATCATCATCTTTACTGCTTAATCCAGTTCAGTGTCGCGGTCGTTTGTATTGTTCAGCATTAACGGTGCCTTCACAGATGGTGCACTAATGCACCCGCACACCACGCTTTTGAACTGTGCGCTTATATCCAGAGGGATGCTCCCTCTCCTTTTAGCCTGGAGGATGCAGCATTCATGATTTCCAAAAAGAATTTTGTTGGACAACAGGACACTTCTCCACTTTGACTTTGTCTATTTTAAATGACCTTGGGCCTAGAGAAAGCAGTGGTGTTTTTGGATCCTGTGTTCACAGAGTGGTGTCCGAAACATTTTTGAGCTCATACAGTGTTTTCCACTAAAGAACTGTGTCTAACTGAGTGCCTGAAAATCATAACCACTCAGTGTTGGTTTTGGGCCTTGTCTCTTGCATATATTTTACTTGGATTCTCTGAATCTTTTAATGATATTATGTACTCCCCATATACTTTGCAATTCTAACTTGTTATTCTTGAATTGTTTCATTATTCACCTGCACATCTTCATGCACACCTCCCCATCTTTACTTCAATTTTTTTGTAATGTGTTGCTGGCATCAAATTCAAACTGGGCTTATATTTTTCAAGAAAAAAAACAACAACATTTCTCAATTTGAAATGTTGCCTTAGTTTTCAGCTGAATATAGGTTTAAATCATTTGCAAAGTTCATCATTTTGTTCTGATTTTATTTGCATTTTGACATTGTCCTAACGTTTGGAAAAAGAGTTTGTAAATTTACATTAAAATGTTTGCGCTTGAAGCTTTATATTTTTATTGAGTGTCTTACCTTTACTGGAGCTCAGAATTGTTCCTTTGTCTGCCAGAAAGAATATGTTGCTGTTGGGCTGCTGAACGTAAACTTTCTGTTTGAAAATGAACAAAAAAAAAGGACATGCTTATATTTATAATAAAAATTATAATACATTTTATTAATAGAGCACCTTTTTCATGCTTTAAATTACTTTACAATTAAATAGTGGCATATGCAGTGAGAAAAGGACATGTAAACAGGTTTATTAATAATACGGAAAACATTAGATTACTTCAACAGTGGAACAAAACAGAATAAAATCACAAAAAAATTTAACGTATTAGAAAACAGCTGGGTGGTGCAGCAGGTAGTGACGCAGTCACACAGCTCCAGGGGCCTGGAGGTTGTGGGTTCAATTCCCGCTCCGGGTGACTGTCTGTGAGGAGTGTGGTGTGTTCTCCCTGTGTCTGCGTGGGTTTCCTCCGGGTGACTGTCTGAGAGGAGTGTGGTGTGTTCTCATTGTGTCTGCATGGGTTTCCTCCGGGTGACTGTCTGTGAGGAGTGTGGTGTGTTCTCATTGTGTCCCCGTGGGTTTCCTCCGGGTGACTGTCTGTGAGGAGTGTGGTGTTTTCTCCCGGTGTCTGTGTGGGTTTCCTCCAGGTGACTGTCTGTGAGGAGTGTGGTGTGTTCTCATTGTGTCTGCGTGGGTTTCCTCCGGGTGACTGTCTGTGAGGAGTGTGGTGTTTTCTCCCGGTGTCTGTGTGGGTTTCCTCCAGGTGACTGTCTGTGAGGAGTGTGGTGTGTTCTCATTGTGTCCCCGTGGGTTTCCTCCAGGTGACTGTCTGTGAGGAGTGTGGTGTGTTCTCATTGTGTCTACATGGGTTTCCTCCGGGTGACTGTCTGTGAGGAGTGTGGTGTGTTCTCATTGTGTCTACATGGGTTTCCTCCGGGTGACTGTCTGTGAGGAGTGTGGTGTGTTCTCATTGTGTCTGTGTGGGTTTCCTCCAGGTGACTGTCTGTGAGGAGTGTGGTGTGTTCTCCCGGTGTCCGCGTGGGTTTCCTCCAGGTGACTGTCTGTGAGGAGTGTGGTATGTTCTCATTGTGTCTGCGTGGGTTTCCTCCAGGTGCTCCGGTTTCCTCTCACAGTCCAAAACACATGTTGGTAGGTGGATTGGCGACTCAAAAGTGTCCGTAGGTGTGAGTGTGTGTGTGTTGCCCTGTGAAGGACTGGCACCCTGAGACTGGCAACTGAGATTTATAAGCTGACAACCTCTAAATATCTGTCACCCTTAGACAGAAAAAAACTTTGGAACAACAAATAATCCACAAATGGAAGATCTCAGAGTGAAGGTGTTTGTGGACCGCTGAGTATGTGACACAGGGGCATGCAGTGCGGTTAAAGTGGGAAAGAAAGTATTATACAGGGAACTAATATGGGTCTCAAAGGTCAATAAATGTTCAAATGTGAGGTATGATAATCTGACCAGGGAAGAATTTCGCCAAAAGTGTTGATAAACTATACACAATTTGGCACTGCATTTAGGAGATTTAAATGTGATATGGATTACAGCATTAATATGAGGAAAGCCTACGTTTGCACCAATATTTTATTGAATATTCGTACCCTACTTTTCTTCAGATTTGACAGTTCATCAACCAAAACTTTCTGCTCCTTTATCTGCAAAACAAACATACACTCATAAGCAAATATGTACTAGAGGACACTGTACAGGGTCTGAATCTATACATTACATACGTCTAAGGTTTCCAGACATTATTTCTGTTTGGTAAATCCGAGATATGTAGCTAAGGGCTGTAAAACCCCCAGCACTGGGGTCTGCTGCAGAGTAAATGTAGTATATTCTTTAGGGTGTGTTTCTAATCCAGAGGTTTAATCACTCAACCGGGGGTCTACAGGCCTGTGGACCTAGAACCAACTGTACTCAGCAGTTCCATTGACTCATGTACGCGTTCACTCATTCACGAACCTTTCTGTTGAGCTCCTCTTTGCGGGTGGGCTCTTCCTGAGGAAGGTTGTCCGTCTGCTCGCTGCTCCTGAGAGACATTTTAGAAAGAAAAACCTTCATATATCCATCCACATGCCTCTAAAAGCCCCGTCGCAGTCCTTACACGTAATTGTTTATCTCATATACGTCAGAGGTGGCGCGTTTACAGCGACCTCTAGTGGTTAGTGTTTGGGACTGAGGGAAAAAAAAGTATACGTCAGTGTATTTTTTCACTACGTTGATTGTAAAACGTCCTTGGGTTTATGAAAGGCGCTATATTATCATTATTAAAGGCTTATTATTATTATAATGTATTGTAGTAACCTGTAGTAACAGTATTTACGACCAGTTCATACCCAACCGCTAAACCTGATGACAATGAAATAGGAATAAAATAAACCCTCCAATCCTTCTGTATAATTACTTGAAGGCATATATATGCTTTTATAATTCATATATAAGCATATCTTTTTTTAATTTGCTCTGGATAAAAGCATCTGCTAAATTGCTAAATGCTAAATGCTAACTGAATGCACAAATTCATTCATTTATTCACTGTCTGTAATTGTATATCCAGTTCATGGCCATAGGGGTCCAGACCCGGAATCACTAGACACAAGGCAGGATCACACCCTGGACAGGGCGCTAGTCCATCACATGGTGCCACGCACTCACACTAATGGACAATTTAGCATAGAAAGTTAACTTGCCAAACGTGTTTTTCTCAGGGAGAACACACCAAACTCATCACAGACAGTGACCCAAGTCAGGGCTGGAACACACTACTCTAGGACCCTGGAGCTGTGTGACATCAGCACTACCTGTTGCAACACTGCAATTCTAAATGTAATATAAATATACATTGACATTAAAAAGTCATGGGATAGCAGTATGTAAATTAGTTACGAATGGAGTTGCCTCAAGAAGCAGTTCGGGAACACTCAGACCTGTATGAGTTGTGTGGTGTTATCTTGTGAGTAAGGTTGAACGCTGGTGTGCTCATGGCAAGGTGATGTGATCATGACTGGCGATGTCTGGCTAGAACTTTCCATTCAAACAAACAGGTGACTGACAGAAATCACATCCACTTTCAATGCTGGAGGCCCCTCACACATATACCCCACAGTTCAGTGCCGTGTTCTTTAGCTTCCATGGGATATGGGGACAGAAGGTCCATCAGCGTGCCTCTGTTTATACGACAAAACCGGACACAGTGCCTCATCTGGACTCAGGAGGTTGCTAAACAAACCCTAGAGAACCATGTGGTGCCGTCTGATCACAGTAACAATCGTTTCAGGTTAATGGTGAGGTTAATGTTTGGGGTGGACACCATGAAACAATGAACATCCTCAGGCACTCTGGTGGGTCTTCTGCTCTCATGTGCTGCCAGAAAAAAGACAAGGATGTTCAAGGCCAAGGTTAGAAACCTGTTACTGCGCCGTGAAACATCTCGTGTGAATTTTGGCCCAACATTTACCCTTTTGTGTAAAATCTTTATAAGTAACTGTTTACGTGGAAGAAAAAAAATTGTGACCAAGTTACTTCTAGATATATCTAATAAAAGAGTTCTCTGGATGGGGATTAAATCTAGTCTACATCTACATTTTATTCTTTCCTTGAGGACTCTGCATTCATAAATGTGTGTAGTCCAGGATTAGCGGGACTTATTCCCAGTCTGTGAAACAGTCCTAAGATATTTTGCGGAAGGTGTCACCATTTATTCTGTTTCATTCCTTTTAAACATGTCACTTCAACACAGTCTTTTTCTTTTTGTTTGGACATGCACAGCAACAACTAATTGTTTTTTTTTGTGTGTGTGTGTGTGTGTGTGTGTCTGTGTACGTGTTTTAATGCTAGGATACCACCACTTCTCCTGTATTTTGAGAAATTCTGCATTCTACATTCATAATAACTCAAACAGGCTTTTACTGATTCATGGTGTTTGTCTGTGTGGTCCACTCTGCTCCGCCGTAGAGCCCTGTTGATCTTGGTCACTCTTAGCAGGATTAGTGGTTGACCACATGACCTGTGTTTGCTCGTGCACTGCGGCCAACACTGTGACAAACACTCAGGGTTGTTTGGCCTTGGTCACTGCCACAGCAGCACATGAACTCTGCACACCTGTGTAGTGTCACATTTTTATTTGGATCTCATCCACATCCATGAGTTTGCTTAATTTGTTTGTTCTTTTAGAACAAACTTGTCATATCTAGGAACGAAAACACAGCTGGAAAGAGTCAAATTAATTTGCATTAATAATATGTAGGAAAAAAGCAAGAACAACTCACTCAGAATAAAAGATAAAAGACTTTTAATCTATATTTAAAAAAATAAATAAATTTCACTCCACTGCAAGCCCAGGCAAGCAGTTTCCATGAAACAAGAACAAATGACATGTGATCCAGAAGGTCACATGACCAGGCAAAAATATACCAAGAGCCAAACCATGGTACAATGCCAACGGAGAGCAACAAACAGCACAGTCACTGTGCCTGAGTAATTTGTTTTTATTTTTCAGATTTCATGTATGATTCTCATTGTATTTTTAGTTCTCCAAGGGCAAAATTCAGTCAAATAATCCAGCGTTTTTCATCTAAAACCACACACAGCATAAGGTGTCATGGCCTGCAAAGACAAACAACAAAGGTTCGTGACCACCACACACAATGAGGTATACCGACTTAGTAATTTTATTTTGTTTAGTGGAATAGGAGGAGGGTTATGCAGCTAATCCTCTCACCACACAGTAATAACTCGTATGTCAGCCTCACAATGATACGACCAGAGAACATTCAAAAGAAAAAAATGCAAAATTAATTTACATCTAGCCACTACATGTAAATATTTGAATTAAGTTAAATTTCCAGAACCCATCCAAATTTTGTAATGCACGTATTAAACTTAGTAAGAGCCCGTTTACAATGTAGCTCCTGGATGTTACATTGTCTTTTTAAAAGCTTAAAATGAGAATAAGAGTTCAGAAAGGCGTTCACGACGTGGCTTTCTATAACAAAGAACTATAAACTATGACCTCATTGAATACTGATGAAAATATTACATATAGTTTATTATATATGCCTAAGCTATAGTATCCAAGACGATCTGGACCAGCTACAATCTATGCTACTATCAAAATGTTGTCGTTGTTGTCACGGGTATACAACTGCTTAAGCAAACACACAATGATTGCGTAATCCCTTTAGAAAAGTATTACCAGTAGAATTGGACACTCTAGAGAAGCCACACACAGCCCTAAGGTCAACATGCCCAGTGTCAGACATCTGTTTGAGAGCTGTAAATCCTCTAACACCAGAGCAGTTCAACTGCATTCCTTGGAAACTGTTGGAGTAGGGTTTGAGATGTGGAATGAAGTGGCTAACAGTAATATCTCTCAAATGCTCATGTGGCTGAATGCAATCAGATCCTTGCAGCAAGAGGCAAACTACCTATTAATGACCCTTGATTTCAGAGGATAGATATAAACCGCTCTACAAAACTTTGAAGAATTGGGTTTCCTAGATAGGGATTAAGCCTAGTTCTGCACTACAGGTTCAATGTAGAATTTCCATCATTTTTTGCAGAATAACTAGTGCTAAAGATATTCACTTCTACAAGGCTTTTTTGCTAGGTCAGCAAGACTCATTTGAAGTGCTCAGCAAATAACTCCACTCAGAGAGGCCTACCTTTTTCAGGATCTAACCAGTTCGATTTGGAGAAGTGAATTCATAACACAACATAGAGTCTGCTCATGTCATAGAAAAAATACACAGATAAGAAACAGAGAGACACATTATAAACCCATAAATGCATGTCGTTGTATTTTATAAATTTTCTGCAGCATTTCAGCAGTCATCAAAATAACATCAACTCCCAGGGCTTGTTTTGTGATCTGTAAAATGTTAGTAAGAAAGCACACTCAGTGACCTAAATAGAAGAGCCCAGATAAGGAAGGTTAAGCCAAGATGTTAGGAAATGTCTGTCAGCGCTCCAGAGAGTTGCTCAGCACTACAAGCTCTGCTGTCATGTGTGTCTGACGCTAAAACGCCTGGCTTATGGATTGGTGGAAACGAAATGCTGTCTACATGTATTATCTTTATGGGAAAAGAAGTCAATGATAAGTGTTTCCGTGTTCTTAAAGCAGAGTTACATTGATTTTTAAAGAAATATGCAAAGTTCATTTGTTAAGATGAAAACTATGTCAACAGTGCTTTAATATGAACGATGCCATCCTAGAAAAATTTCAGAGACTTACTCGCAGCCGTCGTGGTGGATCCCTAACGTTCAAAAGTGCTGCTGTTTTTACAAAACCATTGATGTGGGATTTTGGCATAAGCTTTTATTATTACTCCATTTATAGTAGTGAAAGACATGAAGACGAAAAGAGAAGAGTCACGTTATTGATCCTCGTAGGGAAACTGCTTCTCTGCATTTAACTCATCTGTGGTTTTGAACAAACAAACACACACTAGTGAGCAATTATTCTCATACGCTAGGGGCAGTGAACACACACACAACCGGAGCAAGGGACTGCCAACCACCTTAGCATCCAGAGAGCATTTTGGGGGTACTACAGTCATGGATTCTTGCTGGTCCTGGGAATTGACCTTAAAGGACTTTTGTTGGAAGAGTGTGATCAGAATGTGTATAAAGCCCAAACCTGGATTCAGATGATCCAGATCTCACTTATATGGGCATGATACCTCTATAGGAGTAAACTGTCTAAACCTTTAGCCCTTTTGGGGTGAGATTAGTTGTGGGTTTTAATATTGAGGTGTCTTTCAGTTCTATGTATCTGGTAGCAGCCCCTGCAAGTCTATGTAAGAGATGAATGCCTGCATGTGTCAGAGGTTGCAGGTTTATGGTAATGTGGTTTATTTTGTACATTCTAAGCTTATATCTAAATATAACATTACCTTATATTTATTTTAATGCAGTGAGGGTTATATAAAAAATGTTCATTAGTATAAAGAAATCAGATCAAACTAGTGGGAAGTTTAAGTCAGAGTGATTCAAGGCTGATTCAAGACCAGTGATAATCTATCATCTGTGTAAGAGAGGTCATGTTTCTGAGACTGATAAGCCACTGTGTTTCCAGGTAGAAAATCAATGAAACAAAATGGCAGGGACACAGAGCACATAGAGAGAGAGAGAGAGAGAGAGAGAGAGAGAGAGAGGGAGGGAGTGAGAGAGGGAGTGAGAGAGAGAGAGAGGGAGTGAGAGAGAGAGAGAGAGAGGGAGTGAGAGAGAGAGAGAGAGAGAGAGAGAGGGAGTGAGAGAGAGAGAGACAGAGAGAGGGAGTGAGAGAGAGAGAGGGAGTGAGAGAGAGTGAGAGAGAGAGAGAGAGAGAGAGAGAGAGGGAGGGAGTGAGAGAGGGAGGGAGTGAGAGAGAGAGAGAGAGGGAGTGAGAGGGAGTGAGAGAGAGAGAGAGAGAGAGAGAGAGAGAGAGAGAGAGAGGGAGTGAGAGAGAGAGAGGGAGTGAGAGAGGGAGTGAGAGAGAGAGAGAGAGAGAGAGAGAGAGAGAGAGGGAGTGAGAGAGAGAGAGAGAGAGGGAGTGAGAGAGAGAGAGACAGAGAGAGGGAGTGAGAGAGAGAGTGAGAGGGAGAGAGAGAGAGAGAGTGAGAGGGAGTGAGAGAGAGAGAGAGAGAGGGAGGGAGTGAGAGAGGGAGGGAGTGAGAGAGAGAGAGGGAGTGAGAGAGAGAGAGAGGGAGTGAGAGAGAGAGAGAGAGAGAGAGAGAGAGAGAGGGAGTGAGAGAGAGAGAGAGAGGGAGTGAGAGAGAGGGAGTGAGAGAGAGGGAGTGAGAGAGAGAGTGAGAGGGAGAGAGAGAGAGAGTGAGAGGGAGTGAGAGAGAGAGAGAGAAAGAGAGAGAGAGAGGGAGAGAGAGATGGAAAAATAGAGGCAGTGATGGAGAGTGAGGGTAGATATACAGATTTAAACATAATTTTTCATTATTCAGTCATATTGTCCATTTTGAAAGTGACCTGACTTCTGTGCAGCGTCACTGTTGTAGACAACATTTCAGAGATTTTTGTGGCTCCCAACTGAATAGCTCAGCTAACATTTTAGCCCACAGGCGAAAAATAATGACCTCTACCTTTCACCGACTAAAATATATTTGAGAAATGCCAACAACACACAAGAAAAATAAGGAGAGTGAGAGAAAGAGAGAGAGATGGAATGAGAAACCAAAGTGGGTGGACGTGAGACGTTAACTGAAGTTATGATTACTCCTATGAAAATGCAAAAAGAAGGGAGTATAACATACTGAATGAATAAGAGAAAAATATTATAGTGGTTGTGGAAGACCATAGAAGAATCTATGTAAACCTTATAGTGCATAATACTGTTACAACAGATATTTGTAAGGGCATCAGAGCCACTGTGTGAAAGAAAGAGACGTATTCCTCATCTCAAGCCTCTGAGCATGAGTCACGGCGATGCAGGACTTTCAGCAGGTTGTAGCTTACCTCACGTAGACAGGTAAGGGACAAGGTTACATCACTTGAAAAAGCCGCACATTCCTGTGGCTCCCCAGGCTTGAGCCTGAGGCTAAATTACCTCAGTGAATATGGGACTATAATATGGCAGAGTGTGTGGGGAGGACCTTTCTGAGTAAACACACATGAGCACTGTTTGCAAACAGGTACAACATCCTATTAAAGCCTTTGGTCATTTGGGCCTAGAATATGAATGGTGCTGTATCTACTTTGCTTGTTCTGTGAAGCTTCAAGCTTTAAACTTGGACTCTGTTCAGTTTAATTTCTCACAATAGACACAAAACCAAGCAGCTTCAGGCCTACACATGCCACACTTCAAATCCTTTATTTACCTCTTCACCAAAAAACGGGGAGATGTTTTTTTTCACCACCTGGAGAAAAGAAACACTGTATATCACCTCTTAATCTCATTTACATCTCATATACATATGATTATGTACATATGACCCAGAAGAAATAATCTTGGGATTTTAGCAGTTTTCTCTTATTTTTTTTTAAATTTAGCCCCTGAATTTATTCGTAATCTGTAAGCGATCATCCAGTTCAGGGTCGCGGTGGGTCCAGAGCCTACCTGGAATCATTGGGCGCAAGGCGGGAATACATCCTGGAGGGGGCGCCAGTCCTTCACACGGCAACACACACTCACATATTCACTCACACACTCACACCTACGGACACTCTGACACAGGGAGAACACACCACACTCCTCACAGACAGTCACCTGGAGGAAACCCACGCGGACACAGGGAGAACACACCACACTCCTCACAGACAGTCACCCGGAGGAAACCCACGCAGACACAGGGAGAACACACCACACTCCTCACAGACAGTCACCCGGAGGAAACCCACGCAGACACAGGGAGAACACACCACACTCCTCACAGACAGTCACCCGGAGGAAACCCATGCAGACACAGGGAGAACACACCAAACTCCTCACAGACAGTCACCCGGAGCGGGACTCGAACCCACAACCTCCAGGTCCCTGGAGCTGTGTGACTGCGACACTACCTGCAGCACCACCGTGCCACCCCCCCCCCTGAATTCAGTTTGCACAAAATATTGTCCAATAGAATAATTAATAATTAATTAATGTTTGCCTTAATTATGGCACACCTTAAACCTTACTTCATAACAGTTTTAAGATAATACGTGTGTTAGCCAAAATCCCTTATCGTGAAGAGCTACAGTCAGCAGAGGAAACAATTTCATTTTCTAAATTACCATTTTTTTTATTTTAGCATTATGAACATTATACACACATTTTGAACATGCAATGTTTTTGTTGTGACTACAAAGCTGTGTTAAATTTTTTATTTTATCCTTAGGCAAAATTAATAGTCAGACGTCAGCACTTTTGTTAAAGACAGAAGCACAAAATAAGAAGTAAATTCCATAGCTGGGTATTTCAGCTTTAGAAACTGCAGTGTTTTAAAAGACAGTCTCAAATGGATACATTCAAACAACCAGAGTTTTTATGTCATTAACCTAAGGAACCAATCAATTTGCAGGCCACAGCATTACAGGTGAGTAGCGGAAGTGTAGTGAAAGAGACTGAGATTATTTGCATATTCACAGATCCTTGTAAAATGAATTAACGTGTGAAGTTATATGTAAGTTATTTGGATTAACCTAAATGAGTTTTAATCAATGACTGGAGTTGAACTTTTAATACAACAGCCATGATTACTCTTTAAAAGTACATTTTTAGAAACTAAGCATAAAAAACAAAATGCTGAAAACAACATGTTATGTTATAAAACACAACATGAATGCTTCATTCTTCGTTGGTGTTTTGTTATGTTTCTGGACCTCTGTCTACCACAAACATTGATCTTGACCCCCACAGCACAAAAGTTTGGCCATGCGTGCTTGAGCTGAACAGAAGAAGTGCACTTTAAGGTGTCAGAGGAGATCCTAAAGTCTAAATCGAACGATTGTGCGCAAGTATGAGGTAAAAATATAAGACAATAAGGAGAGGATGGGTGGGCTTTTTGCCCTTCACTATGTTGACTTCACGTGATTGAACCGGGTCGTGGGGGTGGGAGGTAAGGGTACAGAGTGAAGGGGGAGGGGAAGCTCGATGCGCATGCGCAGACTAAGGCTTGCGTTCTTAAACGCTGAGAGCTGCTCGAAGCGAGCAGACGCTGCTGAGCGCAGTGGAGAAATATATCTCGTAGATTTTTTTTTTATCTTTCAAAACAACAACCCTTCACAGGGGAATATTTCTTTCCAACTTCAGCTACAGTGATAGCTAAGTTTGGAGAGGAGAGAAAAGAATTTTTCGTTTTGCTTCGTAGGAAATATCTTTTGTTTTTACTGTTGAATTATTTGTGTTCAGGGGGATATTTTTTTCACACGAAGGAATAAACACAACAAAGTGCAGTTTTATACTGGACATTAACATACGTTTAAATACAGCAAACTGTCGATATGGAAAACGCAAACAACAAGAAACGGTGTTGTGGTGAGTTTTCTTTGAATTATAGACGTTTGCTTATATTTTAAAAAATATTTTTAATAATTAAATAGGCCTCGGGACACTACAGAATGTTAAAAAAAGTATTTTGTATTCATTGTATTAAAGTGTGTATTCTTTTCCAGAATCTATTCAAGACTTTTTTAAGTCTGCAAAATTCCTTATCTACCTTGGACATGCCCTGTCAACCTGGGTAAGCCTGACTTATTCATTTAAATATAGATAGACAGACATTCATATGCTTGTCCATCTTGACCAGTTTGAACATGTTGTCAAATGGAGTTCTCCAAATGACCCTAAAAATATTCTATTAATGTTACAATGACCAGAATCCAAAGCATATCATCTTAAAAACTGTCTATACCCAGTAAACAAGGAACGTCCCTGGACGTTCAAAATAGGTCTAGAAGTAGTCTGTCCGTCAATGACATATTTTAAACGTCAGTGGACGTCCAAAACGCGTTTTATACAAGTAATTTATTTCGGGACCAATCAATAACGTCAATGGACGTCCAAAATACGTCTAATAGTAGTCTTTTCAATGTCTGTGTTTGGACATTTCGTTTTCAACCTTAAGAGAACGTTGATTAGACGGCAGTCATTACGTTATTTCAACGTTGAATCAACGGCTAATTGTTTACTGGGATAATGCATCAAAGTCGAACCTATAATGTGGATCCTGGTCTAATTCCAGCATTCTTTAACCTATATTTCATATACATATCTGCCGGTGAAATGTAGCATTACATAGTTTTAAACTTTAAAAAGTATCAACTCGTTTAAAGTTAACACACATTCCCATAAACACTGGGCTGAATATTTAATCAAATATCGTTTAAAGCATTTCTATCTAGTCTAAAATCTGTCCAATTATGAACATTAAAGATAAACTGTGGTGTCTGATGCTATTTATATGGTTTTGGCACCATCCCTTATGTTTGTGAAGCCAAACCAATTTCGAATTATTGTTGCTGTCCTATGCACTCACCTTCCTCCTGTTTTACAGGGAGACCGTATGTGGAACTTTGCCGTGGCCGTGTTTCTGGTTGAGTTGTATGGTAATAGTCTTCTCCTGACGGCCGTGTATGGCCTGGTGGTTGCCGGCTCGGTCCTGTTACTGGGCGCCATCATAGGGGACTGGGTGGACAAAAACCCACGACTCAAAGGTAAAAATCTGACCCTTTCCTCAATTCCACATGTGTTGACTGGCTGTGATGTAAATAATAAGAATAGAAAACCTAAACATTTTTTCCATTTCTTTTCATGTCAGTGGCCCAGACCTCCCTTCTCGTCCAGAACCTTTCAGTTATTCTGTGTGGCGTCCTTCTGATGGTGGTTTTTCAGTATAAAGAACAGCTCACCGTCCTCTACAGTGGATGGTTGCTTGTGAGTATTTATTTGTAGTGGTAGTAATTGTGGTGCTTCTATAGTCAATACAATAAGAGTGTGTTTTTGCACAGGTTGTTTTTGATCAGTACTTTTCTTGCTGAAGATCTCATGAAGACTAAATCTATAAAATATGGAAAAGACCCAGTGAAAACCATAATTTGTACACATCAGTGCTGTCTTAATATGTATTATAATTGATTTAAACCTTTAAAAGACCTGCTTATTGCCCAGTTTTGGATAAACAAAAAGCTTTGACCTGTCAAAATAGCAGAATGGTAGTATTTGGTTAAAAGTTTGTAAAGGAATAAATAATACAGGGTTTGCTAACAATTTAAGCATGCAGCTAACAATTAAAGCATCAAGAGGTTATTTGTAATTATCATGGCTCTATGTACGACCACTGTATTTACTAAAGAACCTTTGGAGGACTCTGTTTTAGTGGTAATTACATGGTAACTCCTTTGACTTGTGTAACATATGTAATGGGAAACAAGGGTTAAAATGACATTTCAGCTAAAATCAAGTTTTGTTTACATGCATTGAGCTACAATAGTGTTAAAGGAAATCAGAATTATAATTACAGTTTGAAGGTGCTCATGTGTCTGAAATGGCCCCTGACTGCGCTGTCAGCAGGACTCTCGGGTGTAAAAAAGATGAGCCAGTATTAGCCCCTCAGGCCTGTGCTCCGGTGTGGCTAACTTGTAACTTGACAACACCAGCATGGCCACGTTTCTCAGTATCACAGTTAGTGGGGTAATGGAAGACCCATATAGCAAACAGTGTACTGTAAGCTTTGTTGTTGTTTTTGTTCTGGACTGTACCAGGAAGGTGTGCAAGCATTCATCCCTGTAAATAGCGTATTGCTGCCACATAACATCATAACCACATTCTGACACTACTATTAGCTGTAGTAATAGTAGTAGTAGGTAAATGTGTATTACCCTTTTCAGATTTCAATTTCACATAAGCTGCATGCTAAAATCGTGTTGAAATAATAATAACATAATTAACAAATCAGTATAATCAAATCCTTTCATTTAATTAACATGTGAAAAAAGCTGTTTTTTACTGAATTCAAAGTCATTTCGGGCATTTAAATTGTTTCATTTGACCCTTTTAAAGGGCAGCGGAGCTAAAATTATGAACAAAAATGACTCAAACACATATGCAAGTTGTGTATGCGTGCATTGTTTTATACAGTGTATATGCAGCATGTTTTCATAAGAGCTCTATTGTTTTTCTGACAGACATTCTGCTACATTCTGGTCATCACCATTGCCAACATTGCAAACTTGGCCAGCACTGCAATGTCTATCACCATTCAGCGGGACTGGGTAGTTGTGGTGGCTGGAGATGACCGGAGTCGTTTGGCAGGTCAGGTTTTAGGAGGTTTTTCGTTGATGACACTAGATAAACCCCTGACAAAATGCAAACTGTTAACTTTGCACTCTGATTATGATTGACCAGTTTACAGCTCATCATTTCCTCCAGCTGATATAACTCTTGAACTGCAACAAAAACAACATTTCCTGTTATTTAATTCACTGGAAAGCTGGAACAGGACTTTAAGTGAACTCCCTGGTGTTCTGATACAGGTCTTATTGCCCTCAGAACCATTAACAGGTCTCAGATGAACCCAGTAACCTTGAGGAAATGCAGTTGCCATGGGATTGTATAGGGCCATAGGCAAATGTTCATTGACACACATAGGCGTGACAACGTAAAGGTAATTTTCTTATTATTCTCCCTTTTATTTGTTTTAGACATGAACGCAACTGTGAGGATAATTGATCAGCTGACCAACATTCTGGCTCCAATGCTTGTGGGACAGATCATGGCCTTTGGTTCCCATTTCATGGGATGTGGTTTCATCTCTGGCTGGAATCTCTGCTCCATGTGCTTGGAGTACTTCCTTCTCTGGAAGGTCTACCAGAAGACCCCAGCGCTTGCTATCAAAGCTGGTCAGAAAGACATGAGTAAACAGGAATTGAAGCACCTCAACATTCAGAAAGGTTTCCTTATTCTTCTATTGTTTTTACAATGCTGTTATTTTTGGCAAGATAACACCTAGTATTATGAAACACACTCATAATGACTCTGCAGATTTGTTTTCCTCTGTGGGTTTCTAACACTTTCTCAGAGATGTGAAGGGAACTCTCTTGTTACTTGTACTGTTTACATTCAGGGGAACTTACTCATTAGCCTGAACAGGTCCCTCGTTGCTATTTATAGTATTTATTAGAAAATGGAAAGTTGATCACCTGATGCTCGATTTGTCTTAAACATATTCCATGTTTTTCTGTGTGTGTTTCTTAACTTTCTCAGAACTGGAGAATGGAGATGGCCCAGCTGAAGGATCTCAACTGATGAATGAATCTGCTGTGGTGAAGTCTGATGAAGAGAAGACTTCAGGTTCCTGCTACCAGATGGCTGAACCTCTGCGCACTTTCCGGGATGGCTGGGTGGCCTACTATAACCAGTCCGTTTTCTTTGCTGGAATGTCCCTGGCCTTCCTGTACATGACAGTCCTGGGCTTTGACTGCATCACCACGGGTTACGCCTACACTCAAGGCCTGAACGGCTCCATTCTCAGCCTGCTAATGGGTGCCTCTGCTGTATCTGGGATCTGTGGAACGGTGGCGTTCACCTGGGTGCGGAAGAAGTGTGGCTTGATCCGTACAGGCTTCATCTCTGGAATGGCTCAGCTGTCCTGCCTTATGCTCTGTGTGGTGTCTGTCTTTGCTCCCGGAAGCCCATTCGACCTCAGCGTCTCTCCCTTCCAGAGCATGGTCAGCCATCTGCTGGGCGACAATGCCCTGCCTGAAGCCCCAACCATGACCACCGTGGTCACCACCGAAGCCCAGGGTCTTCGCAACATCTCCACCATGCACTCCGAAGAAGTCCCGCACATCGAGTCCTACATGTCTGTCAGTCTACTTTTTGCTGGCGTAATTGCTGCTAGAGTTGGTAAGTAGACATTCTGTAAATAGTCATCTTACCTTGCTCTTACTATATCCTTCAACCCATTTTTGTATCTGCAGTTTACGCTTTTATTTACAATATCAGAAATCCTCTAATCGAGGCTATCTGGCACAGACAACGTATTGCAGTTTGAGTCAAATATTTAAAAGTTCCACAAGATAACACAGTTCCCTGTGGTTTAAATGAAACTTTGACCTGCTTTGGTCAAAATATCACCTAGATTAAACAACCCAGTGTGGCATGGTGGCGCGGGTAAGGTCGCTGTCACACAGTTCCAGAGTTATGGGGTTGTGGATTCAAGCCCCACTCTGGGTTACTGTCTTTGAAGTGTTTGGTGTGTTCTACTGGTGTTCCCGTGGGTTACCTCCGGGTGCCCCGGGTTTCTCCCCCAGTCCAAAAACACACATTGGTAGGTGGATTGGTGACTCGAAAGTGTCCATAGGTGAGTGTGTGAGTGAATGTGTGAGTGAGTGTGTGTCACCCTATGAAGGACTAGCGCCCCCTCCAGGGTGTGTTCCCACCTTGCAACCAGTGATTATAGGTAGGTTCCATACCCACTGCAACCCTGAACAGGATAAGCGGTTACAGACAATGAATGAATGAAACAGCCCAACACTATTCTTGACCTGTAGTATGGCTGGTTTCAATGCCTGTTTCTTTAAAAGAGAGTTAGCCACAGTTCAGTTCCCCATGAGAGCCCACGAGTGAGGAGCAAGGAACAAGCTCTGGCTTTTAGCCATACTCATTTGGCTACTTTTTTCCCCGTTCCCAGTTTCTCTGTAATCATGAATTAATACTGTTATTTGGCCAGTTTTACTCTGAATAACCTTGTATTTATGCTCTCATGTTAACGCTGATCCAGTGCAGTGAATGTAGAGACACAAACGAGGAGGGGGGACGGTTTGGAAGTGCTTGTACGCTACATAAGATGCAGCACAAATCCAGAACTGCTCATTTTATCCCATGTTTTCTGTTATAGGCAGATTGCAAATCACTGTAAATGAGTTATGGAACTGACATCTAAGAACCAATGTCAGTCAGCCAGTTTGTCGAATAAAAAAATAAAAAAAGAATAAAAAAACGTTATTATGACAAAACTGGATTTAGGCAAGACATTAAATGAAAGCTCTACATTCTATTAAATGTTTGCTAAAGTATGATCATAGCTCTTCTAAGTCCGATTTAGGCACAAATCATGTCTTGTCTGATTGCTGCCTTTAGTGTACCAAAAAATTATATTTTTCCGACAGATTACCATATTTTATGCACGTCTTTATCTTAATCACTGTATTATGGTTTGTAAAAAGCAGTAGTTAGGAATCAGTTTGACATCAAAGCTGTAAAAGTCAACCTTTGATTCCACTTGGTCGTCATGTCACCTTGCTGATGTGTTTATGTGGCGGAATAGAACTGCATGACACTCGGTGACTCATTTCTTTATGTGCTTTTTTAGGTCTTTGGTCCTTTGACTTGACCGTGACCCAACTTATCCAAGAGAATGTGGCTGAGGCTGAGAGAGGTGTGATCAACGGCGTCCAGAACTCCATGAATTACCTCCTTGACCTCCTGCACTTTGTCATGGTCATCCTGGCGCCTAACCCAGAAGCCTTCGGCTTGCTGGTCATCATCTCCGTCTCCTTTGTCGCCATGGGCCACATGATGTACTTCAGGTTTGCCTTTAAGAATCTCAGGAGTCGGCTGTTCCTGTGCTGTTCACCTGAGCAGAAAATGGATACAGACCCTCCCTCACTTGCTCTGTCTGTGTAAGCCATTAAAGAGATGCTACCCCATGCAATTATATAATATGTGTATTACTCTCTTACTCAGAGAAACCACGCAAGGGACATATATTCTACTAACATGCTTGCTGAACCCATATATACAGCCTAGAATTTATTAGTTATAAGCTACTTTAGCCAAGCAGTACCGTCTCGTTCATTCTGCATAGGCCTGATAAGCTTTTAGTTCGGATTGGAGGCCAAAAAAAACATAAAAAAAGGATGTCCTCTCTACACAAGCTTGTGTTTTATTTGCATACTTTGGGTACAGTTTCCTGGGAATGGATTAAGCCTAGTTCTGGACTATATTGATTCAGAAAGTAGTTTTGTCCAGGAGTAGGATTAATTTATATCTGGGAAAACAGCCATTTATTTTAGATGCTGCAGAAAGGATGCAAAAAAAACCAAAAAAAAAAACCACACAGACACATAACTGCCTTCAGTCATTAGTTGTCCAGTATGTCTGGTTGCTGTACCGTATTTACTTTTACAGTCAATTGGGCTGCTGTACTATGTTGCATGTTACCTGTGTACTTCACACACAGGGATATTTATTCGATGTTTTTGCTTGATTGTATGTTTATAGGTAATGCATGCTTAAATATATAGTTTCAGCAGTGTAAAATATAGTATATAGACTTTAGCAGTGTATGGTTGTAAGTTTTAGCTTTGTTTCCTAAGGGGTAATGTCTCTTTTATAAGGCGAATGGAAGTTACTCATTCAGGAATATTATATCTATAGTAAAAATTGTGTATGTCAGGTTTGGTGGTGCTAATATATTATTGCAAAAGCTATGCACTCATACATACCATTTTATACACATATCCAAAGTGGAATTTATCCTTCAGTAGGAGCAAGTGAGGGAATAACAATCGTTTATCTGCCTTTAAACATTCCAGACATTATGAGTGCCGTTTCTGTTGATGCAAGGCCCTGTTGCACATAGAATTTCACAACTCCTCAAAGGCAACTTATCTTCAAGCCCTTCTTCTATAGTTCATTTTTTGATTTTGTTTATGATTCTAGATGATTATATGGTTTTCTTCCAAATAAGATTGTTACACAAGCACTTTAGATGATTTAGAGTTTTCATTGTTGCATAAACAATGCATCTGCAGGCCTTCCAGGTTGTCCTTAAATACATTTTTCATTTGTAGGACTAATTTTCCTTTTTCATCTACTCACACAAACAATAAGAGAGTTTAAGGGGAAATACACCATTTATTTTTTATTTCTGCATAATTAATTCATTAGCATTTGAAAAAGTGATTCTGAGGTGTTCAATGCTAATGCGATGCTAATGCTAATTGGCGTTTTTTACATTTCATGTCAAATCTTTGTCTTACTGGAATTCTGTGAAGCTGCTTTGTGACAACATCAGTTGTAAAAAGCGCTATACAAATAAATTTGATTTGAATCCATTATTTTAGAGGAACTAATTGTTGTGATAGATAAAGTAAGTAGTTAATTATCATTTGTTTTGATTACACTGCATAATATCATATTTTGTTAAAACAATTTGGGATTTTATATCCTAATGATAAATCATAGCCAAAGAAATCTTTCGTAGAAACTATTTTACCATCTTAATTACATTTTAAAACCCAGTTCACTCATGGTTTTGGATAGTAAAGCTGTCAGTGTAGACTTTGCGACTATTGCACTACTGTAAAGAAAGGTTCTACACAATACGTACTTTTTATTAAGGACAAAATACAAATTATACAGAAATAAAAAGGTGGAATTTGCCCTTGATGCTAGTGGTTCTTGCCGTGTTCAGATTTACACCTTCCTTGCCTGAAATGTGTGGCTGCTTGGAAAACCACACCGCTTGTATGGCACCCAAAGACTTATTCAGTGTTTCCACAGGGCAGATTCAGCAGATTTGCCGGTCCAGAATATGTCTGAGTACAAAGTAAACACTGCTGCTTGTTTTAGCTCATGTTTGGTGCTAGGCATTGGCATACAACCAGTGAAACCAGAAAGTGAACACTTGGTCTCAGTGAAATTAGCTCCTCTGTTGGAAACCACAGCTGACCTGTGTGTGTGAAGAATTTTGTTGTAGTTGTATAATAGTTGTATAACACAGTCTGGAGAGCAGCATGGGTTAGCCATATGTAGGGAACAGGGAGGGCATTATTCTCCCGTTTGAGGTAGAATGCTGAGTCAGCGTTGCAGCTTTGAACTGCTTTCTTGGGTTTCGTTTGGTCTTTATATAAACGCAGGTGTCATGACCCATGGTTGATCTCCAGCGTTGCGGTTTGCCCCAAAAACGTTAAGTAAAGCACATTTTCAGCAACTGGGCACTGAGCACTTGAGCTCTTCTTGTGAGATTTTTTTCAGGGCTCTTGCATTAAACTTTCAGAATTCTCTCTTCTTTTCAAACGTGGCAATTTACTTCATGAATGTTTGTGAAAATTATTTGTTCCATTGTCTAATGTTGTCGTCTAATGTTTGAATACTTCTTGTATATCTGTAAAGGTTTTTTTTTTATTATTATTATTATTATTATAGTGTTTAGTGTCTGTTTGAAATTAAAAGCTTCTTGGATTTGCTTTTCCTCCCAATTGTATAAACTCTTAGTGTTAAACATGTATCACTTTTATATGCTGCAAAATGTGACAAACCCTAAATGCAAATACACTTAATCAGGAATATTGTTTCTGGAGCAGGTTTGGCTCCTTAATCTGTTTTGCACACAAATGACCATATGTTGAACACTCCTTGTCGATGGAGGGAGAGAAAGCTGTCCTGGAGCTGGATTGCACGTGCTCGCTTTAAATTGAAATAAAGAAACATTTATCCACATGCCGTGTCTGGGTGGTTTTTGCAGGAGAACAATAACAGGAGTCGTTCTAAAAGAGTTAAGAGCCAAAGCAGGAGAAGCTCCTTGGCCTTGTCCCAGCGGTCGCTGTGTGGGGTCACATTCCTGTGCTGGTTGTTTCTGTGAAGTATTTTACAGATTGGCTTCATTAATAGACAGGATTTAATCTGTGCCAATGGATTAAGCCATTGAGGCATAGAGAGACCTGGGTGTTAACCAGCCATTCTATGGCTAAGTTTCTGTGCACAGGAAAGGGACTAAATTTAATCTTGGAGACCAAAGTTCAGTGCTTGTGCTGATGGGGGAAAAAAACAATTATACAAAGTATTTTAAATATGTGAAGAACCATCACCATTAGCACTATATTTTAGTCTTGAGAACCAAAGTAAAATCAATACACTGCCTTGCACAGAGATGGCATTGGACGAAGAAAGCACAGACTGACCATACATCAACAGGATGTCAACACAATGACCTCTGAAAGTTCACACTCAAATTTCACAGTTCTCACCAAGCTTTAAAAGGAACACCAGCAGCAAAGCATTTCCTTCATTCAGGTCTCCTGTAGGTCTTACAAATTCCATAAAGGAAGTGCTGGCACATGAGATGAGCTTGCAGCAAGGTCAAGGTCCAGTCACATGAACCTGAGCTTGAGATAAATATGGGTTAGAGATAAGACAGAACCTTATGTTTCCGTTACGTTTATGACAGAGAAAGTGGAAATTAATGTATGTATCCAGCCATAAAACCTGTCACATCAATTAACACTACAGCTCAGGAAACCTCATATTAATAATGCTATGAGAATTAGATTAACATATAAGAGCCTCGTCTACACAAGTCAGCCATAATACTGAAACAACCTTTTTTTCTACAATCATTGCCCGTTTTATCAGTTCCACTGACATGGGTGCACTTTGCAGTTCTAATTACAGTCTGTAGTCCATCTGTTCCTGTGCATGCTTTATTAGCAAACTTTCACCTTGTTCTCCAAAGGCCAGGAACCTCCCAGCACAAGTATAATGTGTGGTGGATCATTCGCAGCGACACTGATGTGTTGGTGTGTGTTACATTTGTAGGAATGGATTAGACACATCAGTGCACCTACAGTTGGAGAGCCCATTTATTGCTGCACAGTTTGTTAGTCATCATCTCTTCCTTCAACAGTTGTCACAGGAAAGTGCCCACAGGAATGCTGTCGGATGAATATGGTTTACGGTTAAGTTTTTAAATGCACGGTGAATGTGGAAACGACATGATTGTTTTATTACGGTGTCTGATTGATGTGCACTTAAAACAGTAACAATGGTTAAAGGGATAGAAATGAACGTTCCAGGGACATAGGTTAAGGCAGGATGATGGATCCCTCAACTGGATCAAAGCCCAAACTTGGCCAAATTAGTTTTCTCAAGCTCTCATTGAAACAGTTAGAATGAGAATCATGTGGAATCTAGGTCACTGCCTGCATTGACTTTTTTTTCCTGAGTTCACAGATGGTTCAAGATGAACTCAGTGCTCTCTTGAGGGGGCATCTAACAGAGAAGTGCACTGCTTGGGGCAGAATCCCAGAGGCACTGGTTCTTCAGGCCTTCACAAGTTGGAATCAGTGAGTTTCATAAGGAACTGTCTGTCATTGGACAAAAAAAAAAAAAGAAAGTGACAGAGCAAACTCCCTTGCAATGAAACCTTCAAACCATAAAGATGGGAAGAGCATGGCGGAAGGCACGTATTTTATACGACCAAAGGCCTGGACCCACTTAAGACTTTGCAAAGATCTGCTTGACCTTTGAACTTTGAGCCTGAACCTGAGAAGAATAAAGCTGAGAGAGAAGTACCTTATAAACCCACTTCTCTTTTCTCCCTTTGTGTAGCGTTCACACGTGAGCGACAAACAGGATTTTAGAGAAATGTTTTCGCAATAACAAACAGCACATTTTTTTTTGTTGAAAAAAATTCTTTATAAATTACTGCTGACACGTTTGGTTTTCTCACAAAGCCATTAAATTTGAGTTACAAATGTTACAGCTTATATAAGCCCTAGAGATCCCTTCTTACTCATCCTGTCTCCAGATATTTTGAAACATCAATGAATAGACAGATTGCTGCAATCCACATAATTCAAACAACATTACTAGCAATCCACTCATTTAGGTGGAGTGCAGTTAAGTCGGAAAGGATTAATGTTATAGTTTCTAGGCGGTAACTAGGTGGTTAAAAACAGGAGTTCTAATAGAGAATACAACTGAACCTGGACCTCGTACACTGTTTGTGTAATTGACACAGCTCCCGCGTTTCTTACAAGTACATCCGTCACATTAATTACATTATTGACATACCAAATATTATATGATCAGTTATTCAATAATTTCTGCTGACCTCAATATCATCCGTGGTTTTTACTGGTGTGTGTTTGTTTACATGAGAATTAACGCCAAGTATTTTGTACTCAGGTTTTCTCTAGTCTCCCTCTTCTGAAGCAGTTGTCAATATATGGCCATGGTGACAGCCCTAATTGTACGTTTTACATTAAATGTTGGAACATTGGTGTAAGAATCTGATTGCTTTCAGTGAGTATCATCAGTTCAGAGACTTACCTTTTTATTGTATTTCAGCTGTGGCTTTAACATGTGAAAGCCTTCGTTTATTTATATAAAAACTACATTACAAGGTACAGTACATTCCAGCATTTTTCTTTCCTTATGGTTGGATCATATTATTTTAATATCATTGGAACTGTGGGGATGTGTGAGTGTGTGCGCGTACGCTTTGTCAGGGTCATGGCTATGAGGCCAGTTTTGTGACCCAGCTGAAATCAGTCTTTCTCACTTTTCTCAGTTCTTTTTCCTCAGCTTTGGAGAGCTGCGGTGGCGCCTCTTCCACCGAGCCCTGTGTTCGGACTTCTGCCTCCTGACTGTCATGCATTTCCATTTCCTCCTCGGAATCTTCTTCCTCTTTCTCACTCTCATCCTGTTCTGTGGGTTCTTTCTCTTCTCTAGCGAAAATGTGACAAATGAAAAATAAAACTGAAGTACACAAAGCAAATTCCTGGGCATAATTCAACAAACCAACGGGTAAAATATTTTGTGGTCATTCAGGCCATGGACCCACGTATCCGCGAACCTCCCATAGAACACAATAGGCACGGCTCATGACGTCTTGTTATGTTGGATCGGTGACGTCTCGTTACGTTGTTACAGCCGGTTTGTGGTCAAACACACAAGCCACAGACTGGAAAATGATTTTAAAGTGTATCGGTCCAGTCTGGACGATATCTGATAAGTGAGGCACGTCTATAAAAGGCCCATCTCTAAACAAACCTCCATTACCATTTAAAAGGCTTATGACAACAACTGTCAGTTCACACTAGATATAAACACTTTATAAACATTTACAGAAATTTATGAATGTTGATATCAACTGCTATGAGCGCCTTATATAAGGTTCATGGGTCCCCAATAAATGATAACCTACACATTTTTTCATACATGTTTAGTTTTAAAAAAGATAAAGTCCAATAGGGAACAAAACAAATCAGCAGATAGCAGCAAGAAAGGATCGATCTGAGAACACCTTTTCCACTCATGGAAATTAACCAGCTCTCTGAAATATGCAACCGTGATTGACCTTCTATGAGGAGATGCCACTAACGCAACATTTTGAGAAGAATTGCAGTCCAAAGCTAAAAAGAAAAAGATCCCCCACCAGATAAGAAACATGACCTAATGACAGTAAAACAGCCTCCTACAGGAACACATTCAATCAAAACACAGAAGACATGCCTTCCATAATGAATAAATGGTTTAAATTTAATATTTAATCATGCATTAAATTCAAATGAGATGGTCTGGTTAAAAAGCTCGAGTCGGTTTCCACAAGGCTTTTCGTGGCTCAGCAAAACATTACCAAGACCCTTAGACGTTCAAAATAAGGACATTAGAAGGAGAACTAAGAATTGTAGGGTGACCTTCAAAAGCGCCAATGATGAGAAATATTCCTTCTGCTTTTTAATATTTTTGACTACGCTTGGACAATTATGTAAACTGAAAATTAGCTTATGATTCAATTATTTATATCTCTTGTAATCATTATAATCATGCAATATTCCATTTTTTTTTGAAAGGATGAATTTGAATAGACATTTTATATCAGGTTTACTGAACTGCAGTTTTCGATTGATTAAAATACGTTAATTAAAAAAACCCTAAGCAAATAAACAAACCCCCTTTAATGCAGAAACTGGCATGATTCCTACATGAGAAGGGGTAATGTGTCAAACAATTACAACAGAATCACAAGCTTGCATACCTGCTCCTAGTGTTAGAGATGAGGAGAGAGTTCACAAACATGGAGCAGAGGAACGAGGCTGCAGGAAGGACATGAGCAGGAGTGTGCAGCAACTAAATTCATTGGGGGGGCACAAAACAAACAAAAATACATATAAATTGAAACAATTAAGAAATATCATATTAAACAATATATGATAATACAAAACCTCTAACCCATTCATGCCCATCCAATAAATACAATTTTAACATTTATTTTAAATTTGAATAAAAAATAATGTCATCTGACCTCTCACAACTAAAGATCTAAAGTGACATCAATAGACCAAAAAGTAGTATAGTGTATTAAAGGCTAAGCACCACTTAATGTTCACATTATTGTAGTTACTGACAGATATAAGTATGAATTAAAATGAAAATAGCAGCTTAATTGCTTTAAAACTGACAATTTTATTAAATTGACGGAAAAACCCGAGCTCGCTACGGAAATTCTTGAACGCAACCGTGACGTCACTGGTGGACAACAGCTGAACAACGCCGCGGTAAAACACCGTTATGACTGACTGTTATGACAGTATCTAGCTAAATAACCAACATTATTCATGACAATAGCCTAGCAATAAGATAAACTCAAATGTAGAGGTACCGTTATTCTTGTAAATGTGATCGAAGTCGAACTCGAATTCATCCGACACTATAAACCTCCGTAATGCAGCTACGTAGCCGAGTATAATCTGAGCCACCGAGTTTAGCGAGTCAAGCTAACGTTAACTAACACCAACTAAAACAGGCGAAGTGAGTGTCCTTACCCTGTTTACCTCCATGTTACAGAGGCTCTTGAACACCTTTCGTTGGTGTCCTTACATGCCCATATTGTTGGAAAAGCGCCAGTGAAATGAGCTACAGATAACGGAGTGAGCGGAGGGTCCTTTCCAAAGTGTCCGTTTAAAGTGGACAAATTTAGTCCATTTTCTGGATATTTTGGGATCTTTGGGCCATTTGTTCACAGATGTCCCACTGTACATTGAATGACTGCAGCCAAAAACAACACACCTTTTTGTCATTTTGCATTAAATTAAGTGCAGCTTCTAGAGTGTTGTCCACCATCTACGTCACAGGCAAGACGCCTATTAGAGTTTCCCAACACCGTTGGGGGGGGGGACCAACGGTCTTTTAAACCTTATTCCTTCAATTAGTAAGAAATAACATGTTTTCTGACTCTCAATAAACACAAGTTAGGAACTCAAATTCCACTGTATTTATTTGTTTGACACTTTCATATCGCTGGTGCTTAGCCTTTAAGAAATATTCCATATCCAAAAGTTTGAGGACACCATTTGTGTGCAATCCCCCCCTCCCTTCTTCCATTCTAAATATCATGAGTATCACTTACCTCTTTGACTGCTACTGATGGCTGTGGTGGTTGCACTCTGTCTGTCGCCTGATTGGTCACTGAGCTCTGCTTCTCCTCCTGCTGCCGGTGCTTTCCTAGCAGCAGGTGGAATGGTGTCATAGCAACACTGTCATGAACCAGAAGCTGTAATACAGAACATTTCCACAGACTGAAGTGATTCAGTTTTAAAAAGGTCCTACTGAGCTATTCAGAGAACCAGGTTTCATTAGAGGAGCAGAACGCAGACACGGTCCAGAAAACATTTACTGACCTGCTTCTTTGAGTTCATTATTTTTTCATCCTCTGCTTTGGTACTGAACGTCAATAACTCCTTAAAATAAGGGGGGGAAATATAAATAATATAAAACATATCAGGCCATACATGTAGACGGCAGAACAGACAGAGGCATAATGCTACAGTCCACATGCCTCAGAAAGAATAAAACAACATTTTCTTAATATTTTATTATTATGTCCCATCTACCATGAATAATTATCTGAACCGATTTGCTACATTTATGAGTTATGTGACATTATACGTCATGCTTTAATGTCAAGGACCACAAAGCATGGTGAGTTATGGTCATGAGAAGGAACAACACTCAAATAATACCTACTCAGTGGTGGTCCTGTAGGAGCCATGACCATAGAAAACGGTAAAAGGTGGCTAACAGATTATACAGAACAAGAGACGCCTTAATCTACACGTGGTGAATTACAAAGTGCACCGCTATGATCAGTTGAGCGGGTAAAATATGTAGAAATAACGTGGTGGCTTTAAGAGTTATCGTAGGTCAATATATGATTAACAAAAGTCAAAACAAAATTAGTCTATGTGTATTTTGCATGGTAATATGTAATCCTTAAACCTGTACCATTTGATCTGTGAGGAAGTAGAGACGAGATCTGTTCAACCACTGGAATTTCTCATCACAGCTGTCCAGAGGCTCATCCCTCGGAGCAAAGACGCAGCGCAGCACACTTCCCCCACATACGGCCTTCTGGGTAAACAGAGGTCGGGGCTCGCTGGGTCTGAAAACAAACACTGGGCAGAGTACAGAGGCTACATTAATAAAGATGAGCGTGAATGTTAATAAGTGTTATGTATTTGGATAAATTTGACAGGGCTTAATATAGTTGTCTTGAAGCAGCTCACCCTACTGTTCTAACATTAACTTTTTACTGATGTGAAACACCAAATTTACATAGATGCTTGGGTACTAACAGTGCTCTATTGTGGAGAATGTACAGGCTGCTAAACATGAACAAGTGAACTACAAGCTACTGTGGACCACACTGGCGCTATGCTTTAAAATAGAGATGGATAGGGTCATGCCTTTCTTAAAGGGACCGTCTACAATTGCAGTTCTCTCTGGTTTGTTTACGTCCAGAAGCTCTGTCTTTTAAAGACAAATTTAAAAACACCTTATGTTTGCTATTTATTGCTGCATCTCATACTATATTTGCTACCAAGCAGTGCCAAAACTTCTCATCCACTATGCGTCAAGATTTAGACGCCAGCAGTAGATTAGTTTTTAATCAATATGCCTAGCTTTTCTGTGCTTCTTATGTTAAACTTTTAATATATTTTAAGAGACAGGCTGTATATTGCCTCCTGGAATTTGCATAGCGCATGATTAGGAAAATTCAGGATTCAGAGAATCTAACCTAAGTTAATCTAAGTTAATTCATAAACAGAAGATTTATTCTTCACATTTTGTGACCATTCAGACACTTAAACATTCTGCCCTATTTATAGGTTTTATTTATGTAGGTTCTTAATTACTGACTGTATCCCAGCTGTTGCAGCCCAGTGTCAGCAGCAATAACAACATGGTGTTGGTAGTGTGCCTTGTGCTGGTAACCTCAAAAGGTTAAACAAACTATTCTCTGTATGAACATTTTTTGCATGTGGTTCCCAGTCCAAGAACAGCCCATTCAGCGTTTTTCCCCTTCTCCAACACAGCTGATTAAACTCTACTGAATCAATTCACTTTGGTAAGCCCTTCCTGAGTTTAAACAGGTGCAGAGAGACTGGAAAAACAGTATTTCACAGTGCTGGGAATTCTCAGTAACAACAGGCTTGGGAAATTATAATGAGAAAGACGTATATTAGTATATCGTCTCTGTTTGAAGACATTCTTGTATATACACTTCTGGTTTTCATTAATATTCATATAATACATTTATTTTAAAAAACAACAACTGTTCTTTACAACATTTATTGATAAGTAAACATAAATGGACCAAATATCCAAATTAATTTAGAACAAATTTGGGCTCCATTTAATGAATTCATTAAGATTTCTTGTAAAAAGTCGTCACCAAAAAGCAGGAAATAAAATATATTCCTGAATTACGCATCATATTTATATTTTAAAGGCTAAGCACCACTTAATGGACCTCCATGAATATTTCACATTATTGTAGTTACTGACATATATAAGTACGAATTAAAATGAAAATAGCAGTTTAATTTGCTTTAAAACTGACAATTTTATTAAATTGACGGAAAAACCCGAGCTCGCTACGGAAATTCTTGAACGCAACGGTGTGACGTCACTGATGGACAACAGCTGAACAATGGCGCGGTAAAACACCGTTATGACTGACTGTTATGACACTGTCTAGCTAAATAACCAACATTATTCATGACAATAGCCTAGCAATAAGCTAAACTCAAATTTAGAGGTACCGTTATTCTTGTAAATGTGATCGAAGTCCAACTCGAATTCATCCGACACTATAAACCTCCGTAATGCAGCTACGTAGCCGAGTATAATCTGAGACACCGAGTTTAGCGAGTCAAGCTAACGTTAACTAACACCAACTAAAACAGGCGAAGTGAGTGTCCTTACCCTGTTTACCTCCATGTTACAGAGGCTCTTGAACACCTTTCGTTGGTGTCCTTACATGCTCATATTGTTGGAAAAGCACCAGTGAAATGAGCTACAGATAACGGAGTGAGCAGATGGTCCTTTCCAAAGTGCCCGTTTAAAGTTGACAATTTTAGGGATCGTTGGGCCATTTGTGCACAGATGTCCCACTGTACATTGAATGATTGCAGCCAAAAACAAAACACCTTTTCGTCATTTTGCATTAAATTAAGTGCAACTTCTAGAGTTGTTCTCCACCATCTACGTCACAGGCAAGGGGACCAAAGGGGGCAAGGGGACCAACAGTCTTTTAAACCTTATTCCTTGAATTAGTAAGAAATGACATGTTTTCTGACTATCAATAAACACAAGTTAGGAACTCAAATTCCACTGTATTTATTTGTTTGACATTTTCATATCGCTGGTGCTTAGCCTTTAAAACAGAATCTCTGAAGCAGCGAGGCCACTAGGTGTCAGTTTAAATGTTAGAAGTATTGATGATGACTGATTGCACATGTAAGGTTTTGTCTGACAATGATAAAACCCATCATTGAAAGGAAAAAATAAAACTGACTACATAAACATTATATACTTACGATCAGTGCTTCCAGAGTGGGGGCTAAAGGCAACTATGTTTTCAGACAGAGGGTCTGACCGAAGCAGGCATACATTCAACGGAGTGCTCCATTCCACTGTGAAAAGATTTGTAAATAAATTGAGGCAATCAGTCAACAGTGATGCAAGAACACACAATAAAACAAATAAAAAATAAAAAAAACCCAGAACAACTTTGGCTTCACAAATATGTACTGGACTAAAGTTACTTTTTGTTGTGACAAGTGGTCAGCTACTGTATCGTGCACATAATACTGTAGTCTGTAAGAAACAGACCTGGATTTCCCAAAGGCTCTGTAAAGCTACGAATCACTGAAAAATGGTAGAGTGATCGATCACTGCACTTAGCACTCTACCAGATATACAGGTCTGAACAACATAATGCTTTCAAGAAACTGACATGAGCAGGTGAGAAGGTTCCAGCACTGGAGGTTATTGGTTCCGGTGGTGGTAAGCAGGTACTTGGAGCAGCTCTGTCGGCCAAAACAAAGGTCTCTGAAAGATCAAAGAATCAGTGGTTAGTCTCCCTGATCCATCACGCCTCAGCCCTCCCTGAAGAACCAGGCACACTACCCGGACATATTTCACCAGATTAGCATGGCAGGCAGCAATACGGTTTTCAAACACTTTCTCCAACATCAAACAATGAATTCCATATAATACCCGCAGTGTCAGCCTCGAAAAGCTTAAACAATCCATGCATTGTGCAAAGTAGCAATTCTGGTGCATTAACAACCCTATTTCATCATGTATTCTTGACATGAGAACAGTTCGAGAACCTGCAGACTAAAAAAATCCAATAAACCGCTTAAATGGCACAGAGTTTTGATCTTGTGCTCTCTCAAACTTGGAGTAACCAACAGTCTCTATTGCCAAATAAGCAACATACAGTTCAAGTGAGGTCAGAAGAATGTCTTTCCTTTCGGTTTTGAATAAATAAGGCTGGTATTTCAGTTACAAACCAGTCTGCTTATTACATTTTCACAAGTTTAATAACTGCAGCTATGTTCAAGTGCTCCAGTTTTGTGCCTTCCACACTGTCAGTGCTCACACTATTGCACAATCTGAGCACACTAAGGCATTCAGAAAATTCCACCCTTAAAGACCCAGGATTCTCCTGAAGCTGAGTACAAATGATCATAGGTGTGATGGAGAAATATTCAACTCATGGGACCTCAAAAGACCCATGTTACCAAATAAACTGATTCCAAGATAAAGTTTAGATATTACATCTTGTTCCTCATTTGTAAACTGTGTGCAACTCCTGCTTTACAAAACATCTCTGGTCTTGAGCCAGCTTTAGTAAGGATTTACCTCACCATTTGTCAACGAACAGCCAAAACATGTTTGCTTCTTTTTGATTTGTTCTGACGCTACAATGCTAATGTAATCATCAAGTAAATAAAACTGTATGCCTAAGTCCTCCCTTGCTTGTCTTAGCTTGCCTTGAGATGCTTAGTAACCTCCAATAGATATGCATATGTTATATCTTATGATGCATGACCCAGCCTTGAAACTTGATTGGAAAACAACAGAAACCAGTCAAACACAAGAGAGAGTCTTTGTAATCATGGGAAGTTGTGCAAGTTTGACTTTTGGCTAAACCACCAACAAGCAGATGCCAATAGGATAGAGCTGTAGGCCTCACCTGATGTGGCCAGGGGGTTGACACAGTGTAGTTAGGAGCCCCCAAGAATCAGAACTCCATATAGTCACCACCTCCTCGAAGCTTATGGCCAGAAGAGAGCCATCCCCGGAGAAAGCGCAGTTAGAAGGCTGCAGGCCATGGTAGCTGCCTACATAGTCACATGACCAGGAAGCCTGCTCTTCTACAGTCAAAACAAAACAAAAAAGAGAGGACGCTTCAGGCACAGTCCCAATTTTGAGAAAACACCACACCCGGCCACACTTCATTTACTTTTACTCCAAATAAATCCATCTGGTTGCAGTTATCTTTATTAGTGCTTTCATTGTTAATGTTTCCAATCGTACTGTAATCAAAATAAATCTGGAGACCATAGAGGGGCATTTGATATGAAGGGAAATTTAATCGTTGTTATGTTTGTTCTGAGAAGAATGGACTAAAGTGAAAACAAAGCTATGTCTTTGTGTCGCCATTGCTTTTTCCAAACCTTTAGCAGAATAACTTTTGGAATGGAATGCCCTACATTTTCTGGGGATAGGATGAGAGAGAGAGAGAGAGAGAGAGATCGGGAAAAAAAACCCTCAAGCTCAGTGATTGTAACCTTCTTATTCAAATAAGGATTTCAGGAAGATCTGTAAAGGGTGCAGTAACTCAGGTGTGGCGAGAGTGACACTGAACACCAGGTCTATAAATAACGACCTTTTGGAATGTTCACTGTAAAGCTGCTTGGAAAACACAGCTGTTTTCAAATGTTCTTCTGGAGGGTAGGACTCACTCTGTGTCTCTGGGTCTGCACCCAGCAGCCAGACTTTGAACTGGCCGTCTTTGGCTGTGGTCACCAACACGGTGGTGTCTGTGGAGGGGCTGAAGCACATGGATGTAATACTGTCATTGTGGGCAGCTTCTATGGTGGTGTTCAGCTCAAAGCTAAAAGAGGCACAGAGAACAACAGCAGAGTTCAGGACAAGATGGGGAAACTACAAAGTAACAATGAGTTTTGAAGTGACTAAGCAAAACAGATGGATTAGTTCCAAGATCTGTCCACCTTTAATAGCAGTTATGAAATACTTGTCCATACACCATCAGGCTTTACACACCGTGTTCAGACATGGCACCCAAATACACATTATTCTCAATTTCGTATGTAGGTTATTTCGATTTTAACACCATGAGATTACCATGGAATTCCATCTACATATAAATTCTTACAATAAACAATTAAAACAATTATTTCAGACAACCAAAACCCAACTGGAGTACCTTTGAGCTGTGTCATTGTAGCCCCAAAGTTTAAGAGAAAACTCAAGTTCTGGCGTGCTCTGGCCTTTCTCCTCCACTGTGGCCAGCCAACGGCTTCTGACATCCAGCGCTACCTTCTTCACCTCAAACTGATCTAGTCCTTCCTCATAGATGTACTCCTGCTGCACAATGTCCAGCTGTGGGAGGAAAGTACTCATGAAAATGTAACTATTCATTCAAGTTTTAAAATATTTGACTCGGTTAAATAGGAATAACACAACCATCAAATCGCCGTGGGTTTGATGCCCCAGTATTGAAAGTACTTGCATTTTATGTAACTAATGTATATACAACATAACAACATAGTTTGGCTACAAAATTATACAGAATTGTTGAAACCTTTACATTTTAGTATTTCCTTTGCTCCCACTTAACCAAAATGAACAAGCTATTCTCGAGTACAAATGAGCGTTTACGAGCACACTGTACTGGTGCCAGACGGGAGGCATTGCAGGATCTGCTCTGGTGCTAAAGGACCGATGTATTATCAATAAAAAAAATAAAAATAATAAAAAACAACGATATTTGCCCCAGGAGAGGGGCAATATTAGACTGTTTTATAAAAAAGGGCTACAACTCGTGATAGCATAACAACAAATGCTTACAGCATGTTACATTTTCCAGTGGACCCCCTGAACCCAACACACGTGTCCTTTCATACTTCCTCATGTAAAGAGCAGTAGCACATGATACATTTTAGAACATGATTTTTTTTTTTTTTTTTTTTTTTTTTGCTTTGATAAACTCTTGCAAAACACTTTGCGGTAAAAGTTTGATTTGTCTGAAAAGTGCTATATAAATAAAGTGATTAACCAATTTTAAATTAATACAACAATAGATTTACCTACAATTTTAAACTTGCTATAACAGGTTCATGTCAGACCAGTGGACCCAAGCATGATCGGTTCAATACTGGAGACTTTTTACTGCCAAAATTCAGTTGTCATTAGTTAGTTCAATGTTTTTTCTCTGAAATTAAATGGATTAATTGTGAGTCAACACCACGCTGCAGCATTGAGTCTTCAGAGAACATGCTGGAAGATGTTAGTCAAGTTTGATTGCATTCAACAAATATATATTGATTAAATGATCAAAAGGACACATCATAAAGAAGGTGTTTTTATGTTTGCTAGGTGTGCAAATATTTGTGGAATATCTCTGATATTTTTAAAGGACAGTGAAAGATATTTCAGAGCAGTTTCCAGTGGATAAAATTATTGCAAAACCTTTAAATAAGGCTGTGTTTCCAGAATGACTCCAGAGCTTTACTATTCCATAGATTAACATCCGGGGGCCAAACTTGGGCTTATAGGTAGATACTAAGAAATGTCTGAAGTTGAGTAGCTTCTCTTCATTCTTTACTTCTTTATTAATTTATAGTAAGATCAATCACCTATCAATCTATTCTGCTTATTGCAGCCTTAAGGTAAACCTGAATCATGATAACCTATCCCAAGTGTCTTACACTGTACAGCTGCTTATCTTGCTGCAGAGAGTAGAACTGAAGATGGCCAGGCCTTCCGTTCAGCACCAGAGCTTTGGTGCGTGAGTCGATCGTCAGATCTGTCCAAAGATTTCCTGGAAGGAAACAGACATCCCTAATAAGAGCTAAGGTTACAAGTATAGAATCTTTCAGCTGAGTCACAGTGAAGCAAGAAAAGTTGTAACTGCACACCTTTGACCAGGCCCTGGATCACGGCTGCCAGTTTAAGGCTGCAGTGAATGATGTTGATCTCTGTCAGGGATTAAAGAGAAAAGAAAAAGAGACACTCAGATTTTACACGGCATGCTGATACAACGATAAGAGCGTGTATTGGGTTTAAGTGGGGCACGATGATGGGCTGCTAAGCCTGCACAGGCTAGTCCTTTGTATTATGACAACAAAGCCCCACTCACTCCACTGTAGGTTCATGAAATACACACAAATCTGCACTGTTACAAAAAAGGTAGTGTTGTTCCAAGGCTCTTACTGTTGTCGGAGTGGCTTGTGCAATACATCTGTCCATCTGGAGACACACAGATGTGTGTGATTGCTCCACCCAGGCGAGGAAGGAATTCCTTTTTATTCACTTCCTCACAATGCCACTGGACAAGTACCGATTCTATGCCTCCACTCAGGAGGTGCATGCCTGCAGGAGTTAAAAAGGCAGATTTGGGAAAACCTCAACAAAACAAATACTCAGCAAAGGCAAGGATGTTTTTTTTTCTATTGTGGATAACAGCAAAGCCTGAAGTGGAAGTCCCTTACCTTCTGGAGTAAAACACAACATGCTTACAGCGTTGTGGTGCCAGTGCTGTGTGGAAAACGTGTACTCTTTTTCCTGATTGAAGTTTCTCCTGAGAAAGCCACAAAGAAACAAATTTTCGACAAGTTTTACATTTATTTTCCTAATTTAAATCTTTACAGTTATGCTGTGAATGCTATGAAAGGTAAATGTTAATTTAATTTAATCTCTCTCTCTGTTAACTATTGTGTTACTGACATATACACAAGTTTTGCAGTATTTGGACTGAAAACCAAGGCACAGAGATGATTACACATGTAAAGCTTAAGCAGAGTGATGGACA
This sequence comes from Hoplias malabaricus, assembly GCF_029633855.1. Lineage (NCBI taxonomy): Eukaryota > Metazoa > Chordata > Actinopteri > Characiformes > Erythrinidae > Hoplias > Hoplias malabaricus. Next base: position 6,535,645 of record NC_089811.1, read on the forward strand.
TTCAGAATCAACTCATTCACCAGAGACGTATTTTTCCATCCATGTGTCCAGTAGCGATGCAGTCATCTTTAGGGTGGCACGCCACACAGGTAAAAGTGTTACTGCTCTTTTTCTTATTTTTGGCCTTTAGGGAAATCCTTCATTAAATAGAAAGGAGAATTAGACAGCACTACGCCACACACCTCTGAAAAAAAATACAATACACCTGTGTAAGTAGAAACCTTGGAGCGAAAGACAAAAGCACAGGTCCCCTGACAGAGGCATGTAAATAAGCACCATGACTGGGCATGTTACAGCATGCTCTTGACCTCATAGGATCTACTGAACTAACAGCTACATCATGGTTAGTGTGTGATTTACCGGTATGTCTCCTGCTTCCTGAAGAAATACACACAGAGCTGGTGGTTGCAAACACTGGCAATATATTCACCCTGTAAATGAATAGAACCTATTTAATAAATGATATTATAAATAATGGCATTACATAGTACAGTTAGAATAAGTAACATTCATTGTTCAATTCATTCACTCCCCTGAGCAAACATTATTTCACTCTAAACTAGACTTCTAGTTTGGCAGTTGGAGCCTAGATCTCAGTCCTAAAAGCACTTACCCCTCTGCCAAAAGCCGTAGATCGAGGGTTGGGGCTGACATCGCACAAAACAGCTGACACATCTTTCGCCTCCACTTCTTTTTCTGGTACTCTGGGAAGACTGAGCGCCACCAGCTGAAAACTCTCTGAAGACACACAGAATTAGAGACAATTTGAACCTGTTTTTGTGTTCTGTATTTCTGTGTGATAGACGTATAATATTGCTTTATGTTACTTTAACTTACTGTTCTTTTTATATTGACATGCTACAGTGCTTTATTTGAATCAGGATTCAGAAAACACAATAGTCACATCACAAAAGATCTAGTACTTACCACGATTATTGGAGCTAGCCATTGGAATAATAATAAAAACAACTCCAGCATGTTTCTCTGAGACATACATAGAGAATATGGGGTACCCAACAGTAAAGGTCTGGAGGAAAATGGAGATGACAAATTATAAAAAGACATTATATTCTAAAGATATTATAGAAGTACTGGCCATATGTCTCCTACCCTACCTTGATAAGGATGCCATCGATGAAGTCCCACAGTCTAACAGTGCCATCTGCTGAGCAAGAATAGACCTGTAGGCAGGAAGGGGAAACTGAGCCTTTGTTTCTTTTTTTTCATTCATTCATTTTCAGTAATGTATTTACCCTGATCAGAATCGCAACGGTTCCAGAGCCTACCCAGACATTTCCAGTGCAAGGTAGGAACACATACTGGATGGAGTCACAGTCCATTACACAGTCACAGTCAGTCACTCACTCACACCTATGGACACATTGGCATAGCCAATCTACCAGCATATCCTTTTTTTTGTTTGTTTGGACTGTGTGAGGAAACCATAGCTTCATCCTTTCCAAATACAGTGGAACCTCAATTTACGGACGCCTATACTAACGAACTTTCCAAGATACGAACCAGGCATTTGAATATTATTTGCCTCCACCAACGAACCACAACTCTAGAAACGAACCCGAGCCTCCTCCGAGCCGGTGGCTGGAAATGGCCACTGACCCCAATAGGCGAGTCTCCCAGCGCGCCCAGACTTGAGTGAACTTTTAAGATTAGCAAATTGTAGCTTTAGCAATTTAGCATTAGTGTAAATAGCAGACATCGATATTCGTGCTAAGTTAAACCGTATCTACGCTTCGTCTCCCCACATTCACCGCCTACTCTCCGTTATTCCCCCCACCCCCCGTCATGCAGCCAGTGCCTGTGTTACTCCTCCAGCCAGTCGTTTATTACTGTTTCCACTGTATTTCTCTTTTATTTTTAGTAACGCTACATGTATTTTTTTACTAATTTGAGAGTGTTGTAAACATATACCAGTGCAAAAAGGGTGACTTTCGGGGTGGGGCCTGGAACGCATTAATTGCTTTTCCATTATTTTAAATGGGGAAAATTGACTCGAGAAACTAACTTTTCCACTTACGAACCGGGTCACGGAACGGATCAAGTTCGTAAGTAGAGGTTCCACTGAATATGTTCTTTCTCCGTGTTGTATGGAAAATGTATCGTATCGCGGAGCAAAAACAGCAACCCCTATTGTATTGTTAAATTTGTGTATCGTTACACACCTACAGGGAACTGAACCCAGGTCTCCTCTGTGAGGGGGGAGTGTTCTTACCCACCTGAAGATGGTTGGCAGGATTCAAAGTGACACCAGTCACTTGGTCTTTGTGGCCCTCCAACACATGAAGACACTCCTCTGTGGTGGTGCTGAACACTTTCACTGAGTCCCCAGAAGCACACACCAGGAACCTTCAAAAACAGACTTACAGAATTAAAGTCTAGTATATATAGGCGTCATCTTACAACTGAGTCTTGTTAATGTTCATGCAACTTGCTCATGATATACCTTCAAGTGTATAAACAGCACAACAAGGACATGTCAACAAGGTTAAATTCTTGATTTTCACAAGACAAGTCTCTATGGTTTTGGCATAAAACATGTGGTTTAGTCTCCAAAGAAAATATTTATCAAGAGTAGAACAATATAAACAATTCACATACAAAGCTGTAGGGGCACTGTTTGCTGTGGGAAATAAACATTTATGATTTATTTATCTTGCAGACGTCAGGACACCTAGTTCCTATCAAAAATCTTTAAAACCCCATTACATATAAAACCACTCTGAACCACCCTTTGTTTACATCTCATTCAAATTACAAAAAAAGCTAGACTGAGACACCCATGGAACTTTATTCCCTTTCCAGTACAATTCTGAGGTCTACACTGGAAAGGGAATAAAGGCTCCTGCTCCCAAATTGTGCATCATATATTTAGCTAACAGATTCAGGAGATATTAAGTCACGTGCAAGCTCCTTTACTGAAGATACAATGAATGATGTGTGTACAGTAGCCAAGACTTATCATTATCTACCAGTGCACTACACAGGGAGCAAGGAGTAGTATGAGACACAGCCTGGTATATTCCTGTAGCTCGTATTAACACAGTGAAGTGTATACTAGGGAACATTGTAATGATTTAACAGTGTATCTATGATTCAAATAGAAATAAACGATCAACATTAAGGGTGTTTTTTTGTTTTTTAGCTGAGCACAGATCGGTAAACACACACAGCAGTAGGATCTCAGGGGCTGATAAGAAGTAAAGGTGTACAGTAGTGCGGTGTTTAAAGGTGAGTATTAATGCTCTCCTCATACCTGCAGTCTGATGTGATGACTGGAGTGGTAAAGTTGAGTTTATTCCCACCGCAGCGAACCACGCGGATCTCCCTCTCCTCCACCATGCTGCTGCCGCTGATCCTCTTCTTCTGCGACGGCGCTGAGAGAGCGCTACTGCCGCCTAAAGTCAAGAGAGGACACTACACCATAGATCAGCTAGCCTATAGTTTTATTCTTATCAGACTATTATATGATATGATAGGATATTATCTGATAGGATTTACCTCATTTAGAGTGTTTCTGCCATAGCCCAGTGAGCCCATTTTCACTATAGACCAATTAAAAGATACAGTGAACTGTAGTTCTGAGAGGAAACCATAAACAAGGTTTGAATGTACATTTCAATGTAGATGGACATTTTACATTGTACAATGGGGTGGGCGTTGTATACTTAGCTGGACCTATGTGTGCTTTTAGGTCCTTTACATCTTTATTTGCTACACATGGGCAAACATGGGAATTTCATTTTTAATTCATCCGAGAACTTACATTTACGTTTCGGTATAGCTGCTCGAGATGAGGGTTGGTACATGAGCTTTGCCTGACGTAAACAAGGACTACTGACGTGCAGACTGACCAATTAAATGTTTACAGAGAAGATTATCGACTAATAACGGTAGTTCTACAGTCAGAAAGGCGGCACGGTGGCGCAGCAGGTAGGCGTCGCAGTCACACAGCTCCAGGGACTTGGAGGTTGTGGGTTCGATTCCCGAGTTGGTGTGTTCTCCCCGTGTCCGAGTGGGTTTCCTCCAGGTGCTCCGGTTTCCTCCCACAGTCCAAAAACACACGTTGGTAGGTGGATTGGTGACTCAAAAGTGTCCGTAGGTGTGAGTGAATGTGTGTTGCCCTGTGAAGGACTGGCGCCCCCTCCAGGGTGTATTCCTGCCTTATGCCCAGTGATTCCACGTAGGCTCTGGACCCACCGCGACCCTGAATTGATAATGAATGAATGAATCTACAGTCAAACCGCCCAATCAGAAGTTTTAGGCTACTTCACCACGCCCCCTTCTCACTTAAGCGAACCAATCAGAGCAGGGGAGGGCGGGACTAGTTTTTTTTTTAAGTCTAAAAAAGAGGACATGTCCGGGTAAAAGAGGACGTCTGGTCACCCTAGTGTACATAAAGCACATACGACCATAGCCAACCGCTAATAAAAATAAGCTAATAAATAATTAGAGGCATGCCAGAAAACAGATAAAATTTTGAGTCTGAAAGTGCAGAACAGTATGTGTGTGTGTCTAAAGCCTAAAAGTGTCAATACATTAAAAAAAAAAAAAACAACAACAGAGGCTCGCTCATAAGGAAGCTGAAAGAGTGGCTTTAAAATGTAGGTCTGAAAATATGGGTCTGAAATTCTTGGTCACTACAATACAAACAAATAATAACTAATGAAAAGGAAAGAGGTTCATTTGTAAAGGAGATGAAAGAGTTGGTCTAATGCCAAACAATTAAAATGGCATCTTCATAATGACTCTTAAATGAAAACAATTATGAACTGTAAAATTCACCTATGAATGGACTGAAAATGCTATCATATTCTGAAGGAATGCTGTGGGAGCGGCACGGTGGCGCAGCAGGTAGTCACACAGCTCCAGGGTCTGGAGGTTTTGGGTTCGATTCCTGCTCCGGGTGACTGTCTGTGAGGAGTTGGTGTGTTCTCCCCGTGTTCGCGTGGGTTTCCTCCGGGTGCACGTTGGTAGGTGGATTGGTGACAAAAGTGTCCATATGTGTGTGTGTGTCTGTGTTGCCCTGTGAAGGACTGGCGCCCCCTCCAGGGTGTATTCCCGCCTTGCGCCCAATGATTCCAGGTAGGCTCTGGACCCACCGCGGTTACAGATAATGAATGAATGAAAGGTGTCCTGTGGTATTTGGCACTAAGACTCCAACAGCAGATCCTTTAAAGAATGCTTCCAACGAAAATCAAGTTTTCCAGTGATTTGGGTTGTGCAGTGGTGTGGTTTTAACAGCAGTATTTGGCAGTAGAGAAAGAGGAAACTTACAGCCCAGTAGGTGTTCTTGGCATATGAATGGTGTTATGTAGCAGCTAAGGAAACTTGAGTCGACTGTAGTGATCAAGATCTAATATATCAGCAGTATAAATCACAGCTAAAAGAATTTGTTACGTATTAGATCATGAAGGAAGTATGACAGAAATCTGACAAGGAAGTAAAATGATTAAAAAATAAAAACATTATTCACAAATAACTACAGTATATCTTTGGGTTTATACAGTACTGTGTTCATAATTCAGAAATCACTATTTATATTCAGTGCTTCAGTGACACTGGCGTAATGGTCATATGTTAGTGTTTGTTGCGCTAGTAAAATTGGATCAGACACAGCAGTGCTGCTAGAGTTTTTAAAGCCCTCTGTGTTAATGCTGGACCGTCCAAAAATATCCAGCCAACAAGTCCTGTATCCACCAATGAAGGACTAAAGGACGGCCAGCACTGTGCAGCAAAAGATGAGCTGCTGTCACTGACTGTACATCTACAAGGTGGACCAATAAGGAAGGGTGTCTCACAGAGTGGACAACATGTAAACACAGTGTTTAAAAATTTTAGCTGCAATGTGAATCCAGAAGATAATTTACAGACCTCCAGACCTTTTTTCTTGTTCCTCCAAAGTCCAGCCTTAGACACGTTGTATTTTCTGCTTTTCATGATCCAGATAATTCCAAACATATTAAATGATTGTGAGGTGCATAGAATCAATGCCCATTAATTTATATACCCCGCCCTATGCACATGTTAAAGTTGTTATCTCAGTTAATTGTTTTGAATGTTGTGATTTATTATTTCAAATAGGATACTGGGATGAAATATTATGACTGTTGTTATTAGGTTACCATTTAGAAACAGAAAAGTGCCAGGGCTAACATTTATGGACCATAATTTGTTCTTTCTAAGGAAGTGATAGCTATAAAACCTCTTCAAAGCCTTAAGCACTGGTCCATCTTCAGCATGAGGGAAATCCCCCTCTCAAGAATACATTTCCTGTTTCATGACATCAGAGCAGTGTAACTTCTTTGAAAACATCACCTGCTGATTATTCAAAACACTTTTCAGGTTTAGCTTTATAATCACACGAGGAAGTAATAGACATTTTCTTAGGTAATATTTACCAATATAAATTAAACCCAGTTCTTTTAGATTGTGTTATTTTTTTAGTTTAATAATTTTCATAAGAATTATTCATTCATTCATTCATTCATTGTCTGAAATCGCTTGTCCAGTTCAGGGTCACAGTGGGTTGGGAGTCTACCCTGAATCCTTCGGCTCAAGGTGGGAACACGCCCTGGATGGGGGCCAGTCCTTCAAAGGGTGACACTTCATGAGAATAAATAAAGTTCAAGGTCTAAATTACTTCCTGGTCTATAATCACAGAGCAGAGACTATAAAATGTAATCTCTTGACCTTAAAGTATTAGTGAACATCAGGAACGACGCTAAAGTTCATTCCTTATTCGCAGCTCCTGATATCTTTGGCTCGTTATTGGCAGATTCTTATGCTGCAAACATATCTTTTAATGCTTCATGGACAAATTAATAACACTAAATAAAGAAAGTAACTAACTGTTTACCGTCACATAAAACTATGGAGAAGAATTAGTCCATGAACCACAGTCTTTAGTCCCAAAGAACCACGGCCCAAAATCGGTAGAGGACTGTGATTGGATAGTGATGTTCAGAGCGCCAAACAGTGCATTTTTCAGTGGTTTGGGTTCAATTCTGACACAAATTCAGTATTCTTTTCTTTAACTGGAAATCGACACGTATTGTTTTTTTCAAAGCGAAAAAGACAAAGCGATATTAAATCAGTGTAATGAATATTTGTTTTTCATTCTGACATGTTTTACAGACGTCTGTGTTTAAAAGAAATCTCACGTGTATTGCATTACAATGAGACGTTCAATTTTGGAGTCTCTCGATGTAAAGCAATACAGTTGTGCAGTGGTTACATTTTGAGATGACTATTCATTTTTGACACTAATTCAGCATGTCATTTTTAAAATGCAAATCCTAGTGTATTGTTGTTCAGTAAAAAGGTCCAGCACGTAATCTTCATGTTAATTTGGAAAAGCAATGACGTGTGTTAATTGCATTTCACATTGTCCTATTGCTTTTCAATCTGGCAATAATTCCTTTCCATATAAAACAAGATAAAACATGTACAAAATCTTTTCTTGCTACTTTTACTTAATCAGCGTTTATTTTGTTTGTTTGATCGTAAAGGTCTAAAGTTTAATACTTTAAAGCATTTTAATACATTAATAAATTATATATTGTATGGGATATAAGATTTAAAGTGGATTCATTTAGAAATATTTAAAAATCAAACTGAGGTACTGTATTGAAGACACTATCAGGTTGGGATGCAGCAATTATCATTCTATAAATAGCTCTAATGCAATACACTAAAAAAAAGCTTGTATTTAGTCAGGCCCAGGCTGATGATGTCCCTTACTTTATCTGGAAACAAGTCACATTAAGACATTAAAAAGAAATAAAATGAAATAAGCTGAGAAAGAAGTTCTAGAAGACAAAGTTTTAGATCTATGTTTAGTTTTAATTTAAACTGGAAACATTATTGCGCAATTTGGCATAAAAATATGAAGGTGAGGCTGAGATTCTTGAGGGAATTTGAAGTCCGTAATCACTTTGGGCCAACACAAGTACACATCCTAAACACCCATTTAGTCTCCCCCTGTAAGAAAAACATGGCCTGAAGTGGTTTTATAATTTAATTTTAAATAGAAACATGGCATATTGAGCAATTGTGCACAAAAATATAAAAGTGAGGCTGAGATTCTGGAGGGAATTTGAGGACCTTGATCACTTTGGGCCAACACAAACACAGTATTAGTCTCCTCCTGTAAGTAAATCATGGATTTAGCCTGGCCCAAACTGATTTTACACTTTAATTTTAACTGAAAACGTGGCATACTGTGCAATTGTGTGCATAAATTAAATGGGAGACTGAGATTCTGGAGGGAATTTGAGGTCTTTAATTACTTTGGGCCAACACAAATAATCATCCAACAGACAGTACTAGTCTACCCCTCTAAGGCAAACATGGATTTAGCATGGCCTTAACTGATTTAACACTGTAATTTTAACTGGAATCATGGCATATTGAGCAATTGTGCACAAAAAAATAAATGTGAGACTGAGATTCTGGAGGAAATTTGAGGTCTTTAATTACTTTGGGCCAACACAAATATACATCCGAAACAGTGTCTATTGTTTTTAGTTTAGAGTGTTTTCTGGCAATTTTTGTTCTGTTTTATTTTTTGAGGAATTTAAACTAAGAAAAGAAAAGAAAGAAAAAAATATTAAAAAAGAATTATATAGGAAAAGAAAGAAAAAAAGAAAGTATGAAAGAAGAAAAAAGACATGAAATGAGAAAGAAATACGAAAGGTAAAAGAAGGAAATAAAAAAAATAAAATAAAATAAAAATAATAAATATATAAATAAATGTGAGAGAATTTCTAACCAATCATAGCGTAGTGGGCGTGGCCTGTCTGAATGCAGGTGGGACAGAAGCTTCTCCTCCGCCTTTTCGCTGTGTACAGTGATAGCAGAGGAGCTGTGAGGCGGGAGGTTGTGTGTCGGAGATCACGGCTGAAAACGCTTTTTTTTAGAGTTTATAAGTTTGCTTTTTTTTTTTTTTTGGACGGGAGACCGTACACGAACACAGGAGATACACATCCTAAAACCTCTTCTCCAGTCGAACACAGAAAGCCCACCTTTCAAAACGGAGTAGGACTGAAGAGGAGAAACCCATTGGACTCAGAGGCTCGTGACGCTGGAGCAAACACTCTGAGGCAAAATAATACATTTAATACACTGCGGTTAACGTACGGTTTACGGTCGCATTCATATTTAACGTGAGTGCTGTTTGGACCTGACATTTGTCTTCCTCCTGTCTTCAGCAATATGAGTCAATGGAAGCAGATCCAACAGTTAGACATGAAGTTTCTGGAGCAAGTGGACTACTTTTATGATGACAACTTTCCCATGGAGCTGAGGCAGGTGCTGGCAAACTGGATAGAAAGCCAGGACTGGTAAGTGTCATGTCTGGTATTTTCTTTTCTTCTTCTTCCTTTTTTATTTTGCCCCGGGGGGTGGCGGGTGGGGGAGTGTTTGCACTGTAAAATAAACAGTAAAATATATATATATATGCTGCTCTAACTGAAACAACTAGTACCAGACTGCCTTAAAATCTATTTGGCATTTTTTTTTTTTTATTAATTATTTGAAAATCACATCCCATAATAATAGTTTTGTCAGTTATGTGAAAGTGAATTTTTATCCAGCCCTAACCCAGTAAACAATGAACGTCCCTGGACGTTCAAAAACAGGTCTAAAAGTAGTCTGTCCGTCAAGGACATATTTTAAAGGTCAACGGACGTCCAAAATCCATCTTAATAAGTTAGTTAAGTGGTGACCAATCGATAACGTCAGTGGACGTCCAAAACGCGTTGTATACAAGTAATTTATTTCGGGACCAATTAATAACGTCAACGGACGTCCAAAATACGTCTAATAGTCGTCTTTTCAATGTCTGTGTTTGGACGTCTTTTCAACTTTCATTTTCAACCTTAAGAGAACGTTGATTAGACGGCAGTCATTACGTTATTTCAACGTTGAATCAACGGCTAAATGTTTACTGGGAACCCATGCCGTACACTGCTCAGTTACAGCTGAATTGGTAAAAGTTATATTTAAGCTGATAAAAAGAAAAAGCAGATTTAGCTAAAAATAGATTTACAAAATTTAAGTGGTCGGCAGAAGAGTATAGTTTGGCTATTATTTGAATTTCATTAAACAGTTCATTTTTTCAAGTTAAACTTGAAAGTGAAAAAAAGCACTAAAAATATAATGTTTACACTCCATACAATGCATTTAAAAAGTGGAGCTATTAAGAGTTTGAAATCAGCAAATTTATATTTTAATTAAATAATTAAAACTTTGGTGATTTGATGAAGTTCTATTGGTTTAAGTTAAATGTACACAAAAAGTTTAACTCTCAAATCATGAGCTGCTATTCCTCGCCCAAAGTTTCTTACTGTTTTTGTTCCTTTTGATATTTTATCTTGTAAGTGACACAGAAGACAAAATATGACAAAATATTAATTTAAATTAATTAATGATATTTTAAACTGTTCTTTACAAACTCTGAAAGAGTCTGAATATATTACATATATAAATCATTGGCATTGTTTCGAAGTTCATGATGAATGGACCAATCGAAATGCTTAAACGTGTTGAAATTGAATCTTTGTACATTAGCTTAAAATTAAATTTAAAATCTCACATTCTGCTGTAAAGTTGTCATGGTGGAGATACATTTAATTTTACTGACTTTAGATATATAGCTATTCCCTTGTTAGATATTTGCGAAATATTCGTAATCAGTGTCAAATTCAGAATCAGAATCAAGCTTTACTCGCCATGTACACTCACGCATTCAAGGAATTTGGTTTAGGTTACAGTAGCTCACAGTGCACATAGATTGACAATATTTCACAGCAGTACAGACAACAAAAATAGTACAAGAAAAATACTATTTCACACACACACACACACACACACACACACACACACACACACACACACAAACAGTCATGCCTGTAAACTTTACATTGTGCATGTTTTATATTAAAGTGCTGGGGCAGCGGTTGTGTGCTTTAGTGGTAAAGTGACAAGGGCAGGTGAGAGAAGATCCTGAAGACGCTCTAGCTGGAGAGTTTAAGGACAGAGGATGGAGTACACAGATGTTATGTTGCACAGCTCAATTCCTTTATATGCATTTTGAGTTATTTAAGATATGTGTATAATGATATAATGTAATCAGCTCACAAATACTGTAGAATATGTAATTTGAGAGTAACAGGATGTGGTAAAAGAGGTAGTGCACTTTTTCTTTGAAAGAACACTGAAGTTCAATGAATATCATTTAATAGCATGATAATTTTATGCAAATATGTAATGAATATGCATTTAAAGCGTGTGAATATGGATCAGCCTAATAATATGAGACATGATCAATTCACTTTTCTAAAGGGAAACAGCAACAAATCATGAGGCCATGGCAACAGTGCTATACAACAACTTCCTGATCCAGTTGGAGAGACACTGCACACAGGAACAAAACTTTCTTCACAGACACAACCTGAAGAGAATATACCATCAGATCCAGGTGAGAGCCCTGCACAATCTTTACTTGCTTGCCTTGTGTTTTTATTAAGAGTTACATTCTGACATCTGCAAAAAAGACACACAATTAAATGTATTTTTCTGTGATTTTTAATTAGACAACAGAAGTGTGTTTGTGAGAATAGAAATTATATTTCTGGTGCTACTACAAAACTTATAAAATGTTTTCAAACGTAACATGAGAATAATATGCAATTAAAAAAGTGTTGCACTTCAGACCTATAATAAAAGACCTATAAACATTTTATTTATTAAACATTTAAGAAACTTAGCTTTTCTCTAAAACCCCCTTTAAGTTCAGAGTCCCCTCTGAACACTGTTTAACGAAAATTATAATAATAAAAATGAGGAATCCTGAATGTAAAGTTTGGCAGATATTTTTTAGAGTTGAATATCTGTATCAAGCAAATTCTTGTTGAGTTTTTGTGCATTTTTAAAAGACTCTCTAAACATTTGACTCCTCAACCAAAGAGAAAATACATTTTTATAAAACTATTAAACTATTAAAACTAAAAAAATATTTATTATTTTTTTAAATATAGACACTTCTGGTAATAAAACATAGCATAATGTTATAAAATTAGAGTTAATCAGTTATTACTGACGACAAGACAGATGCAAAATACTATTATATTTAGCAAATTGCGAAGTGAAAAAAAAAATTGTACTAATTAAAAAAAAGATGCAAAGAACTCACTACAGTTTTTCAATGTATTCCAGCCCAGTGCAAAAAAAAAACAAAAACAAAAACAATGAAGCTGTTAGCTAGCTATTAGCCCTTGGCTCACATCAAATATTACACTTGGGTCCCCAGTACAAAAAAAATATTTTGGGGACCCCATGGTTCAGTTTTGTTCATGAGCATATCATAGGACAGAAAATAGACGATGATCTCCAAAAAAAAAAAACACATCGGGTGTCAGTGTTTGGTTTGTTTATTTATTTTTGTATCTGTCTTACTGTAAAGCTGAGAGTCAGTGTTTTAGTGGAAGTCAGGGAAACACCTGATCATGTCAAGTTTTTCCTCCATTCATGCCTTGTCTAACCGGCATTGACCCAATCGCGCACATTCCTGTGGCATGTATTTGCTCACTTGTATCTTTGCACACCTCCGCTTGTCATTTAACCACTTCCGCATGTGAGGGGAGGCCTCATGTGTTTGTACATGTTGTGCTGTTTGGTGTCACACATGAGGAAATGAGAAAGTAGCATGTGTGCGTATAAATGTCCCTCTCGGAGTTATCACTGTGGTCCTATTTTGCCATTAAAACATTTAGAGAAGGAGTTACCAAAAAAAAATCAAGTACTTCCCTTAGGTAGTCAAAGGTCCAATGTGAAACAACTGCTGTAATTTCACAGTAAATTACCGTAAAACTATTTGCAATAAGATATTGCTTTTTAAAATAGTGTTGTGAAGTGTTCAGGAGGCTATGAACTGTCTGATAGTAAAACGTCACAGTTGTGCAAAATGGTAAAATAAAATTGGTAACATACTAAACAAGAAACTAAATCTGCATCTCCTGAAAAGAGGATGAATGCAGTTTCTTAACAGATTTAAGTATGAATTCTCAGAGCAGACATCTATACTCAACATTTTATTATATCAACACATAACATCCTCTGCAACCTGTGCAAAAATTAAATGGAAATACAACATACATTGTTTCACCATGTTACATTCTTTAGAACTATTAGAAAACCTGAGATAATTAGAATGAGGTTGGTAAATATGTCTGTGATATTCTGTATGTGCAAGAGGCAGAACAGCTTAGTAGATTTATGTAGTGGGTGGAGATATAGCTACATTGTCCACAGAATGAGACACTGAGTTAATGTCTAGTTTCAGTTTAGTCTTTCTATTCTCTTACACGGTAAAACAAGTACTTTACTGGTACCTAATACCTAACCTAGGTGGACTACAAATTTATGGAAATGTTATCACAGTGACTATCAATCCACTGCTTTTTTTTTTTTACTGAATGTATTTAGAGCCTATAAATACAATTATTTGGAAGGACATTTGTGGAAGGTTTTTCTCAGTGATCAGTGGAAATGAGCCTCAACAGAACTGAAGTGTGGTTTCCTGCTCTTTGTTCACCCGTTTTTCGTACGAAATCGTGAGGTGATTGTCAGGGTTCATATACGGCCGCACATGATTTCCTTTAATGACAAGAACAACAACAATAAACAAAACAAGCTACTGCAAGTTAGCTTGAATGTTTCTAGCGGATGTGAAGCAGTGAAAGTGATAGTGCTGAGGATATAGTTGAAGCACTGGGTCTTTTAATAATTTCCTGAAAAGACATGTAACTTAAGATCATAACTGACATGATGTTTATCAGATAAACTTAGCGTTGTACCTGACTCAAAATGAGAGGTGATTTTATTTCTTTTCTTTTTGTGGTGCAGGTGGGTGGGTCTGGGGATTTCCTAATGGATAACTGTAATTTCAGAAGAGTGAAATGTCAGGGCTTTTGCTCAGTGCAGGTTGTGTTGCCATGCTGCCATATGCACCAGACAGTGAAGGGAAAGGGCAAAGCGTGGGGTGACCAAAACAATGTGAGTCTTCGGCGTCAAAACTTTCCCCTTGCATCTGGAAATAAACGTCTGGTCGCTTTTTGATTTTTTTTTTTCATCTCACAGTGTCCTGCCAATATCTTTTGGTGTCTTTCCCCAGATAGACACCAAAGGCAGTTGCCAGACATATATTTGACAGTGTTCTTCATATTTTCTTGTTATCTTGTCTGGTTAGCCTCGTGTAGATTTACCGGACAGCCAACGTTCAATGTCGTCCAAATTACCTTCTGGAATTAAGGACAACAAAATGCACTTTGCTGACCTATGGTCCAATAATGTTAGATTTTTGTGTGAATTTTATGTCATTGAGGCTGGACAGGATTATTGAGGTCGAACAGTAATGGAAAATGAGTTCTGGATGACAGACACCACTTCAGCTCATCTAAGAGATAAAGGATGGCACTCCATCATTTCTAGGAACGCAGTTCCAGTGCTGTGTATGTGTATGGTGAATTTAAGTTCATGTGCCTCTGCTCCATAGCTTCCGTTATATTTTATATACTTCTATAGAGATTATACAGTAAATGTAGTTTGTGGACAGTTGAACATTTTGTCCACAGTGGGACACCTTTACATAGCTCAGTTCCTTTATTAGGGGCGGCACGGTGGCACAGCAGGTAGTGTCGCAGTCACACAGCTCCAGGGACCTGGAGGTTGTGGGTTCGATTCCCGCTCTGGGTGACTGTCTGTGAGGAGTGTGGTGTGTTCTCTCCATGTCCGCGTGGGTTTCCTCTGGGTGACTAACTGTGAGGAGTTTGTGTTATCTCCTCGTGTCTGCGTGGGTTTCCTCCGGCTGACTGTCTGTGAGGAGTGTGGTGTGTTCTCCCTGTGTCTGCGTGGGTTTCCTCCTTGTGACTGTCTGTGAGGAGTGTGGTGTGTTCTCCCTGTGTCTGCGTGGGTTTCCTCCTCGTGACTGTCTGTGAGGAGTGTGGTGTGTTCTCCCTGTGTCTGCGTGGGTTTCCTCCTCGTGACTGTCTGTGAGGAGT
Source organism: Hoplias malabaricus (assembly GCF_029633855.1). Classification (NCBI taxonomy): domain Eukaryota; kingdom Metazoa; phylum Chordata; class Actinopteri; order Characiformes; family Erythrinidae; genus Hoplias; species Hoplias malabaricus. The sequence continues at coordinate 6,550,722 of NC_089811.1, forward strand.
GTGGTGTGATCTCCCCGAGTCCACGTGGGTTTCCTTCGTGTGCTCCGGTTTCCTCCCACAGTCCAAAAGCACACGCTGGTGTGAGTGTGTGTGTTGCCCTGTGAAGGACTGGCGCCCCCTCCAGGGTGTATTCCCGCCTTGCGCCCAATGATTCCAGGTAGGATCTGGACCAACGTGACCCTGAATTGGATAAGGGTTACAGACAATGAATGAAAAATGAAGTTCCTTTATTATAATATGATGTTGTGTGCTTTAAATCTTCTTTAAAATAGGCAAAAAGACGGTATTTATATCCATACAAAACAGAATGACATTTAATGAAAAGAGAAATGAGAATATGACTAATAAACTACTTGGCTTAACTTCATATCCATTAAAATATTTTCTTTTGCTTTCGTTCATGGGTTTTGTTACACCTGTGAAACAGCATTCCTCACTGACATCAATTCCTTTAACAGCACTGCTGTTTCCTGGCAGTCCTTTTGTAAACTTGCATTTAGAACATTCAGAGCTCTCCCTGCTGTGGCGTGGCACGTATAGCCACCGGTTATCGTGCTCTGTACGCTAAACTTCTGCCAATAATGTTATTCCAAAAGTGAGTTGTGATCACTGGTGGAAAAAGAAATGGTTAGTTGCATATGAAGCATTTCTTTGAAAAACTTAAAAAAGCTCTCCCAAAAAGAATGGAAGCTGAATAAAGGAAAAGGTGGACACAATAGTACTGAACAATTGGATTTATAAGTTGTTTTTGAGCCTTAAACATAATTTTCTGTTTCCTTTTTTTCTTGACACGGAATAACTTTTATTTTAAAATAGGGGCACAGTATTTACCGGAGTTACTAATGCAGTAAAATTAAGAAAGTACTTACATTTAAGGGTACTGGGTGTATGCAAACAGTTTTGAAAACCGGACTTCCCCTAAATCATGTGGTGACGTATGGGTAATGTAAGTCACTCAGGTCAAAATGCATCAGATTTACATGAACAGTGTTCATTTAAAGATTATCATGCCTCTTCCAGAAGCAATCAGCAAAAATACCAGAGCACAGGCAAATTCAGTGTCTGACAAACCAGAGTGACTAATATTGGTAAAACCTTTTTTTTTCTGCAGTTAAGATACAAGGCCAACCCTCAGCACCTGTCTGCTGTCATCTCGAACTGTCTGCGGGAGGAGAGACGCATCATATCTGCTGCCAGTATGCAGGAACAGGTACCACCAGTCATTTTAAAAAAAAATGACTAATGTACTATATAAACATTGTTAAAGTAAATTACAGGTCTATATTGTTCGCATGAATAAGCTGAGCTTCAAGAGCAGCCTGTTTTTTTTAGTTTGAGGTGTGATGTCACAACCATGATCCATGCTAACTGTTTTACATAAGCGCATACATTAAGCTTTCAGCAGTGTGACAAGTCCATTCAAACTGACGTGATGTGTTATTAGTGTTATTGAATATTACAGTCCAGCTGTAAGTGTTTTTCCACCTTACAACAACAACAATAATAATAATAATAATAATAATAATAAAACACAATACAAGGAAGTCAAACAGAACAGATATTCTTGAAATGTATGTTATACTTTGGAGCAATGAACTAATCTTCTGATTATTTTTCCATTGAGATATAATTGATGTGAAATGCTTCTAGATGTTTAAATTCAGATTTCAGAGTGGTGTTGACAGAAAATGGACTTCTAATGAGTTTATATATTCACAAGAATATCACAGAAATATACAATTAGTAACAATAAGACGTTGTTTTAGAGTGGAGAGGTACATGGAGGGCACTGCAAGTCCCAAAAGAAATATTGTTTCAGACACTACATTTCAGTCAACATCATTATATCAGAAGGCATGTAGGTTTACAAGTGGTTTTTAATAATAAGTAAAATATCTATATTGTCACTGTCCAATTAAAAACATGTATCTCCCAAAATAGTAACTTTACAGGAGAAGGAAATACCTTTGTAACTTTCAATGGAAGTCAATGTAAAAAGATTTTATTCCAAGTAATTCTTGTAATTAAACAATGTGAAGTACAGCTGTTGTGTTCAGATGGAGTAGTAAAGTAAAAATACACAAAATTGGAGATACATGTTTTCAATTGGACAGTGACAATATTTGTGCTGTAGACATATCAAAACCAGGTTCTTTCCTTGTAAAGAATTCTGAGTAATTTCTGTGATTAATTTCATATTAGACTTATTCAAATAGCTTAATAAACATTTCAATAAAATGTTTGCAATTTTAAGAAATTGAGAAATTTCATTTCTCATTACAGAGTCTGAAAGGAAACTCCCTATGTGGTTTGCTTAGTAAAATTCTTTATCTACATGTTTTTACTCCTGTTCTGTGTCATTCTTATAACTACAACATCTCTCATGTTCAGCATCTTGTTCTCTTGTCAAATCACAGGGTCCATTAGAGAAGTCCATGCAAAATTCAGCAGCTTTGGAGAAGCAAAAGAACCTTGACAACCGAGTGGCTGTGATCCGCAGCAGCGTTCAGGTTAGGACAGAGGAGCTATAAAGCACAAGAAACCCTTTGTTCTTATCTTTCTAGGTTTTATTCAAATCCACTTTTTATAAATCACTACATGAATTTGAATTTTAAATTATGATCATTTAAAGATCAAAAATGTTTATACAAATCCAATTAGCAAGAAAGTTGAGACTTATAAATAAAAAAAAATGTACGGATGTGCAAATAATTTAAACCCAAAATTTAAATTTGGGTTTAAATTATCATTTTAAATGTTGAAACAAATTTTTATTGATTTTTAATAATATTTTCCCATTTTGAATGAGAGGCCAGCAACATATTTTGAAAGTGATGTTTACTAAGTTGTATTTTCATCTCTTGTTTTGACAACACTCTGTAAACATTTGGGAACTGAGGAGACCAACTGCTGTAGCTTTGAAAGTAAACTGTTTTCTGGTTATTGCTTGTTCTAGGATTTCAACAGCTCAAGGTCTTCATTATGGTGTTCTTTAATTCATAATGCATCATTTCTTTTCAATGGGTGACACATCTGGACTAGTTTAGCACTTTGGCTCTTTACTAAGGAGCTATGTTGTTGTAATCCATGCAGTATGTGGATTGTATTGGCCTTGTCTTGCTAAAATAAACAAAGGCCTTCCCAGAAAAAGATGTCTGGATGGCAGCAGATATATATTATCTTCAGCATTAACAACGCCTAAACATTAAAGCATTAATGCACCCCCGCATCATCACAATTGTTGGCTTTTGAACTGTGTTCTTATACCAAGCTGAATGGGTCGTCTTTAGCCCAGAGGATGTGATCCATGATTACCGATAAGAATTTAAAATATTGATTCTTTGGACCATGACACACTTTTCCACTTCACCTCAGTCTATTCTTAAATGAGCTCAGGCCCAAAGAAGGCAGCTGTGTTTTAGGATCCTGTTTAAATATTTTACCTTGCATTTGTGGATGACGCTATAAACTTTGTTCACAGGCCATAGTTTTGTGAAGTGTTTCTGAGTCTATGCACTTATTTCAAGTACAGTTTCAAATACAGTACCAACTTAGGTCCCAAAGACCACAGCTAGTCAATAATTGATATAGGTGATTTCTATTTTGAAAGACGCCTTGCACAACTTTACGAGTCTTTCCTTTCTGTCCCCCTCTTGTTTTGAATATGTTGCTGGTATCAACAAAAGGGCAAAGGTTTTTTATAAAAAGCAATATTTCTCAATTGAAAGACATTTTAAATAATAATCTAAATCAAATATAGGGTATACATGATTTGCATATCATTGCATTTTATTCGCATGTACATTTTTACGGATATTGGTTGTTGAGTAGCAAAGTTACCTAAGCGTCGGTCCAACCATCAGGACATCCAACAGTGTGTATGTCTGGACTGTGGGAGGAAACTGAAGCACATGGCAAAAACCCACACAGACACAGAGAGAACACAACAAACTTGTCACTGTTCAACCAGACACCCCCAGAACGTTTATGAACCCCAGAACCTGTTTGACAGTGACACGACCTGTATGCACACCATGCTATTTAAAATTCTGTTTTTAAATCACGTATTAAATATTCCATGTTATATATTTTATGCTAAACATTGTTTTTTTTCTCACACTCGAAATGAGTGATATATTCTAAATTTGAAGGGTTGAAGGATTGTATAAGGGTTTATTTTAGATGTTTTCTTATGTGGGGGAAAAAAATAATAACAATGAAAAAAGCAAATGTATCGATGCAGTGAAGCAGGTTTTTTCTTGTATTTTGTTCAGCTTCTGGACCAGGCAGTGAAGAATTTAGAGGATATGCAGGATGACTTTGACTTTCGCTACAAAACTCTCCAACTTCGAGGTTAGTAAACCTGAAACCGAGCCCGGTTTCATACAGGACATATTAAATTATACTCTAGTCTCTTCAGTGTTTAAGCCTTAGAAATGAAATAATATTAGTGTAATAATAGTGGTGATAATTAGAATATGGTGTGATTTTTAATGTCAAATTTAGAATATTGTTCAGAATATAATTCTTACTGCACCACAGGTGGTAAATACATGATTTTGTTCTTGTTTTACATATAGTCTTGTGGATACAAAAAGGAAAAAAAATTCTTCAATTTTACTGTTTGCTGTTGACACTGAAATCATTTGAAAATGACTAACATGTTGATGAAGAATAGAAATTTAATATAAATTCAATTTAATAATACTAGTTATTATGTAATTAAAAATGTAGCTATATCCATCCATCCATCCATTATCTGTAACCGCTTATCCAATTTAGGGTCGCGGGGGGTCCAGAGCCTACCTGGAATCATCGGGCGCAAGGCGGGAACACACCCTGGAGGGGACGCCAGTCCTTCACAGGGCAACACAGACACACACACATTCACTCACACACTCACACCTACGGACACTTTTGAGTCGCCAATCCACCTGCAACGTGTGTTTTTTGGACTGTGGGAGGAAACCGGAGCACCCGGAGGAAACCCACGCGGACACGGGGAGAACACACCAACTCCTCACAGACAGTCACCCGGAGCGGGAATCGAACCCACAACCTCCAGGTTCCTGGAGCTGTGTGACTGCGACACTACCTGCTGCGCCACCGTGCCGCCTGTAGCTATATCAGTTACTCTAATAGTGTAATACGTATGGTTATTGTAGGGGGATTGATTTAAGTCCTATTCAGACAGCTTTTTTATTTGCGATGTGCAGAATGGTGAAAAAGAATAGCACCCTTCATTTTTTTGTAATTTTCAGTCAAAATAACCATTACATGTTATTGTCATAGTTGTGTGGCACAGGGCTTTCAGAACCATGGAGACAAGAGGCCATTTGACCCATCAAATTTTGGTTCTGTTTAAATGGGTAATTAGGAAAAGGAAAAACTCCCTTGAACCACTCCAGATTTACTCCTGTCACTGACCTTTAGGCGTGGATGTGCCAATATTTAGACTCAGAGGCATAACCAATTAAAACCTTGATTTCAGTTTGGGGGCAGGACTTTGGAGGTGTCTTTCTGAAACTGCACAGCTGCAGCTTCAGTGAGGAGACTTACTCAAAAATTTACCCAAAAGATTAGTGTATGCAATATTGTATGTGATGCACAATTTTTTTTCACATTTGATTTGCTAAAGCTCTGTTCTGGAACATTTCTTACTGCTGCTAGGAAACTGTTTACAGTTTGAGATCTGAAAGGCTTTTATAATTTTAATGGAAATGCCACTCATTCATTGTCTGTAACTGCTTATCCAGCTCAGTAGATCTTGAGCCTACTTGGAATCACTGGGCACAAGGCAAGAACATATCCTGGATCGGGTGCCATTCCTTCACTGCACGGGAAATGCCACTGATTTAAGACAATGGCTATAGAATACAGTCGCTGAGTAAACAGACATGTCATTTAGAATGTTTTTTTGGTGTATTCTTTGTTGTAAAGACTCTAAACTCTATATTGTGATAGGAACCAGGGATATCAACATAAATACAGCCATTTTATTTACTGCTTTTATTTTATGGTGCACAACCACCAGTTTTGAGTTGTTCCTGTGTTGTAGGTATGTAGAAAGAACTAGAAATTAAATGTCAAAATAAATTCACTTTCAAAAGCATCTAAATAATTTATTTAAATCTACACATGCCACAGGGATATGATTCCAGATTTCAGTAGCATACATTTTTTCCCCACCGCTTTTGGAGGTGTGGTGCCACTGATATGGTTGATATTTGTTTTATTAAAGATGACATGTGTAACCAACCACCACTTCTTTTCAAACTGCTGCTACCACAACATCACTGGAAAACTCAGCATGGCTAGGGAGGCATGCTAACTGTCCAGATTTGGTAGGCCACACTAACCGATGCCCACAGTGGAGAGCATTGTGCTTGTAATGAGGACTGTCCTACCCGCCTAGAAAGAGAGAGATTTCTTTTGTGACAGCCATCTTCTAATGAAACAATGCCATGATTTGTTTTTCTTCATCTGTTAAAACTGTAGATCCAGTGGAGAGGAACTCTCAGAACATGAAACAAGAAGTCATGGCACTTCAGGAAATACTCAACCGCCTGGATTTCAAAAGGAAGGCAAGTATAGTGGCCTGTTTAATACCCACATACTAGTGCTGAATCGTTTGAAGAAAATCCAGTTGTGAGTTTTGTTGAGATCTAAAAAAATTTCACAAATAAACATTATGAATCTCAGTTTTCCCACTGCCCATTTTCTACACTTTTAAAGGCTTCATCAGTCCGTTTGAGATTTAAGAGTGTAGATGTTAAATTTGGGAAATAACAGGTCACTGCTACCCTTTCTTTGTGTGTTACAAATGATCATAAATGACTTATAATATAGTTGTAGCCTTATTAATAACATTAGTAAACTAACTGTTTTCTAGTTTTTTTTTTTTTCTAAATTGGTATCTGAAGAATCCAATGTTAATTTCTAGAAGGGTCCGTCATTTAATTCTTTGATAATAAATGGCTCATGTGAATGTTTTTGAGAAAAACAATCCATACTTACCTTTCGTTCTATAAAATAATTCTGATGCAGTGATGTAAGTGAGGTTTCACACCTCTGACTTGCTCTACTCTCTTCTAAAAGACACCTCCAGGTCTCTGCACCAGGTCATAGTTTTCACTAGAACTTCCTGTGATAAATAAATGCTACTAGTTCCACTAATTTCAATTTCTTTGCACAAAACTGCTTGAGAACGCGGAACATGCTTCAGGGCATGTTCAGAACAATTCTAGGATATTTTTAAAACAAACTTTTACATATGTGGCATTTGGTAGAATCACTTTGATCATATTACAAATGGTTATTAGGATAATTTAGTGTTAGTAGGGTTGCGTGCTAGCACAAACTGGAATTTGAAACCCTTTTGTGCTGCGCTGAGGGCAGCAGAAACCGACTATGATTACCCTATTCAGTCTTATCTTATTTAGTCTTATCTTATTTTTTTGTGTTAAAAGGTCATATTGAGGAATAATGATTTACCTTCTCACTTACCTTAGACTTTATGACTCGTATTGACTTTTGGCTTGTTTTATTAATATTTATATTTAAGACATTTAGCAGAAGTATAAAGTATGATGGAACAAATATGGCTGTATTTGAAGCTTGAAGTGCTTGAGGTACAGACTGACTCTTGACCAGTGCCATAAAGTTGGTAGGGGCTGGTTCAATCTTGGCTTTATTGCAAAGATCAATGTTTTAAATCTGAAGCAGGAAGCTGCAGGAAGAGACTGAAGCGGAGTAAAATTGGGAAGATGTCAAGCTACTGCATTTTTCATCAGTTACAGTGGCCTGTTTGTTTAAAGACAAAGACTGTCCAGCTGTGAGTCTTGAGACATGGACAAGTACCTGGGTGGCCTCATGAGTGAGAGAGAGTAGAATTTGCTGGATGTTGTACAGGGGAAATCTACACGACTGGGTCAGGTTCGCAATATGAGCTGAGAAGAATAACTGGTCACCTAGAATCACATCAAGGCTTCTTGCGTTTTCAGACGAACATTTTGAGTTAATAGGTCAAATTAATGACTTCAATGTTTTATTATTCTTTTGCTACTTTTTTTTAGAAATGACTGATTAAAATAAATATCAAAAACACCACAGTCTTTGGAACACTGGTATTTTTAATGTTTATCTGATGGAGGAGAAGAGGGCAAGTGTAAGGTTTGGCATAACACTGTGCAATTAGTTTGTGATAACGATTTTTGGCTCTTGGAAAATAATGGTACTCTTCCTGTAACCACTAACTGTACTTTGCTGTTTTGCATGACAGGAGATTTTGTCAAAGATGGGAGATGTTATAAAGGAGATTGATGCACTGGTGGCCTCTCAGCTGATGCCGGAGCTGCAGGAGTGGAAGCGCAGGCAGCAGATTGCCTGCATTGGAGGGCCAGTCCTCACTGGAGTAGACCAGCTCCAGAACTGGTACAGCTGCTGAACACTTTCTCAGCTCTAATCTCGCTCCGATTACTCACAGCCAGTGTTCTTTTTTTTTTTACAGAAAACTAAGATGAAAAATTTTAGTTGATGACCCATTTTTCAGAAAAAAAAATAAAAAGAAATAAGTGAAAACTAAATTAAAATATAATCATTCAAACATGGCTCCAGTTTCCACCCACGGTCCAAAAACATAAGTTGGTAGGTGGATTGGCGACTCCTTAAGTGATTGTGAGTGTGAGAGTGAATGTGTGAGTGTGTTTCGCTCTGCGAAGGTCAGGTGCCCCCTCCAGGGTGTGTTCTCACCTTGCGCCCAGTGATTCCGGGTAGGCTCCGGACCCACCACGACCCTGAACAGGATTACAGACAAAGAATGAATGAATTTGAAGATGAGAACTATGATGAACTGTTTTGCACCTTTTGTCAATGACTAATTTGAAAGACTGAAAAATCATCCATTATAAGATTTTTGCTCCAGAGATATTTCCCAGTTCCCCTGCTCCACGGGTCTAAGTCTGGGTCTTTTATACTCAAATAGTCCATATTTGGCACTGCATGTGGTGAACTTAAGATCATGTGCAACTGCTACGTAGTTCTTCACTGTTCTTCTCTGTGTCCCTGTAGGTTTACTTTGACCGCTCAGAGTTTATTTCAGATCAAACGGCAACTGGATAAGCTGGGCGAACTCATCGTTAAAGTCACCTATGAGAGTGACCCCATCCCTCTGCAGAGACCTCAGATGGAAGAGCAGGTCAAATATCTCATATACCATCTCATCAAGAGGTGAGAGTTCTCCATCAACCATGACACTTTCTTCAGTTTTCAGTTTTCAGAATGCACAGTTGGAGTTTTAAAAACAGAAAAAGAGAGAAGTAGAAAACTCTGTTCTGACAGAAATGTGTAAAAATAAATAAGGAAGCTTAGCTACTGAAATGTCTACTGAAATGTTTGAACGTATTTATATTGGACATTATTCAACATAAGCACAAATATACAACATAAATATATACAATAGCATGCAAACTCTGCTGTTTTCAATGACGTAAAGCTCATTTCATATTGTGATACATATAAATAAATGGTCGTGTTTGTGGGCTTTAAATAGATGAGAGTAAAATTAAGAAATTGTAGTTAAACTTTACAATAAAGGTGTAAATCTTTCCAAAGAGCTTGTACATATAAAATAATCCTGACTCATGTAGGTGTGGAGTGTAGGTGCACATGTTGAACAAAATGACTGTAGGAGTGCAAATGACCTCCTTTAGTCCACCTACCTTCTTCTTTTAGAATGTTGCTCTGCACAATGTCTGGTCGGCATCAAAAAAACACTAGACTTACGGTCTCCTTCATCGTCCTGTGATGACAGACACTATCAATATATCACAGTTCTGTGCATAATTCACACCTCAGTTATTGTCTTCCTTTCTTTTAAGTTTTGTTTTCTGTTCATCAAAGAGCTCTACCAGGTCTTATTTTTTGCACACAAAATCGGAACCTATTTTTTGTTTTACATGGATTGTCTAATATATAATGTAATCAGAAATATAGTTAATTTTATCAATTAATTAAGGGAAAAAAGGCAATTGTTTACCGATGTTAAACTTTCAATGGGCTCAAAAAGATAATATCAGGTGAATAACAGGGAGTTCTATTAATTCTATTATGGATTACATCCATAGTTTTTAAATTGACTCTGGTGATTTTTCTGTGTGGGTTGTGAAAGAGTCTTGTGGTTTTTGTAGTCTGTGGACTGTAGCCTTGTTGTTTGGTACTTGACACCATGAATTGATTTGGTAGGTAATTTGAGACATATCAAATTTGGTCGACTAAATAGACTTGTTAAGTTCTTGCCTTGTCTGATTAATGGTTTGCAGTTCCTTTGTGGTAGAGAAGCAACCGTGCATGCCCACACACCCACAGAAACCTCTTATCATCAAGACTCAAGTGCAGTTCACCACCAAAGTCAGGTATGGTACATACTCCTCTAAACCAAAATCCCACTGGTCAAATAAGAAAAAGTGAAATTGATAATATTGCAATCTCAAGAAAAAACAATAGTGATTTTGTCTGCAAAATAGTTGGCAAATATATTTTGTGACATTTAGCATATTTACATATACGTAATATATTCCTGGGTGTGTTTCAGATTGTTGGTTAAACTACCTGAAGTAGACTATCAGCTGAAAGTGAAGACAACATTTGACAAGTATGTTTATTAAACTTATAATTCTTAAAACTAATTCAACTTCTTTGTTTTCTTCATCTTCTAACTGTTACTGTTTTTCCTTTACTACCACCGTTAAAATATTTTATAATCTCCTTCACATTTATTTTAGTTCTATTGTTATCACTATCTCTTTCATTCTTCTCTTAAAAATAGGTGTCACAAAGGGTACTTTGAATCATGTCAGTGAAGAATCACTTTTGGTTCCCTAGAGAACCATGTGTGAAAAAGAGATCTGAGAGCATCAAAAACCTTTTAACAATGTTATATATAGCACATTTTTCTAGCACTTCTTCTCCAGTCTCCAAGCAGCAGTTTAAAGAGTATTTTCATCATATATCTGAGACAGTATAAGCAGTAGGTGTCACGGGTTAAAAATTAAGAATGACGTTAAGTAAAGTTCTCCATGAATTGTCTTGGACCCTTGATTCAGCAGATGCACTTGGAACATTTGAACTAAATATTTTTGTTGGTCTTCTCTTGCTGTTTTTGTACACAGGGACCTCCCAAGCGGCAAAGTGTAAGTAAAACCAAACCTTACACACTCTCCAAATAAATGTGTGTGTAGAGCTACATTGTCACTAAATGAACAAAAGTGTAAATATACCTTTTAAGGCACAGCTGTGCTTTTAAAGTCCAATTCTCTAAAGGTACATTACATTCTCTTCTCCAGAAGGAAAGGTGAATATTTAAAAGCTTTCATTAAAGTACCGCGTAAAATAAAAGAACAAAATATAAGTCTTGGAGATGAAATGGGGCATATGTAATTCTCTAGCCTTTTTTGGGTGCAGGCAAAGTAAATGCTATAAGGTGCATGTTTGTAAGGTATATGAATTCTTGAGAACATCTATTAAAACAGGCATAAAAGTGTAGATTATTTTAAAAAATCTGAGTACAAATATAAAAAGCTACTCAAATATGAATTAAATAATAAAAGCCAATTCAATTTTAAATTAAATGTTATAATTCAATTTAAAAGCATTAAAATAGAGCAGTAAACAGAGTATGATTAGAACATTAAAGAAATGTAAAGAAATAAATGCTATGTTAACTGCAGTGTTAAATGAAGGCAGAGGAGAACATGAATATCTGTAGTCTAGAATGAAAAATCACAATATTAGAGGATTATTTTGTGCCAAACTAGTCTGTGAATTATACAGTGTGTGTCATATTTAAGGAAACACCAATATAATTATTTTCTGTTTAAATTCTCTACCGGTTTGGTGTGTCCCGTTTGTGAAAGAGGAGTTGAATCTAAGATGTATTCAAGATGGCCGCCATGTTTGATGACATGGCCTGACGGGTCTCCCCTTTCTTCGCTTTTGAGACATCCTTTATAATTTGAGTTCTATAGATACATATAGAAGACTTCAAATTCCAAACATCAAAATTGATTTGAGTATTGATCTCAGAATTCAAATATGTCCGTTTTAAGAACTACTTTATAAGCTTTGTTGAGCTCATAGTGATATTTTGTGACTGTATGAAGCATCACAGCGTATATTTTGTCATTGCTGACTGTTAAATATGTTTTTTAATGTGATTCTCAATATCATATCTGATCATATGTTGATGTGGTTATGAGTTTATTATTTTTCTATGTAGAACCAGACAGTTCTTCATCCCCACCAACAACACCAAAGTAATGGACGTGGAAGAGTCTTCAAATGGATGCTTATCTGTGGAGTTCCGACATCTGGTATTTGATCATTTGTTCTGTCAGTCACATTAATAGACACATATATTTGAGTCTTATATGCACTGACCTTCAGCAGCAAAGACAGAGCTGTTACGTATTATATATGTGTGCCCAAAAATAAAGTGTGACCCTCTGTATATTTTTGCACGTTTTATTAAACATGACTCCACTGACCTGACACTTGTGGATATCACTGGGTGAGCAGGATTCTTCACCATTCAATTCTATGGAGCATAAAATGCTGGGTATTTGTGGCATGGGTTGCACTGGGTGAAATACATTGTTTGAATGCTTGCACTGGGTGAAGGGCTTTCACAAAACAAAACAAAAAAGAATGTACATATTAATGTCTTCTGGAAAGGATATATTATACAGTCCAGGGAAAAGAGAATGTATGGTAACCATAATGTAACTCCAAATCTGTGGATGTCAGAAATGGCTCCTTATTCACTATTCCCTTTATTATTCACTATATAGTTCACTATTATAGGGAACTGAATTCAGGAGGGTAGTGAATGATTTCAGACACTACTTTATATGGGTTTTTAACAAGAACTGTAGTGGATTATGGGTAATCTGATATCTCTACTCTTTGCAGTGCACTGTGGGATTGTTTGAGTGCACTGAAAATTGTCCACTATGTTTTCGGACACTACTACAAAATGACGGAACCTCCAAATAGTTCACTATATAGTGAATAGGGCACAGCACTAGTGTTGTGTTAATCTTACGACTGGAATGACACACACGGCCCACAGTTTGATTTGATATTATTTATTACTAGGTTTACAGATAAAATTCTCACAATAATTTAAACAATATTCACATAAAGGAAATTGATGACTGTGTCCATGTTTTTGCGCAGCTTACTAACGATCGTGCTGGTGTGGGCTGTTGATTGGTGGTGGGTGTTTGTGATGTTGCGATTCTATGTTGTAAAAATAAATTTTATGAAGAACATGATTAAACATTGTATTAAAGTTGCGTTAGTCAGTTTGTCCAGAGTGCCTGTCTTTGTTATTGTACTTCACCTGCTTCAGCTGCTAAAGAGCACATCTTGAATTCAGGATTTGAAAGTTGTAGTGGCTGAGGTGAACTATAACACAGACAAGCACGCTGGTACTGGTGAAAATAATGCACGTTCTAATGATGACATTGTTAAACATGAGATATTTTAAACCTGAAATGAACCGTTGAAAAGAACTGTTTACATTTTTTTTTTTTACCGAAATTACCAAGCGCTTATTGAGTTTTGGTCATACAGGTATGAGTAAGGGCCATGGCCTTGCAAATGTCAATAAATGGTTACTAAGAGATAATGTAGAATAAGAGATTGTCAGTGCATTGTTTACATCAGATAATGTATTTCTTGTACTATTTCTGCTAACAACAAACATGAATGATGTTGAAATTAAACATAGTTGGGTAAATAAGGTGGATCACTAATGTTCCTCAGGGACTCTGTAGTAAATATTTCTTATATATTTCATCTTAACAGCAGCTGAAAGAGAAGAAATGCATGAGTGGAGCCAAAGGAAATGAGGTGAGACAGCTACTCAGTTTTATAATATGTTTCAAACCACATTTTCTCTTCATTGAACGGTACTTGACTGACGTTCTTTGCTCAGGAAGAGCTGATGTTTTATTATCGGCAGTTCCGTTTTAGCTTCACACATACTCTCGAAAGTTGAGAACTGAGAACTCTAGTGGGGAGTGAGTTTATTGTGTTTTGTTAAAGGGACACTGTGGGTAAATGAACTGAGACTGACCTGGTGATTTATGCTGAAATCTGCTTGTTCACTGCAGGGTCCACTGACAGTGACAGAGGAGCTGCATTCCCTCAGCTTCGAGGCCATGCTGTGTTTGCAGGGCTTGGACATTGACCTGGAGGTCTGTTTCAAAATATAAAAAAAATCATTCATGTATTTTTTTACGTTATGAAATTTGGCTCCCATGTATTGTTTACTCTTCCTTGTTCCCCATTTTCCCTCTTTTAAATATTCAACCTCAATATTATTATTTGGAACTAGACTCCAGAATGTGTTGGTTTTCATGACGTCACAGACAACCCTCTTAATTTTTAAATATTATCAATGTTTCAGAGATACTGAGTTGTGGAATGACGGTGCTCTGGGTTATCTTTGTGTGTGTTTTTGTGTGTGGGTGTGTGTTTCCCTTCATTTTGTAGACCTGCTCATTGCCATTGGTGGTCATCTCAAATGTCAGCCAGCTTCCAGCAGGATGGGCTTCAGTCATGTGGTATAACCTGCTGACAGATGAGCCTAAGGTGAGATAAGTCAAACCAGTGCAATGTTTATAACTGCTCTTTTCCAGCATGCTTCATGGGCAAAGATGTGTTTACACTTGGCATTGATGTCCAGTCATTGATCTTATCATGATCATTGGCTCCTCCATGCTTTCAAGGATCTCTATATTGGACATTTTCAAACACAGCTTCATTCAGATACTCACTGGATACTGTGTTCCTGAATGCTATTCAAATTGCGTGGATTTTCCATTGACCTTTTCTGCAACAATGACAAGGGTGTGATTTAATGAAAGAAGAAGGCGGAGATACATTAACTTCATCCATCCATTATCTGTTAGCGCTTATCCAATACAGGGTCGAGGTGGGTCCAGAGCCTACCTGGAATCATTGGGCGCAAGGCGGGAATACACCCTGGAGGGGGCGCCAGTCCTTCACAGGGCAACACACACACTCACACATTCACTCACACACTCACACCTACGGTCACTTTTTTTGTGAGTCGCCAATCAACTTACCAACGTGTGTTTTTGGACTGTGGGAGGAAACCGGAGCAACCGGAGGAAACCCACGCAGACACAGGGAGAACACACCACACTCCTCACAGACAGTCACCCGGAGGAAACCCACACAGACACAGAGAGAACACACCACACTCCTCACAGTCACCCGGAGGAAACCCATGCAGACACAGGGAGAACACACCACACTCCTCACAGACAGTCACCCGGAGGAAACCCACACATACACAGAGAGAACACACCAAACTCCTTAAAGACAGTCACCTGGAGGAAACCCACGCAGACACAGGGAGAACACACCACACTCCTCACAGACAGTCACCCGGAGGAAACCCATGCAGACACAGTGAGAACACACCACACTCCTCACAGACAGTCACCCGGTGAAAACCCACGCAGACACAGGGAGAGTGGGAATCAAACCCCCAACCTCCAGGTCCCTGGAGCTGTGTGACTGCGACACTACCTGCTGCTCCACCGTGCCGCCATACATTAACTCATACCACAAAATTGAATCTTCTGCATTGAATTTCACACCAAGCAGATCTCATAGCAATGCATTTATATACACACCCACATCTAATTACAGTGCGTTTATACACAAACACACCCAATCACATTTTTCTTTAAGAACATTAGAATGTGAGGTTTAACTTGACACCAAATATGAACTGGTTATCCCCCCCTAACCTCCCTCGCTCTCTGTCTCTGTGGTTGCATGAGTAGAACCTTGCGTTCTTCAGTAACCCTCCAAGGGCAAGCTGGAGTCAGTTGTCTGAGGTGCTGAGCTGGCAGTTCTCTAGCTTTGCCGGAAGAGGCCTCAATAAAGAGCAGCTGAGGATGCTTGGAGATAAACTTCTGGGTAAGATTTTAAATTGCAGTGGTAAAATCTCTTTTTAAATACAGTATGAGTCAGGAACCAATGATATGTGTTACACCCACCCAACACTCTGAATATCTTTCATTAGTTGATATAAGATAAACAATATGCAATATGCATAATATTCTTACTGAATAAAAGTCATATTGCGATATATTATATTATTGTGACGTGTTATGTGATGCTTTTGCTGAAAAATGATGTATATACTGCATTTAAGATGTGTTTTGTTTGTTATTTATGTTGTCTATCAAGGTCCACATGCGTCTTACAATGACTGCCAGGTGTCTTGGTCGAAATTCTGTAAGGTAAATCTCAAATATTCAGATATTATTGGACAGATACGTTTTTTTGGCCAGTGCCTTGAATGTAGAAAGTGACATTCATCTTTTTTTTTCTTTCTCCCAAGGAAAATGTTCCAGGGAAATCATTCAGTTTCTGGCTGTGGCTGGACTCAATCCTGGAGCTCATTAAGAAACACTTGCTTCCTGTTTGGATTGATGGGTAAGAGACCAGTCGCTTGGGTGTATTTCTAAATAAATGCCTGCAGAATATTTCCCATAATAACAAGCCATCAGGGTGTCGTCTGGTCTTTAGTTCATTTGCACAATTAGTAAAGAAACGTTTATTCAGTGTTGTGTATATAGTGAATTTGTTATGACGTGTTCAGGTATGTATTCAGGTGGCTTTCCTGCATACACACACACCTAATTAAACTGATCAGATTGCCAGGTTTTGTAGGTGTGTTTGGGCAGGAAAATCACCAAACTCTAAATAATCCTGTGATCTCTGATAAAGAACTCAGGACGAGCGAAGAGAAGGTAAAGTGTGTAGAGAAACAAGGAGGAGGTCTCAATGTTATGGCTGATCAGTTTGTATATATAAACTCTGTGTGTGTGTGTGTGAGAGAGAGTAACTGTAAGTTACCTATAAATATCAGTTATTTCCAACTGGGATTGTAACTGAATTCCTGTTCCTACCACAAAGAAACTGATGGGATGAGTGCGGTTGTTTATGTAGTGAGTGTTTACATTTGTGCGTGCAGACACACACACACACACATGCAGAGTGCTGGCAAATGTAAAACTGAATGTAAATATCCTCCCCAGGCCTCATATGAGTCAGGGAATTTGGAACAAAAACATGGGAAGACTTAATTCTGTCTGGACCTGAATTTGCCACATGTTTTCGAGGCTGTCCAGCAGGTGGCATTAGAGCGCAATGAGTGGCTGAATGTTAGGTTTGACGAAACTCTGTATTTTAAATATAAACTGATATCATTTTCTTTGCTGTGCTGTCCATAGCTACATCATGGGTTTTGTGAGTAAAGAGATGGAGCGTGCTTTGCTGAAGGATAAAGAGCCTGGCACCTTTCTGCTGCGTTTCAGTGAAAGTCACCTTGGAGGAATCACCTTTACCTGGGTGGAGCAGGAAAATGGTGAGAACTTCCACCTCACACTGAGTTGAAGTTGTTTGTAGAGATATTTCAGACATTTAATATGGAACTGGTGTATTACCAGGAAAAGTTCTATAGTTTAAGTCTGTTTTTGCCTGTTTTTTCTGTTATTGCCTGTTTTTAAATTCTAGATCCATTTTAATCCAGTATAAATCTAAAAGATTTTATTTCTAAAATCTGGCCACAATAATATCGTTAGAATGTCTCATGTGGTGTAAAAGTATCATAAACATAAATCATTATCATTAAAACAAGCCTTTTAATCCAGGCTATGGGAATTTGAGGAAATAACATAGGTGCTGAAAAAATTTGACTAGACATTCATTCATTATCTGTAAGCGCTTATCCAGTTCAGGGTCATTGGGCGCAAGGCGGGAATACATCCTGGAGGGTGCGCCAGTCCTTCACAGGACAACACACACATTCACGCACACCTATGGACACTTTTGAGTCGCCAATCTACCTACCAACGTGTTTTTGGACTATGGGAGGAAACCGGAGCACCCAGAGAAAACCTACGCAGACACTGGGAGAACACACCACACTTCTCACAAACAGTCACCCGGAGGAAACCCACGCAGACAAAGAGAGAACACACCACACTTGTCACAGACAGTCACACGGAGGAAACCCACGTGGACACAGGGAGAACACACCACACTCCTCACAGACAGTCACCCGGAGGAAACCCACGTGGACACAGGGAGAACACACCACACTCCTCACAGACAGTCACCCGGAGGAAACCCACGCGGACACATGGAGAACACACCACACTCCTCACAGACAGTCACCCGGAGTAAACCCACACAGACACAGGGAGAACACACCACACTCCTCACAGACAGTCACCCAGAGGAAACCCACGCAGACACAGAGAGAACACACCACACTCCTCACAGACAGTCACCCAGAGGAAACCCACGCAGACACAGGGAGAACACACCACACTCCTCACAGACAGTCACCCGGAGTAAACCCACACAGACACAGGGAGAACACACCACACTCCTCACAGACAGTCACCCGGAGTAAACCCACACAGACACAGGGAGAACACACCACACTCCTCACAGACAGTCACCCGGAGGAAACCCACACAGACACAGGGAGAACACACCACACTCCTCACAGACAGTCACCCGGAGCGAGAATCGAACCGACAACCTCCAGGTCCCTGGAGCTATGTGACTGCGACAATAACTGCTGCGCCACCGCCCGTTTGACCAGATATATCTTATTCAAAGTTGTTAAATAGCCACAAGCTCAAATAATGCTTGTGTGAACTTTCATGGGAAATTAAAATACATCAGATTCTTTATGTTTAGGCACCATTTGAAAACATTCATAAAATGCAATTAATCCAACGTTCTGGGAAATTCATTTTTATTTCATGAAATTACGTTCATATAACTATGTTAGTCCACGAGATCATTTTAAAAAGGAATTTTTAAAAATAAAGTTACATACACCGCTTGTTCAAAAAGGAAACCAGTGAAGTCAGTTCTATTTTTGGTAAATAACTGTCCCTTTAGTCCTTGGAAGGTCATGTGTAATTTGAGGAAATATAACACTGGGGACAAAGGTTTTCTTGAGTAACAACACAGAAACCAGACAGATTTGTTTTCAGTAGCTGTTTAAAAGTATTGTTGAGCAGTAACAGAATCTTCCAAGAAAAATGTGATTCATTAATTTAACACGGAAGTCAAACTGTCATTTAGAAGTAATGAGGAAATAAGGAAATCCCCTTCTGAACAATTACTTGTTCAAACATTTGGGAACACTGACTGCCACTGAATGTCCATAATCATTCTCTGAAAGCTCATAGAAAGTCTTAATTCTGGCATAAGAACAGCATACAACTGCAATGTGAACTAAGAGGGTTGTTTGGATCTTTCTACAGGAGAGCCAAAATTCATTTCTGTGGAACCGTACACCAAAAACCGGCTCAGTGCCCTTCCCATCGCTGACATCATACGGGATTATAAAGTTATCGCAGACGGCATTGTCCCTGAGAACCCTCTTAAGTTTCTTTTCCCTGACATTCCCAAGGACGAAGCATTTGGAAAACATTACAACAGTCAGCCGAACAGAGGCAAGTCAGGAAAGCACAATTATTATTATTATTATTTTAATTACTTTTTACATAAAAAGGATTTGGAACAATGTGTTATCCGTTAATATTTGGCATATATATTTGGACTACCCATTCAGCCTATAGCAGCTATTACTTCCAATAAAATGGTGTTTCAAGTGTAATCAATCAGAAATGTAGTCCTGTACATACAGCAGAAGACTTAAATGCACAGTTTTCAATTTGCAGTCAGATGTTAGAATGATTCTGATCTTTTATTTGTTGCTCCTTTTTACAGTTTGTCCATACATTCCAACAATCTTGATCCCCATCTCCCTGAAGTGAGTATATGAGATGTTTACTGTAATTTATTGTAATGATTATTAAAGGTCTCTTTTCTGTTTACATTCTCGTATGGGTTTATTTTGTCTGGTGCTAATCTTTAGCGTGTGTTTTGTCTAATGTGGTGTTCAACACTGCACTTGTTATGTTTAGGAATTAAAGAGGAATTCACTACATAGTTCTCTATAACTGAATGGTGATAGAGAAAAGATTCATGTGAAAAACTAGTTTATTTACACCCAAACAAGTTTTTATGTTGATAATAATAAAGTAGTTGTATTAAAGTAATTCAAAATATAGTTCTGTACAATGCATATATCTTAAACAAAACATTCCTTAGGAAAACAAAGGTTTTATTCAAAATTGGCATCAGATGAAATTTCACAATGATTCTTTTTGTTTAAGTAGATTTTAGAGGCTTTAACACTTCTGATGTCTGAAGAATGTGAAGAATTTTGGGCCTCCATCGGCATCAGCATTAAACCTCTCTGAATGAAGTAGTTAACATTGTAATTATTGAATCATACATTTTATACCTTTAATAAATACAATCCTTAAATAAACACAATGCTCCAGTTCTCCTTCATAGAAATCTCTGTTCCCCTGGTGATGTTAGCTGACTATTTCTTTTAAATGTTAAAACGTTTTATGTATGTGTTTGTTTCAGCACCACACCTCCACCTTGTTCCTCACCGGAGCCTCCTCTGTCCCCTGGGATGTCACACATGCTCAGTGAGCACATCAGTGCCTATGAGATCGAGAGCGTTGTAAGTTTACTTTCTACTCCATTGAAGGCATTTTGAAGATGGCATTTGACGTTGTTCAGTCAGTGACGGTAAACAGCTTGAGCTAGGCCAGGAATATCAGTGGATTATTATAATCAAACTAATCTAATACTACTACCCCCCATACTTAATTACACAACACATTACACAGTGTGGGTGTATGTTAATCCTAGAAAGAGTTGTTTTTACAAGGACTCTATCAGGTTCATTCTTTTACCTTTGATACCTGATCCAGAAAAAATGCTGATATCAGCAAAAAGTCATCTAAATACTTACTATAGATAGAGTCCCCAAAAATAACCAGTATAAGAACTATCCTTATCCATATCACCTCAGTGTTGAAAGTTGAAGGACAAATTTCTTTTAATAGCGCACATTTTTTCATTTTTAATGCATCATATCCTTAAAAAAACAGAATTTAACTGTGAAGCTAATTTTTGCAAGGTTTTTTTATGTTTGTTTCATTAAACAAACCACAGGGAATAGGTCATATTGGATTCTATAAATTAGAATTTATGAGTGGAATGAGTAATAATCACACCGCACCATGTGGGTGGTTTCATTCTTTATAAAAATGAATGTGAACTAAAGCAGGGTTCGTAACCTTGGCCTCTTAGTGGTGCCTACAACACATGTACCTTGTCAATCACAGAAAACCTAGTACAAATCATTTTCAGTATATTCTAGCTCTGTATAAATGGCTTTACGTGCAGGCCACAAGAAAGCTTGAGTGAGCTTGTTACTGAGGGACGCCCTTGTTACTGAAGGTCAGTCTTGATGGAGAGTTGAAATAAAACGGCTGTTTCACGTTAGGGCTAGGGTCCAAATTTCTGTAGCACATCTTTGTAATAATTCTGTTATAAAAAGCACTATTCAAATAAATGGGATTTAATTCAAATTAAAGTCATTTTTTCTGCACAAGGCTAAAGAGTTATGCTTTCGGACAAAATGCAGGCCATGGTTTTAAGTAAGTAGACTCACTGTTTATTTTCTCTAACCTATGGTAAAAAGGATAAGTTGCATGGGTGAAGGTGGCACACTGGTGGTGGGGTAATACAAAATACATAGAGCGAAGTCAGAACACTTCATACAAATGCAATAAATTCTGAGATCCGTTGTATGCTATTTTACTCAAACTGTTATTTAACAGCTAAAGGGTTTTCAGTGTTTTCAATGGTAAGATTAATTCTGTTTGTTAAATATATATATAAAAATAAATAAAATCAATGCCTGCAACACACTCAAAAAAAATGCTGGGACAGAAGGACGTTTTCCACAGGGTCACATCACTTTTTTTTTTATTCTACTTTGAATGTTCAAATTATTTCAGTTTTACAAGTGCCCATTCTTGCTGTTTACAAGACTTCAGCTGCTCAACACTCTGGGGTCACCATTGTTGGATTCTCCTCCTCTACATTTTCAGTAGTAGACAGGTCTGGACTGCAGACGGGCCAGTCAAGCACACTCGGTTTCTACAAAGCCTTGTGTTCCTTGTGTTAACTGTAGCATATGTCTCTCCAAAATACTGATAATAGCCTCTAAATATACATGGCTTTTTTTTATGCACAATAGACTAAGGCTGCATTTCTAGATGCAGATGCAGACTTGTGTTAAGAGACAATCATTTTCCAAAACCTCCCAGTCCCAGGTGGCAGTATCCATCACAGTAGTTTGAATGTTTCTCGAACCATCCCGCCTGAGGGCTTGATGTTTGACACACATTCAGCAAGTTGTTTCCACCCTTGGCTTTTATGCACCAAAATTTCCCCTGACTCCCTGAATCATTTTATGGTATTTATGAACTGAAGACCTCAATTCTTTACAGTGTTGCAGTACAAAATGTTCTGTTTGAGCTGGTTGACTTTTATTTTATAAATTTTGGCATTAAGTGATGATCAGTGACTTATTCTGAGCTTTTGGTAGATACTTCTTTAATATGTTTTGTGTTCACCTGCTTTAAAAAAGTGTGACATTAGTTTTCTTTAAACATTTTATGCTTATTTTTCCCTGTCCAAAGTGTGTTACGGGCCCAGAATTCTGAATTTGTTTATGTTTACAAAAACAGTCACAGTGGTAATTGAAGGTTTGTCCAAAGAAGCCAATGAACCAATCACAGATTTCGTTTTTATTGCATTTTACAAAATATCCCAACTTTTCTGGAAATAGGGCTTGTGTTTCCCACCCATAGAGCCAAGAGGTTACAAAGTATTTAATTTAATTTTATCTTTTTGTTTTTGCAGATGAGTGCATTGTAGAGCTTCCAGCAATTTCCAGATTCATCTCATGAAAATTTGTCCCGGGATTTATATGAATAAATATATAATGTCACCTGTATATTGTGCATTGATGTATAAATCATTCTTTGAAAACTTCTTTTTGCTGAGTCAGCTATTTACAAAGGGACTCTTTGTTACAATCACATCAATATTATTAACTGTTTATTGTATATATGAAGAGTTATGATATTCAAGTCGGCACGAAAACTGAAAACATGAACGCAAAGGCTACAACAGGGCTGCATTTCTTTTAAAAGTGTTCAAGATAAACGTTTTAGGCCATGAATTTACAAGCGTTTTTGATTAAAGACTAAACATGTTTTGTACAGTTGGCATTTTAATGCACCACTTCACTCACATTCACCAAATACAGACAAAAATATCAGGTGCTGTACTGCTTTTGTATTTTATTTTATCTGATATTGACTTTAATTTTATACATACACTTATTTACTGTGTCTGTTCTCTTGTTTCATGTCAAGTATCATGTCTTTTTTCAAATAAAGTGTATCCTGAAAAGGACTGTAAAGTGATGGATTAATACAAACTCTCTCAGCAAGGTCATAAGCAAGATTTCTTGAAAAATCAAGAAATTTATTTAAAGTAAAATCTACATTTAATCACATTTAAAATATGATGAAACAATAATAAAGATTTAAAAATTAGGTTATAACTAAATATAAGTGTCAAATAGCTCAGCCTATTACTTTAGATCTGACAAAAAAAAATCTACAAATAAGTGCTTTTTGAGAGGTATTTTATGCATATATTACAGACTAACATACAACACTGCTGTTACAACTGTTACCTGACTTATGCTACTCTGTCAGTGCTACCCAGTGTGTATTTACTGGTTTAACTCCCAAAATACAAAGGTAGGACATCTTAACACAGGATTAAAATGGAATATCACTTTATAATAAAAAGCCACCACAAATAAAACTATAAGTAGTATACTTTGTAGTTTAATTGTAAATACGATTCCAGCATGAGTTATTTATATTAGTTGCACATTTCTGTATCTGAATAATCTGCTTCCAGCTTTAAACAGTTATTATTCAAAGTAACGTGATTGGACATGATCTATGTAGTATATTAGTACATTATTGTAATAATGCGGGTGTGTAGGATGTTTTATTACAATAACTTAAAAGGAAACTAGACAAAGGGACGCTAAACAAAAGGGCAAAGCACAGAAACTAAGGAACTAAACACAAAAGACAAGGCTAAACTATAAACAGAGCTATACACTTAACACAAAACAAGGCTCAATGCTAAACGCTAAACAAAGCTAAACGCCAAGCACTAAACATAAAACACAAGAGCTAAACAACAAGGCTAAACACAAAGCAAGACAAAACACAGAATTAAACAGAGAACAAGGCTAAGGAACATCAAACAAACATACATACAATGACCCACAAACAGGAAACACTGACAATGACTATATAAAGACAACACCAACAACAAGAGACACCTGCGTACCAATTAAGACACATAACACTAGAAACACAAGGGAAGGGTATCACATGACCAGGGAACAAGCAGGGGAGCACAGAACAGAAACAATACAAAACAGCACGTTACAATTATAATGCACAAGAACTATTTTAATTACAGCATTAATACAGTAATTTCGATTGATCGTGCAGTATATTATAAATATTATTACTATATGATTAATCAACACAACTGTATTAATGCTAGTAATTAAAACAGTTAATGTTCTTAGTCCCAGTCTTACTTTGATTACTACTGTATGTTTATTTTAATGTGGGACTAAAGACTTAGTTCCTATATATTATTGCTAAAGTGGATGTGTTTGTGATAATTAATAGTATTTTATGTTTGCTTTTAGTAGTCAGTAGTAATCAGTAAAGAAAAGTGAGAGAGGAGGATGAGCACACGGTGAGAAAGAGAAAGAGAAAGGCAAACGTAAAACAATACATAGTCTAAGTGGAGACAAAACAAGTTTTAAAGCGTGAGGTATAATGAGCAGTTCTGATTTTGTGCTGCTTCTTAAGTCGAGTGCATAGATCTAATTTCATAATCTATTCTCTGGGCTCACAATTATTTGTGAGCACAACGTCAAGGCTAAAGGAAACAGAACAACCAATGAATGCAGAGAGATGGGTACTGATAAAGTATGGAGAAAATGAGAACAGAGGAGACGAAGAACTGAGTGGTTTGAACCTTGTGGTACTTTAACCAAAGCATCATATTTTAAAGGAATGACTCCACATTAAACATCTCTGAATAAAATTATACAGTAATGAGTGAATTATTTTGCCAAACTACTTTTCTCACGGCAACAAACAAACAAACAAACAAAAAGACATTTGTTTTCATTCAGAAGCTTCCCAGAAGAACTCATTTGTACCTTCAGCTGTTTCGTTTCATAGAGCTTTCATTTCTTTCATGCAAAGTTAGCACTCTTCCACATTTGGAGTCTGTTCCACATTAATGCAGCTTGAATTCATGACCCAGGTGAACAGAGAGCACAAAGACAAGGCTGTGACATCCAGTGGATGCAGAATAATGAGTACTGATAAAGCATGAAGAAAACAACAAATTATTAGAAAGAGAACTGAGTTAAAATGGCTAAAAGTCTGGGAATTAAAACCATTCATGAACAGAGCTTGTATTATTATTATTATTATTAATGTAATGTATTTATTTACAAAGTCAAGGACGTGTGTGCACAGCTGCCATAACATCTCTGGGGAAATAGACAAAAATAGATCTGAAGGCCGTGTATCACATGTTATGTCCTTCACTGTGATGTACAGGGGCTTTAACGAGAAACGTCCAGCCTCTGAAGGGAAATCTATCAGAGTGAATGAGGAACTCGAGAGTGCTCTGACAGTGTATGATGTAGATAGTGGTAGAGTGGGTGACAGTCTCGCTGACTGCATCGTACTCTGTTGTCTTCTTTCCTCTGAAGATTTAGAATCAGGAAAACCTGGATTTGGCTGCGATTCCAGTTTCGTTTCTCCGTTTAGAGCCTCTCCGCGGAGCACTTGGTTTCGCTTTCTTGAAAATCACGTGGTTTACTCAGGCTGTTCCTTTAGCTGTCTCTTACACCCTCCGCTCCACATACCCCGCCCCCTCCCCCATATCAGAGTTGTGAACACGCCTGAAATTCACTTTTATCACAGAACAGCTTGTATTTCATGACTTATTGACTAATGATAACTGCAGATCACTGGCATTTACAGGTTTATGAGTGAACCCTACACCGTCCAAACACCAGCGAGGCTCTCTGAACAAAATGCATGGGAAAGTTTGTTTTTATAGTTTTTATAATCAGCCTTTTGTTGTATGAAAATCACTATACATTCATATACTTATATAAATATAAAATTGAATCAGTGTAAACATTCATAGACAGTCAGTAAAAATGTACTTCTATCTGTGGTGTGTCATTTGAACTATCTTTTGTGAAAACATTGAAATTCAGAGTTTTAAAGCTGCATTTTTAAGTTATAATAACAGCATGTGTTTTTTTTTTCTAAGATTGAGAAACCAAATGAACAAACAGCTGTTTAACTGTGCACACACAGTTTGCATCATCTCTGTAGAAAAGCATGCAACAAAACTGGGCGCCTTAGACACGGGGAGAACACACCACACTCCTCACAGACAGTCACCCGGAGGAAACCCACGCAGACACAGAGAGAACACACCACACTCCTCACAGACAGTTACTCGGAGGAAACCCACGCAGACACAGAGAGAATACACCGACTCCTCACAGACAGTTACTCGGAGGAAACCCACGCAGACACAGAGAGAACACACCACACTCCTCACAGACAGTCACCCGGAGGAAACCCACGCAGACACAGGGAGAACACACCAACTCCTCACAGACAGTCACCCGGAGGAAACCCACACAGACATGGGGAGAACACACCACACTCCTCACAGACAGTCACCCGGAGGAAACCCACGCAGACACAGGGAGAACACACCACACTCCTCACAGACAGTCACCCGGAGGAAACCCACGCAGACACAGGGAGAACACACCACACTCCTCACAGACAGTCACCCGGAGGAAACCCACACAGACACAGAGAGAACACACCACACTCCTCACAGACAGTCACCCGGAGTGGGAATAGAACCCACAACCTCCAGGCCCCTGGAGCTGTGTGACTGCGACACTAACCTGCTGCACCACCGTGCCGCCCCTAAACCAACGTTAGTCTCACTTTTAATTATGTGGCTGAATACTATCAAATCCTTACTAGATATTCAGTGCATTACACAGGGAAATTCTTGTATGACATGATCTTTCACATTCATATAATCCTCAGAACAAAAGAAATATGCTCCTAATCATCCAGTTAGACTCATACATTTCCTGCACCAGGACTTTCTATAGGTTTCTGTTTATCCCCGAGTTGCAGTTTAAAATTTAGAGGGGAACTAGAGCGCGGGGGGGGGGCAGCCTCTGACTAGAACAGCCAGGCGCCGAAGAGTGTGTGGCCAACAAACGCGCATTCACCGGTGATTGGTTGATAATCGCGAAACAAACGGGGATAAAACAGGCTGCGTTTTAATTGGTGGAGACGTCATATGGGCGGAGTCATAAGTCAGATGTGTCTATGCCGACTGCCAGATAAGCAGAGGAACTCTTAAGATTGGAAAGGTTCCCCAGACAAAACGCCAAGAGTTGGGTTCTTTTCAAGAGGAGACAGTTCACTTTGGAGGTTCTGTTTTTTTCCAGACCAAAGGCTGCACCAGCATCCAGTGAGAACAGAGGTAAGTGTGTTTCTAGGCTGAATGTACCTATGGAATTCTGTATGGATTTATACTGCACTACATTAAAGACAACAATAATGAACAGCAGATGAACAGGGTGTGTGTAAAGAAGAGGGCACTGAGGCGCTGAAATACTTATATAACATATTCAGGTGGATTTAAGGGGTCTTGTTACTGTGAATTAAGTCAAAATGATGGAGAATAGAATAGAATAATTTTCTGTAAACCAGTCTATGCTATAAATTCAGGGCTAACGAACATATGTTACTATAAATAAACATATGCATGTACATGTGTATGATTTTGATTTAATATTAGACACATATCACTGTGTGCTGCCTCTATTTTACCGACTGGTTTTCCACGTCTTGACTTTCACAGATCAAATTCATTCCAGTTCTGAGTGAATTGCGTGTGGTCACTGTGACTACTTTCCTGCTGTGAATGTTTGAGGGTTCTTTTTTTTTCTCTTGTGGTGAATGTCATGTGATTTACATTGAAACCCAATGGAGAATCTGCAGCAAATCAACAAAATTATCAAGTAATCCAAAAGGACCTTTAGGAATACAGATGCCTTTGTTTTTATAATGAATTAAATATTAAAACACTGGTAAATTGAAAACTAGTGACTGGAATCCCTTAAGGGGCGGCCGTATTTTAATGAGAAGCAGTCTTGGGCTTGGAAGGGCACTGGCTTGAAGAAAATTGGGGTGGGGAGAGTGAAAGAAAAGGAGTGTCTCCTCCCACACCATCCTCAATTGAGATGTTCTTGAGCAAGGCATTACCTCACACTGCTCCTCAGACACAGGCTTGGCTCCCCGCCTCTCCATGTGTGGGCTCATTGTTCACAGATATGTTAAAGACACATTAGTTCCTATTTATGTGGTGGGTGGCACGGTGCCGCGGTGTCGCAGTCACACAGCTCCAGGTGGTTGTTGGGTGTGTTCTCCCTGTGTCTGCGTGGGTTTCCTCCAGGTGCTCCAATTTCCTCCCACGGTCCAAAAAGACATGTTGGTAGATGGATTGGCTTCTAAAAGGTGTCCATAGTGAATGTGTGAGTGTGTGTCGCCCTGCAATTGGGTGCCCCCTTGAGGGTGTGTCCACACCTTGCGGTAGGGTCTGGACACACCACGACCCTGGACTGGGTAGTGGGTTCTGTCTAGTAGCTTTTAATGGGCAGCTGTATTCCAAAGGTTACAGAAGCAGGCTTGGGCTCAGAATGTCACTGGATTAATTCCTTCAGTAAGAAAATTGGGGTGGAGAGAGTGAAAGTGTCTACTGCCACAACATCCTCAGCTGAGATGAATGGATGGTTGGGTGGATGAATGATGCAGAAATGTTTGATTGCAATTAGATTTACATCTTGTAGAATATGGTAATATCACCACGGAGTCACAGAGGTTTGGGTGACGGCATTAACATGAAATCATGCCTTTTTCTGGGGTTCGTTTATACTTAATCACAACAATTTATCAATTTATCATCAACGACCTTTACAAAGCTTAAATACAGCCCCAACCCAGTGCTGAGTGGCACAAACACAGTGCTTTAGCCAAAAAAAAGCTGCAGTGGACACCAAGAGCCAATCTGCATTTAATTATTCAGAGTGGGGCCAGATGGAAGAGTAGTTTTTCTAGTGGATAATGAATTGAGAATTCTTTGGGCTGATCATGAATTTAAACAGTTTTTTTTCTGTCTGCAGCTGGAAAAGTAAAAGTATAAGCAATAACTAAAACATGAAGTTGTTTTTCTTCAGTGTTGAGATTATGCTGTGTATTTTGGATGTAGTTAGAAAGCCTTATTGTCTTATTGTAGACACTGATTAATAGTTAGAATATGTGCAAAGCAAAGCTTGGAAACTGACGTCAGCTAACAATTTTAGCTCATGACATGACTTGCTAATCACGAATTTAGACAGGGCCCAGTGATTCCGGGTGGGCTTTGAACCCACAGTGACTCTGTAATGGATAAGCAGTTCCACACAATGAATGAATGAATGGATTGAGACAGGGTCATGAAACTGAGCATATACTGCACTTATATACAACAAACAGATTTGGGGCTGTGCTTGGGGGAGTCTTAGGACACAAAAAAAAAAAAAAACGTCTAGAGCTGGCCCAGGTCATTATCATAGCACATGCCTGAGTAAACAACGTGCAGAGTCATGAGATGAATCATTTTAGAGTATTAGGCCATCTGACCACATTTAGAAGAGGAAATGATAGTTTTTAGTACACTGTTCGCTCTAAACACTGGCTGGAAGTGGATTGATGTCAACATCATAAATGGTATTTATAATTGGAAAACATTTTTGAAAGACCCAGGAGATATTTAATTATCTGGCAATTAAGGCCATTGCTTAGATGTAACAGTGCAGTAAGAATATTAAAGAACATTTGCATTTAGCCATGCATTTAGAGAGAGAGGGCAGCTTGGTGGTGCAGCAGGTTAGTGTCTCAGTCACACAGCTCCAGGGACCTGGAGATTGTGTGTTCGAGTCCCACTCCGGGTGACTGTCTGTGAGGTGTGTTCTCTCTGTGTCTGCGTGGGTTTCCTCCAGGTGACTGTCTGTGAGGAGTGTGGTGTGTTCTCCCTGTGTCTGTGTGGGTTTCCTCCGGGGGACTGTCTGTGAGGAGTGTGGTGTGTTCTCTCTGTGTCTGCGTGGGTTTCCTCCGGGTGACTGTCTGTGAGGAGTGTGGTGTGTTCTCCCTGTGTCTGCGTGGGTTTCCTCCGGGTGACTGTCTGTGAGGATTGTGGTGTGTTCTCCCTGTGTCTGTGTGGGTTTCCTCTGGGTGCTCCGGTTTCCTCCCACAGTCCAAAAACACACGTTGATAGGTGGATTGGCAACTCAAAAGTGTCCGTAGGTGTGAGTGAATGTGTGAGTGTGTGTCGCCCTGTGAACGACTGGCGCCCCCTCCAGGGTGTATTCCTGCCTTTGACCCCTGCGACCCTGAACTGGATAAAGGTTACAGATAATGAATAAATGAAAATGAATTTAGAGAGAGAGGAAGAAAGTGCGGTGTGTGTGTGTGTATATACATATGTGTATTTGTGTGTTGAATAAATTAGAAATCTGCATTGCATCATTTACAAAATATGGAGCAATTGTAAGACTCCTTAAAGTTACATATTTAATCCCAACTTTTGAATGTAATATTATTTAATACATAAATATAATATTATATATTAGTAATTATCTGCAAGTTACAAACCCACATCTATAAGCCATGTGCATTAGAAATAGAGGACTATAATTCATAACCTTTGAACCACCATTCATTTGATGGATTTTTCTCTGTTGGTAGATGGCACTCTGGCACCAGCTTCAACAGCTGGATTCCAGATTTCTGGAGCAAGTGGATCAGCTGTATGATGAGGCCTTTCCCATGGAGATTCGTCAGTACCTCAGCCAGTGGATTGAGAGCCATGACTGGTGAGCTATGGTCCTTATCTAAGACCCAAGTGTGGTGGAAAGTAAAGAGGAAAAAGAGAAGAACAGGCAGGAAGAGAGGGAAGAATATGCATCATTGTGTCCACACAGCGGAGTATGTTTAACTGCTCTTCTGAATCGAAATGAAGGGATAGACCCTGTTTACACCTGATCGTGTCATCTGTCTTGTAGGTTATATTAGGATTATATCTGAGTTAGGTATTCCTAAACATTAAAATGCAAATGAAAACACTGCCAAGATGATTTTAAAGCAGGAACCAATCTGATCGCTCAAACCACTTCAGGAGTGGTCTGTGGTTCATTTGAGCTACATGTTATAGCTGTGTACACTTAAGATTTGACAGTCTAGGTTTTCCCCATCCATTAGATCGATTAATGGGCACATGATCCCTGTCGGCGAGGAAGAGGATCATAGGGGAGGCACGTGGCTTTGAACCATGAAACAAGATCAGGATACAAACAAGGCACTAGGCACATGGAGTGGCCAGGTCATAGAGACCCCTTTCAGATATGAGCACTAATCTAGAATGGTTTCAGACGTTATGCCGAGGAGCTGTATGTGCGAACACAAATATTCATATCAGCTCTACTTGACATTACCCAGGTTTTATCCTGCCACTCTCTAGGACAAGTTCAGGGTAATGTCAGAGTGAGCCCATGTGTGAATTGACCTTGTAATTTTTCTGAGATTGATTATTATTTCTACTTGTTGCAGGGACTCTGTGGCTGCTAACGTATCATTAGCGACACTGCGCTTCCACGAGCTCCTGACAAAGCTGGATGAGCACTACAGTCGCCTTAATCTGGGCAACAACTTCCTGCTTCAGCACAACATTCGGAAGATAAAACGTAATCTCCAGGTGCAGAGACACATCTGACCCACATTGCCCTAGCTAATGACTTCATTAGTCGTCCTGCTGTTGCGTAATTAATGAATGTGTTTTAATGCTCACATACAATTACACAAACATTTGGGACTACTTTTGTATACTACGGTGTTGCATCATCTTTTAACAACACAGTAAACATTTGGGAATTGAGGAGACCAATCATAATGTAATTCATGCAAAATGTGAATTGGCGTTGTCTTGCTAATTTATTTTTTGAATCACTGTATTGGCCACTGTGTTTGCACACAGAGGAATTTGTTCTCCGCATTTAACCCGATATGTGCAGTGAAACACATTTACACACACACTAGTGAACACTAGGGGGCAGTAAGCACACCTGCCCGGAGCGGTAGGCATCCCTAGACACAGCACTAGGGGAATAGTTTGGGGTTAGGTGTCTTGCTCAAGGGCACTTCAGTTATGACCTGCAGGCTCTGGGGATCGAACCAGCAATCTTCCGGTTACAAACCCAGTTACTAATCACCAGGCTTTTCCTAAACAAATACATTATATGGATGACA
This sequence comes from Hoplias malabaricus, assembly GCF_029633855.1. NCBI lineage: Eukaryota > Metazoa > Chordata > Actinopteri > Characiformes > Erythrinidae > Hoplias > Hoplias malabaricus. The sequence goes on from NC_089811.1 coordinate 6,583,322, forward strand.
GCATCTTGCTCCAAAACAATATTTTGCTTCAATCGTTTCTTCTTTGCAAGTCTTTAAAGACATTTCTTTATTATAATATCATGTATTTTTTTTACTGTAGATTTAGTTCTGTTTCACAATTTGTTAAAAGTGTTGCAAAAAGTGTTTTGTTTTTCTTGAACGGAGGATAATGTATCTCAGTACCTCTGAGGAAGCTGCAGTCCTCTGCTGACGCTGAGGCAGATTCTAAAGAAGTACACTTTACACGCTTTGCTATCTCTGGAGAAGCTGCAGAATGACATACAATAATACTCCGCTTCCTCTCAATGTATACAGCGTTCTGCAGTTCTTTCACAAGCAGGACTCATAGCTCAAGTGTGCAAGAATCTAAGCAGTCTCTCTTAGGGGATTAATAAAGATGATTGTTCTTCTTTTATCATCTTCTTCAGAATCGGCTTCAGAGGCAGAAAGCTACATCATCCTCTATTTAAGCAAAAGAAAAACAAACAAACTGAGATTAAAGCTGCATTTCCAACAAATTTTGGAAAATTTATGAAACTAAATCTAAAGTAGTAATATAAAAAATTATATTGCACACATTCATTCATCCATCCTTTATCTGTAACCGCTTATCCAGTTCAGGGTCACGGTGGGTCCGGAGCCTACCTGGAATCATTGGGCGCAAGGCGGGAATACACACTGGAGGGGGCGCCAGTCCTTCACAGGGCAACACACACACATTCACTCACACACACTACGGACAGTTTTGAGTCGCAAATCCGCCTACCAACGTGTGTTTTTGGAGCATGGGAGGAAACCGGAGCACCCGGAGGAAACCCACGCAGACACAGGGAGAAAACACCACACTCCTCACAGACAGTCACCCGGAGGAAACCCACGCAGACACAGGGAGAACACACCACACTCCTCACAGACAGTCACCCGGAGGAAACCCACACAGACACAGAGAGAACACGCCACACTCCTCACACACAGTCACCCAGAGGAAACCCACACAGACACAGAGAGAACACACCACACTCCTCACAGACAGTCACCCAGAGGAAACCCACACATACACAGAGAGAACACACCACACTCCTCACAGACAGTCACCCAGAGGAAACCCACACAGACACAGAGAGAACACACCACACAGACAGTCACCTGGAGCGGGCCTCGAACCCACAACCTCCAGGTCCCTGGAGCTGTGTGACTGATATTGCACACATTTCTTTTAAATAAATTTCTGGCAGTTAGATCAGGTAAACAACGGAGTCTAGACAGAGAGATATATAGTTGGTATCCAATTGCATTTGTTCTTTCTTAAAGGCAGAGCTGACTTAAGAATCATTATGAACAATAATTAACTGGCAACATATTCAAAATGGGAATTTTTTGAAATACCATTTTCAGCTTCTGAAAAATTGCCATTGTGTTTTTCCAAATACCTTTTAGGAAATTGGCATTTGGAGTATTAATGTATGTTTTAATGTACAATCAATTAAAATGCATCTGTCTGTTTTGTAGGAACACTTCCAGGAGCATCCGGTGCACATGGCCATGATCATATCCAGTTCCCTGAAAGAGGAAAATAAAATTTTGGAGATGGCCATCAAAACACAGGTACATTGTTATAGAATAGAACTGGATAGGTATACACAGCCATAACATTACAAACCATCCCATTGTTTCCATTTTAACAGCTCTGCTGAACATGTAAGAGCATGCTGTCTTTCTACAGTTAGAGACACTAGTCCATCTGTTGCTCTGCATACATTTTAAACCACATTTCACCCTGTTCCTCCATGGTCAGAACCCACAGAAGACAAGACCACACAGAGCAAGTATTATTTGGGGAGGGGGGAGTCATACTCAACACTGCAGTGATATTAAAATGGTGGTGTGTTAGTGTGAATTGTAGTGGTACATGTGGATCAGACACAGCAATGCCTTTACAAAGTCAGAGACAGTCGCTCACCTGATGCTGCTGTTTGTGTCAATTGTCATCTAGTCCTACATCAGTGAACAAAAGACGCTGCCCACATGATGCTGTTTTGATGTTTCTGGTTGTTGAGCTATTATTAGCTCAGCATTGAAACTGAGGTGTTTAATACCCCAGTAGTACTGTTGTGTTTGACCCAGTTGCACCAGCCCAACACACCATGTCAGTGTCAAGTACTTGGAAATACACTCTGTTGTAAGTATGGGGAAAATACACTCTAAAATGCAGGCTGTATTATAAAGTGTTACCAAGTTTTTCTCTACCAGTAACAGTAAATAAAGGTAATGCACATTCTAATGATAATAATAAACCTGTTACATGGTTGTTTTAATGCTAGGAGAAAGCAGGGACATCACTGAGCAGTGTTGCCATGGAAAAGCAAAAAGAAGTGGACAACCAAGTGAATGAGCTGAAGAAGAGAGTGCAGGTAAAACTGGTTGTGCTTTCTATTTTATTTAAAAACGAACAAAACCATTTCCACAACTGTTGCAACATGCAAACCATATAATCGGGGATAGGGGTGGGGGAATGACAGAGGCTGACTGTTATAGAAGTTGGAGAGGTGAAGAAATTGCACAGGCAAAATGTGCAACAACTCAAGAGCAACGTTTCTTAACTTACAATAGAAAAGAATATTTGGATTTCATCATCTATAGACAGAGAGACAGAGAAAGACACACAATATCAGACAAAAGACTAGGAGTAACAATGGGAAACAAAAGAGCTCACTATAAAAGGAACCAATGGGAATGTAGACTATGAAATAAAGTAAATCCCCATGAGGATACGGACTGGAAGAGAGAAGAAATAGATACGAAAGTGATGTTTATTAATGCACATATGACATTAAGAGCAGCATTAAGAAATGTGTATCTTCTCTGAGTTTATATGTCTGTGCTCCAAAGGTGGAAATGTTTAGGAGAATCTGTCATTAAGGACAGGAGACTTTTTTCTCTCTCAGTCCCTTGAATGTGCAAATGTAAACCAAACTTCACATTGACCATATTTGGAAGGGGAAAGAACCATATAGACTGGAGTAGTAGTAGATAGAGGGGAGAGATGACTAGACATAGCGAGAGATACGGAGAAAGATGATTAGAGATGAATGGAATTGGCGCTGAAGACTGGTCAAAAGACAGACACCTAAATGAAAGCAAGACAAATATATGAGAGTAACACTAGGGGATAAATGTGAGATCACACAGGCGACAGGATATACTAAATACAAAGACTAATACACAGAAACTCCACTAATACACAAAAATGAAACCTGAAATGCTGTTCTAGATAAACAAAGGAAAACAAACAAGGGAGTCAGGACAACCAGCACAGAAACATGACAACAACAACAGAAATAATCAACAAATGAAGATACTAAGGACCAGGCTTTTTAACACTAACTAACAAGCAACTCCTGGAGCAGTCACATGAGGAAGAAAGTATGGCTAAGGCCAATGAGCAGACAATCACAGGGACTTAATGTAAACAGAAAACACATGGGCACAGAAACACAAAGGAAAACAAAAGGCGTGAGAAGGGGAAACAATTTAAGGTGCTCAGTTAAGGTGGACTGAGGCAAACTGGAAGTATGTCCTGTGGTTCAACGAATCTAAATTTGAATCAAAATTCAAAAAAAGCTAAATAATGAATGCTGGATCCTCCAGGCTAAAGAGTAGAGGGACCTTATGGCTTTTAATAAGCTCACAGTTCAAAAGCCAGCATTCATATGAATGAGGGACATTCGTGCTCATAGCCTGGGTGACTTGCACATCTGTGAAGGCACCGTTAATGCTGAATGATATACATGTTATATACTTTGGGAAGTCCTTGTTATTTCAGACAATTATTCACACTCGGCATGAATTATAGCAGCATGGCTCTTTAGTGAAATAGTCTGGGTGCTAAACTAATCCATATCTATCATTAAATGAAAAAAACAATTTTGCATTATGAAAAGAAAAACAGTACAATGGAAACCCCAAGCTGTTGAGCATCTGAAATCCTATAATACAGTTATGGAAATTGGTCTCCTCAGTTTCGTTGTTTCGTAGTTTTAAATGAGTGAGTGTGTAATATCATGTGATGGACTGGCGCCCATTTCTGGGTGAGTTTCTGCCGTGTGTCTTCAGGTAAGCCACAGATCCACTGTGGTTCTGAATAAGATGAAGAGGTTACAGATAAAGAATGAATGAATGGCTGAGTGAAAGTACTTCATTGCTTCCAGACAAAATCAGTAATTTACAAATGACAAATATTAAAAGACATGCTGATCATGCTTGATCTTCTCAATAGCATTGTTTTATTTCCTGTCAGCTCAGAAGAAATCATTTACCATTCCTGAGTGGCATGCACTTCCTCCACTGACCTCAGATTGTAATAAATATGAGACAGATCTTTGAACTCTTTCACTTATTGAGTCTCAATAAGTGAATAATATGGTTTTACATTTCTCAGGAGGCAGAACAAGACATTCAGGTTCTGGAGGATCAACAAGACGAGCACGACTTTAAGAAGAAAACTTTACAGTGTCGAAGTAAGTGAGCTTTTCTTTCAGGCAGCCATGTTGGCATCAGTTTCTTTGTTTTTGTCCAATATTACTTTATAAATAATTCTTTGACAGATTTAGCACAATGAAATGATATCATTTATATTAATATTATTCAAATACACATTAAATGAGTGTGACATTAAAAGAAAAAAAAAGAATGTACCCGTTTGTCATTTAGTGCATGATTTTTAATTTCACTGCTTTCCAAATCCATCTATTTTTAGTTAAGGTTTAGTTGATTTAATTGTGTGGTATTTTTGATGTTTTCCAGTTTAACTAGCGACTTGACTTTCTGTTTTCAGCGGAGGCTGAAAAAAAAGCACAAACAGAGAAGGAGATCCAGAGGGAGGAGCTGATGATGAGGGAGATGTTCATCAGGTTAAACCAAATGAGAGAGGTCGGCCAACCACTCAGACGTTTGGAATCAGTGTTTGTGCTTATATAATACCACTTTCATTACAGGTGCATGTAGGATATATTAATAGCATGGAAGTTCATTAAACACTTCTTATTAAATAACTATTTAAATAATATATCTTAATATAATGTTTGCATAACCACAACCTGAAACACACTCCACGTGCTTGGAATAGAGCTTTAATTGTCTAAAGTAGAAGGATGATTCTTTACATTCACTGTTATAATGATCTTAAATATGGGATCCTATTTTATCCCACTGTGTTGAGGGGGAGAGTGACCATGCTGCACAGTCATTGTACGGTTGTGTGTTTGTGTGCAGGTGGTGGTACATGAGTTAGTCAGTTCACTAAAGTTAGTGGAGCAGATCCAGTTCACTCTGATATCAGTGGAGCTTCCTGATTGGAAGCAGAGGCAGCAGATGGCCTGCATTGGAGGACCCCCTAACGCCTGCCTGGACCAGTTACAGAACTGGTGAGGACTTTTACAACTGCTATAATACATTATATTTGTACTGCATTTTCTGCAGGGAGGTGCCAGTCCTTCACAGGGCGACACACACTGAAACATTCACTCACACAGTCACACCTACGGACACTTTTGAGTCACCAATCCACCTACCAATGTATGTTTTTGGACTGTGGGAGGAAACCGGAGCACCCAGAGGAAACCCATGCGGACACAAGGAGAACACACCACACTCCTCACAGACAGTCACCCGGATGAAACCCACACAGACACAGAGAGAACACACCACACTCCTCACAGACATTCACCCGGAGGAAACCCACACAGACACAGGGAGAACACACCACACTCCTCACAGACAGTCACCCGGAGGAAACCCACACAGACACAGGGAGAACACACCACACTCCTCACAGACAGTCACCCGGAGGAAACCCACACAGACACAGGGAGAACACACCACACTCCTCACAGACAGTCACCCGGAGCGGTTCTTGAACCCACAACTTAGAGCTGTGTGACTGCGACACCATGTTGCCCTAGTTAATAGTTGTTTAATAATGAATTGAACTATGAAGCATGACAGCACTAAATAATAATAACACCGATGTGTCCCTCAGGTTCACGGCAGTGGCCGAGTGTTTACAGCAGACACGGCAGCAGCTGAACAAGCTTCAAGAGCTTGTGCTGAAATTCTCATACGACAATGACCCCATCAGTTTGGCCATGAGCTCCCTTCAGGAACAAGCCCTCACCCTCTTCAAAACCCTGCTGCTCAAGTAGGTCATGACTATTGGAGGTGGAGTTAGAGGAGGAAAATGACTTGGATTTGTGGTGATTGTTGCTTCTGAAAAACGATAAACCATTAACATCTATCATTTATAATAGAATGAACGATCCTGTGATGTGTCTTTCAGTTCCCTTGTGGTGGAGAGGCAGCCCTGTATGCCCACACATCCCCAGAGACCCTTGGTGCTGAAGACAGGTGTCCAGTTCACAGTCAAACTCAGGTGCAAAGCTGTCCCTTACACTCAAATTTATTTTTGTAATATTTACCTAAAGTATGAATTTAATTTTCGTGAGACATTAGACATTAGACACTAAAGAGATCCCAAAAAAGTTACATAGTGCAACTTTAATCTGTTCTACTGACTTTCTGGCCAATCATAAGAGGACATGTTTCAGTTTACTAAAGTATTTTCTCTGTTTGCAGGCTGCTGGTCAAACTACCGGAGTTAAACTGCCACCTCAAAGTTAAAGTTTCTTTCGACAAGTAAGTTCAGAACAGTAAAGAGTAAAGAGATCCAGGAAGAGTTACGTAGATTTTAGGCGTTTTTTTTTGTTGTAGTTGTTGTTGAGTAAGTATTTAACATATTTCTTATGCTGTGTTTATTATAAATATTGTTCTCCACAGGGATATAACAGAAAATAACCAAGTGAAAGGGTATGTAAGTCTTTTGTACTGACAACAATATAAAATATCTAAAACCACGTAAGAAAACTTTTCCCAGCATTTCTTGTTGTGTGTTTACAGATGGCGCAAATTCAATCTTCTGGGAACTAACACTAAAGTAATGAACATGGAGGAATCTAACGGCTTGGCCGCTGAGTTCAGACACTTGGTATTTACACTTTTTCATAGTATTATTAACAGGGGTTGGACAACGAAAGTGAAACACCTGGTTTGGGCCTCCTTTTGTGGCCAATACAGCGTCAGTTCGTCTTGGGAATGACGTATACAAGTCCTGCACAGTGGTCAGAGGGATTTGAAGCCATTCTTCTTGCAGGATAGTGGCCAGGTCTCTATGTGATGCTGGTGGAGGAAAACGTTTCCTGACTCGCTCCTCCAAAACACCCCAAAGTGGCTCAATAATATTTAGATCTGGTGACTGTGCAGGCCATGGGAGATGTTCAACTTCACTTTCATGTTCATCAAACCAGTCTTTCACCAGTCTTGCTGTGTGTATTTGTGCATTGTCGTCCTGATACACGGCACCGCCTTCAGGACACAATGTTTGAACCATTGGATGCACATGATTTTACTGGTGCAATGTGCAGTTAATGAAGATTAGCCACCAGTCTGCTCCAATTTAGCCATGAAACCTCCCACACTACAATGACAGGTGTTTCAGTTACATTGTCTAACCCCTGTATTGTTATTGTACAAGATATTAGTATATCAATTTTCAAGGACCCAAAGATGACTACAGAATACATTTATGTTTAAAAAGAAGCATTAAGCATCAGACAACCTCTTAAAATAATAATAAAAAATAAATAAATAATAAAAGCGACAGGTTATATGTAAAAGAAAATAGATTGGTTTTAATGTTGTATTTGAACAAAGATGGGATGATTGGTTGTGTGATGTTTAATGAGAAAATATTCCAGATGTGTGAAAATTAATATAGTTCTGTACTATGTTTTTTTTTTACCTTTTAATACCAGCAACTAAAAGATGTGAAGGCAATTGGAAGCAGAACCAATGAGGTTTGTAACCCAATGTTCATTTTACACCATTTATAAATATATAAATGCTACTTAAATGCCTCATTAGTCGAGTTATTATCCTCTGAACACGTTTTAAACTCTGTAACAGTTCATTTCTCATTCATTTCCAAAAATCTGATTTTCAGACACAGAAATTCAATACGTTTCCTTTAAACTACAATTTTAATTCATTTGTACGGAGTTGTGCACTGTTCGGTGTGTGCGTGTGTACTGTGTGTTTTTGAGGTTGTGTATAACGGTGAGTGCTATCGGGTTATTTTTAGAGCCCTCTGCTTGTAATGGAGGAGCTCCACACCATCGTCTTCGAAACGCAGCTGAATCAGCCAGGACTGTGTATTGAGCTAAAGGTGAGATTGAAACATCAGTCACACCAATGGTAACGTGAAATAGGTCAAAAAACCTGGACGTTCAAAACCAGTTATTTTGGCCATGTAATGGTTTATTCGGCTGATATGTTTCATGTTGTATTTGAAAACACCCATCCTGTGTGTGTGCACCCAGGCCACCTCACTTCCTGTAGTGGTAATCTCTCATCTAAACCAGCTGTCGAGTGCCTGGGCCTCCATCCTGTGGTACAACATGCTCTGCACTGACTGTCAGGTAGGGCCTGTGTTCCAGCGAGGGTCTTATGGGGGTCTTACTGTCCATTCCCTCATATATCTCTAACTATTTTACTATTTTCCAGAACTTGTCCTTTTTCCTGAGTCCTCCACCGATGAAGTGGGGTGAACTGGCGAATGTTCTGAGCTGGCAGTTTTCTTCTGTCACTAAGAGAGGCCTCAATGCTGACCAGTTGAGCACGCTCGCTGATAAACTGCTTGGTGAGATTCACAGACTGGACAGTGTAGTCTACTACCACAGAGCTTTATGAATCTCCTACCTCTTCCTTACCCCAAATGTAGTCCATCAGCCATGACATTATTAATACTAGAAATGTATTTTTTCTCTTTTAGTAATGGAAGCGAAAAACCTTACGTGTACCTCGTGATACATTTTCCAAAAAATCAGATTTAATACGTACATTAGAATTATTATGAGCAGCATGAATGAAGAATTATGGAGTTATAGTTTACAATAGTCTATATTATGAGTGTGTTGAGAGCTGTGTGTGTTCTCCCTGTGTCTGCATGGGTTTCCTCCGGGTGCTCCGGTTTCCTCCCACAATCCAAAAACACACGTTGGTAGGTGGATTGGCGACTCAAAAGTGTCCGTAGGTGTGAATGTGTGAGTGTGTGTGTTGCCCTGTGAAGGACTGGCGCCCCCTCCAGGGTGTGTTCCCGCCTTGCGCCCAATGATTCCAGGTAGGCTCTGGACCCACCGCGACCCTGAACTGGATAAGCGCTTACAGATTATGAATGAATGAATGAATGAATGAATGAACGAATGAATGAATGAGAGCTGTGTTAAAGTAGACTGAAAGGCAGGTGAGTATACAGACTGTAGTGAGGCACAGGAGAGTAGGAGTCAGTATGGTGTGAGGCAGGTCAGTACAGTAAGAGGACTTATAGTGAGTGGCATTCCTCAGTCATTAAGGGTATCTTAGTCACACCTTCATAGTGTCCTACTTATTAATACAAAACCTGTGGAGCAACACAGGACTAATATATTAAGCTCATTATATTTGATACACTTGTCTGCATCTAAATCATCATATGATTGATATGCTTTTGAATACTTCATAATGTAGCTTGATAAAAGCTGATTTATGGCATATTTTTCGTTTTTGTTGCCTACGTTGGCTTTTAAATCTAATGAAAAACTAAAGAAACTATCTTTAGACCCCACACATGTCTTGGCTGATGATGTTTGTGTTAAAATATAGTAAAAAAAGTGTTAATGATAATACCAATATAATATATGGAAAGAATACTAAATATTCTGCTGAAATAATCATTAATTATTCCACACTGGATTAGGATTTAGCGAACAATTCAGATTCAGTGCTAATGGTAGTTCATTATTAATGATCAACGAATTAGTTAACAACTATTAATTATATTAAACTAATCTTGTGTCATATATAATTCTGGTGATATTTTCTATTGTAATAAATACCTGTGTGTCTGAAGGTCCTGATGCTAAAAGTGATCCAGAAGCTCTTGTCTCCTGGAGTAAGTTCAACAAGGTGAGCGCGCTAACCCCAAGTATCCTCAGTTTATTATGTGCACTTTATGATAAATTATAATTACAATTCACACACACACACACAGATGTACTCACATATATGTGGCGCAGCAGGTAGTGTCGCAGTCACACAGCTGGAGGTTGTGGGTTCGATTCCCGCTCCGGGTGACTGTCTATGAGGAGTGTGGTGTGTTCTCCCTGTGTCCATGTGGGTTTCCTCCGGGTGACTGTCTGTGAGGGGTGTGGTGTGTTCTTCCTGACAAAAAGTTATTAGAAAATGTTACAGCATAGCAGTTTGACATCAAGAAAAAAAAAACTGTAGTTTTGTGTTGTTTTCCGAGCTGAATACTCACTAATGCTTTGTCACATTTTATTCACTGCCACACAGTACAGGAATCTATGTTCAAAAATTAAAGTTAGTCACCAGACACCTAAAAACTCTGAATCAACCAAACAATTTGTAATAAGCTGAAAAGAGCCAGTGTTGTATGTCTTTAAACCAACCCATTTATGACTTGTAAAGGCAAGTAAAACCACTCCCCATATAAATGCTGCTATTGTGGTGTAGTCACTTTCACTAACACACCTTTGTTTCACTTCTGTTGTCATAAAAGTTACTTATGAAACGAAACTTACTGAGAGACTCTGACCTAACCTCATGCTGGGATTGCAGATGAGAGCTCAGATAAGAGAGATTTGTGTGGAATTATGAAAGGGAAGTACCCAGTAGCTCAGATAAAGTGTAAAAACATGAGTTTAAAGGTTTATTTAGCATAAAATCTTAACTAAATAAAGTATTGCTTGAATGAATCACTGTAATATTAAAAAAAAAACTGGATTTGTTTTGAATCATGTAACAGATTGCTGTGTTAGATAGTGTGAGACTGAGATAGTCCAATCGCCAGACTCTTTAGGGAGAACCGGGTACCTTTCGCAATTTTACGTGGCCAAGAATCTACAGGAACTACTTCAGGGAAAGAAATCTTACTGGCACACAAAGAGACCAATCGTACGTCTGCTATTTTGGCATGACATGCACAAGGATGATTGACGTTGGACCAATACCAGAGCCAGTACAAAATGATACACTGAAGTATGTATACATGGATGTACAGACATCCAATCAGAATGCAACAGGTAGAATCCTGACAATGAGGTCAGCTCAACGGACTGAAATGATCAGACTCTCCATCTACTTGTGGGTGTCTGAGATGGAAACACCAGACTGCCACATGGAGCACTACACTGCATCCCTTTAATGAATAAATGAAGTGTACATATAAGTGTAGTTCTGTGCTAGTAACTTTATAAATGGAATAAAGTCGTTCAGAGAGTCTGCTCTTTTCTTTCAGCCTGCCAGTGAGAAGTCCAATTCTTTCTGGTTGTGGATAGATGCAATACTGGACCTCATTAAACGATGCCTACTCAACATCTGGAATGATGGGTAAGAAAATTAATAGCATTTTGTGTTGGAACACAATGAATGCTTATACTCAGGTGTAGCATGCAATACTTGAGTATTTATGAATAGCTTATGTAAGTACCCCTTAAGGTAAATGACAAAAGACAAGTAAACTACATCATTCTGACCCAAGGTTTAGACAGATTTCTAAAAAGTAATGTAAATTAATTAGAAATATATAAAGTAAAAGAAGCAATTGTATGAATTCACCCTCTTTAAAATGGCTGATCTCATTCAGAAGAGGTCCAGGCAATTGGTGCTAGTAGTCTCACAGTGCTTACACATATATAAGATTGTATATAAGATTGGACTGTGATCAAAATGCTGAATGATTTTAATAAATGAACACTTGCAGGTATATCATGGGCTTTGTTAAAAAGGAGAAGGAGAGGACATTATTACAAGATAAGCGTCCAGGCACTTTCCTGCTGCGCTTCAGTGAGACGTGTAAAGATGGAGGCATCACCATTACATGGGTGGAGCAGTTACAGAACGGTACGTGAGTATATGTGTGTGTGTGTGTGTGTGTGTTTGTAAGTAAATATGTATAGTGGGAACCGTAAGTGTGTGTTAAAATACACTCTAGCATCAACACAGTTAAGTGGAATCAACTTCTGGCAGCACATGACTGTGTGGCCAATAATTTAATGAAGTAATGAAGTAAAATTCACACAAGGAACAACTCACGCACACCTTAGCTGTCTTACTCAACACTCACCTTCAGAACGTGTTTCTAAAATGGCTTAGTTATATCTGCAGAGATAATACATTATACCTTTACATACACTGTAAAAAATGTATTGTACATTTTACAGTAAAATACTGTAGCAGACTCGCTGCAAATTTACAGCAATATTTTACAGTGTAAATAAGGGAGAAATCCCTCTCTCTCTCTCTCTCTAAACAGAGCAGGAGCAGTGTTGCCAGGCTTTAGCAGGTGAACTTGACTTGACTTGAACTGTATAGACTCATGATTCTATTGGAATATTGGAAATAGCTTTTAGACATAAAGTTCTAATGAACAGATATGAGTTCTTTTTTATTTTCATTTTAATCCGTGACAGGAGTGGATTTTAAACATAATACATGTTCTTCACACCTATTACTACATTACTTTTTCTAAAGAGCCATCCACAGAAAGGTTCTTTAAAGAAATTTCAATTAAATTCATAGAGCATAGGGCAAATTGATTGTGACACATCTGATAACAAATAAATTATACATCCATCCATTATCTGTAAGCGCTTATCCAATTCAGGGTCACGGTGGGTCCAGAGCCTACCTGGAATCATTGGGCACAAGGCAGGAATACACCCTGGAGGGGGCACCAGTCCTTCACAGGGCAACACACACATTCACTCACTTTTGAGTCGCCAAACAACCTACCAACGTGTGTTTTTGGACTGTGGGAGGAAACCGGAGCACCCGGAGGAAACCCACGCAGACACAGGGAGAACACACCACACTCCTCACAGACAGTCACCTGGAGGAAACCCATGCAGACACAGAGAGAACACATCACACTCCTCACAGACAGTCACCTGGAGGAAACCCATGCAGAGACAGGGAGAACACACCACACTCCTCACAGACAGTCACCCGGAGGAAACCCATACAGATACAGGGAGAACACACTGACTCTAAACAGACAGAATTGAACCCACAACCTGGAGCTGTGTGATTGCGACACTACCTGCTGCGTCACCGTGCCGCCAACAAATTATACAACAACTTTTAAATATAACCCATATTCAGGGTCAGTGGTTACAATTCCCTTCATTGGTGTCAAGAGATCTTAGACAGATCACCGATTTAATTCTACAATGAATTATGCACCTGATTCTAAATGTGAATTTCTATATGTTTTGGAAACACAGGTGAAATCTTAACACACTCGGTGGAGCCGTACACCAAGAATGATCTTGTCAATCTCTCTTTCCCTGACGTCATCCGGAACTACACCCTGATGGCTGCTGAAAACATTCCAGAAAACCCTCTTCTTTACCTGTATCCTGATATTCCAAAGGACGCTGCCTTCGGTTGCTACTACAGCACACCACCTGAAGGTAAATATTCTACATTGAATATTCTACATTGAATATTCTACATTGACTGCAGGTAATCGATCATAATGTTTCATGACACCTACATAAGGATTCTATGACCTGGCCTTGTGGCATAGCATCACCTGCAGTGAGTCAGGGATATGTCCCTGCAGGGAAAGTGCAAAAACAATGTTTGAAAGTGTGACCTGCTCTGATTTCAGCATCAGAAGACATGGAGATCGATAAGCCGTGTCCCTACGTGCGGAGACATATCATTCCAGTCACATTGGTGTAAGTTTGTGAAACAATACAAGTTTATACTTTATAATACTAACTAAAATAACAGAGCATTTTTAAAAACCAATTCCAAAATGTTGGTAGTTTTTAAAATGCACAGTAGTAATTTGTAAACCCATTATGACCCATATTTCAACAAAAATATTAAAAAAAGGCAAAATACTATATAATGTTATACTTTAAATGTTCAACGTCCTTAACATCGGTCTTAAACAGGTGTAGTAACTGGTAACATATTAAATTCCTCCTCTAATTACAGAGCAAGTGCCTGTTCAGTTAGGGTATGATAGTAGAAGCATGTAGTTATTAGCAGGTATCTTACAAATATCTTACAAATAAAGTACAAGTTCTTAATGTAGCATCTTATTTCTTCTAACTATCTGCTAAACATTGCATAAGTATAACTTCGTACCCTGCACTTTCCAACAAATTGCTCACATGTGTATTGTAATAAAGGCAGTGTGGGCTATAAATTGAGGTAGCTCTGTCCCCTCTACTTTCCTATAACTAACTGCTACATAAAGTCTCATGAGCTGCATGGGTTTAAACCCAGTTTCAGTGATTACACATTATTTTTGCCTCATTATCTTGTGACTGGACAGGCTATAAATTTAAGTTCAGTTCTGTAGACCAACATACTGTGTTATATTTATCTTCTATTCACCATGTATCTCTGACTGACTGGGCAGTAATCTGAATTTAATTTAGTGTCGCAGTCACACAGCTCCAGGGACCTGGAGGTTGTGGGTTCGAGTCCCGCTCCGGGTGACTGTCTGTGAGGAGTGTGGTGTGTTCTCCCTGTGTCTGCGTGGGTTTCCTCCGGGTGACTGTCTGTGAGGAGTGTGGTGTGTTCTCCCTGTGTCTGCGTGGGTTTCCTCCGGGTGACTGTCTGTGAGGAGTGTGGTGTGTTCTCCCTGTGTCTGCGTGGGTTTCCTCCGGGTGATTGTCTGTGAGGAGTGTGGTGTGTTCTCCCTGTGTCTGCGTGGGTTTCCTCCGGGTGACTGTCTGTGAGGAGTGTGGTGTGTTCTCTCTGTGTCTGCGTGGGTTTCCTCCGGGTGACTGTCTGTGAGGAGTGTGGTGTGTTCTCCCTGTGTCTGCGTGGGTTTCCTCCGGGTGACTGTCTGTGAGGAGTGTGGTGTGTTCTCCCTGTGTCTGCGTGGGTTTCCTCTGGGTGATTGTCTGTGAGGAGTGTGGTGTGTTCTCCCTGTGTCTGCGTGGGTTTCCTCCGGGTGACTGTCTGTGAGGAGTGTGGTGTGTTCTTCCTGTGTCTGCGTGGGTTTCCTCCGGGTGACTGTCTGTGAGGAGTGTGGTGTGTTCTCCCTGTGTCTGCGTGGGTTTCCTCCGGGTGATTGTCTGTGAGGAGTGTGGTGTGTTCTCCCTGTGTCTGCGTGGGTTTCCTCTGGGTGACTGTCTGTGAGGAGTGTGGTGTGTTCTTCCTGTGTCTGCGTGGGTTTCCTCCGGGTGACTGTCTGTGAGGAGTGTGGTGTGTTCTCCCTGTGTCCGTGTGGGTTTCCTCTGGATGACTGGGTGTATTTCTGTCTTGTGCTCAATGATTCCAGGTAGGCTCTGGACCTTCTGCGACCCTGAATTGGATAAGGGTTACAGATAATGAATGAATGAATGAAATATAAAACCTGCACAACTTGACCCGAGCATGAAGCTATCATTAAAAAAATTAATATTAACAACAAAATACACACACACACACACACCACAAAAATTAATAGCATTAATTAACATTTCAAATACTGTCCCAACAGGAATTGGTATTGGTATTATTGGAATTGGTATTTGAGTTTGTAAAATGATTTACTGGTTATGCCAAAGCTGATCACTCTTTTTTTTTTTTTTTTTCTCTTACAGCCCAGTCACAAGACTTCAAGACAATATGCTACCTTTGAGCCCAGAGGATTATGGGGCACTCCAAGATATTAACAGAGATAATGGAATGGATACACTGGTAATGACTTAATTCGAGACAGATTTACGGGCACAATTTGACCCCTAAGTATGTGATATTCCAAAATTGTTGAGTTCTAATTATATCTTTGTGTGTACTTGACATTTTTTTTTAAATCAGTCCGATGTTTGGTACGTCCACGCTCTCTGAGAGTCAGGCTTCATTGGAACATGTTTATATTCAGTCTCTGTTTAGTGTTTTAAGAAATTAGAAACAGAAGTCTTGTTCACACTTGGCACTAAGTCCCGTATGTGAATGGCGTCTAAATGTATTTATTTTAAGCGTAACTGTGTTTGTAATCAGTTGGTGTTTGGATATAAATCCTGATCCTGACGTAGTGAATGAGTGTGTGTAGATATTCATTGTGTTTGGATGTGTGTAAATACAATGTGATTGAATCCTGTGCCCACAATGGTCTGACATCATGTAGCTTCACCTTCATCTTCTTATTGTCCACTCACTTTCATTTTTGCTGAGACAAAGGAGGACAATCCGCCACAGAGCACAAGGTTAGATTTGAATCCTGCACAAGAAAACAGGGCGCAGTAATCAGATGTTAATGCCAAGTGTAAACAGGACCAGAAGTAGGCTCCAAGTTAAAACCCTTTGCTGAAAGCAATGGTTTGATTGAAGGAAGGTATTGAAAATTTCAATTATATTGTGTTCCTTTTGTTAACCAACAGGATCTCTTTGTTCCCTCTAAAAGAACATTTAAACAGAACAGCAGTGAGGATACAGTGAATGAAACAGCGTAACATCACTGTCATATAAACCATGTTTCTATTTATACACAATTTATATTTCTCTACATTATTGGAGCACAGCAGCTGCTCTTTTCATGATGTAAACTATTTATAAAATGGTAAGAATGACAATTTTGTTACATTAACATATATTTAAAGTTAAGGATCCTCTGAAAGGTTACCATAGGCAGATATCATTCATGTTTTTGTGATATTCAAAACCGAAGATTTCTTCATTGTGTTTTTTTTAATCAGAGAGTCTGCACATGTTTTTTCTGCTGTGAGATCTGTGATGTTTCTGGTGAAACGACTGGTGTGATATTAGTGTCATACGAGTGAATTTACAGTTTGTGTACAATTGTGAAAAGTTCCTAAAATGTTGTTATTTTACTGTGAGCAGTCAGTGTAGCACTTATATTACACTCCTGTTTTACCTGAAATGTATAGCTTTATTTAAAATGTACATCCAAATAAATACATGTAAGTACCAATGACAGCTCATTGATTGGAATATTGCATGGAATATTTGCACACGTACACACACCTCCCACTTTGATCTCAATCAGATACTTTCTGTGAAATAAAAACATACAAGAGACGCTGGCTCTGTTTGTCTTTTTCTTCATTCATTTAATCTCATACATGCAGTGGTTAAACCTACACGTCCTTGATTAATATATCATATGCTCTGAGAGCCTGAGCTACATTTCTTGACCTTTCTGTCCTACTATGGAATATTACTATCAGATAACCGATGCAGATATTAAAATCTGATTAAAGCTGTTTGAAATTTCCAAATGAGTAATTTTCTCACTGCTGCGTCAGTGTGTAGATTGTGGTGAGTTTGCAGTGGATGAAGAAATGAAAGCCTAACTGCTCTCAGACGTGAGATAAAGAGCATGGAAAAAATAAACAAAGAATCAGCTCTGCTAAGGGCACAGTATCTTTAGTCAGTACCAGTGTGTATCAGTGTGTATCTGTATCACCAGCAGGGGCCGTGAAGGCTTTTCAGACTTAACTCTGTAAGACATTCTCAAGATAAGTAACTGATTTTCAAAGTAAAATATTTTTCTGTTCCATTTCCACACTGTTAAAAGTTGCTGTAAATTTACAGCGAGTCTGCTACAGTATTTTAATGTAAATCATATTATTATTCAATTACAGTAATATGCTGTAAATTTGAAATACAGTAGTGTTCCTGTAAAAATACGGTAAATGGCTGGAAACTGTGCTGCCACTATTTTACTGTAAATCACAGTATTTACAGTAAATTATTGCATTATTCAACTACAATAATATGCTGTAAATTTGAAATACAGTAGTATTCCTGTAAAAATACAGTAAATGGCTGGGAACTCTGCTGCCAGTATTTTACTGTAAATCACAGTATTTACAGTAAATTATTGTATTATTCATTACAGTAATATGCTGTAAATTTGAAATACAGTAGTATTCCTGTAAAAATACAGTAAATGGCTGGGAACTCTGCTGCCAGTATTTTACTGTAAATCACAGTATTTACAGTAAATTATTGTATAATTCAATTACAGTAATATGCTGTAAATTTAAAATACAGTAGTGTTCCTGTAAAAATACGATAAATGGCTGGAAACTGTGCTGCCACTATTTTACTGTAAATCACAGTATTTACAGTAAATTATTGCATTATTCAACTACAATAATATGCTGTAAATTTGAAATACAGTAGTATTCCTGTAAAAATACAGTAAATGGCTGGGAACTCTGCTGCCAGTATTTTACTGTAAAATTTACAAGAAATTTTTTACAGTGCATTTCTTGCATGCCATATGATTTATTAGCAAATAGGTAATGATCATTGTAATGAACCTGATCCATAGTCAGTGTAATGCTAGATAAAAGCAGGAATATCACAGAGGACTTGGAAAAGCAAAACAAGTGGATAACTAAGTGACTATGTCCTATCTAAAACAATATAGAAAAAAGTGATTAAGTACAAAGCAAATTTATATATAATTTATATATATATATATTTAAGTGAGTAGGGATAATAATAAAATTGTTGGTTCTAACAAAAGCAACCTAACTGATGTTCCTAATTGATTTGAAATTAAATGAAAAATATTATTGGGTAATGAAGAGAAAAAAGAGCATTTATAACAGGTTGTGTTGGTTAAATGTTTATTCATTTATATATTTAATGATACATGTTTTCATTGGAATCTTCTGAGAATATTTTGTTTTAAGTTTGATTTTCTACAGGGGCTTTTTTAACTGTTTCTCAAGGGGCCCCCATGAAAGGTATCAGGAGGGACTACTTGTCCATAATTAACAGTTGTCGGAGAGTCGGAGAGTGTGACCTCACACTTCACTGGGCCCCAACACACACTGTTGTCAGTCACAGGCCCTTAGAATCTCCATCCAGCTTTAGATTTACGTTTGTCCCAGTGAAACCCATTCTCTCTGGTCGATGATGGACATCTGGATGATGCAGGTTTGTTTTGCCACCTGAAATAAGCATTGCTGCCCAGAAAATTACATTAGGCCATGTTTTTCCATAATAAACAATAACATATTTCCAAATCTACCCTTGTGAATTGCCATTGTGGATTTAAAACGCTTTAACTCATTTTGGGAAAAAGCCAAACAAGGTCAGTGTTGCGTGTATTACAAGAAAATAAAGGTGAAAACTGAATGTTGTAACATTTTGCAGCGTTATGTGCAGTTTTACTGAGCTACACACGTTGAATTCACCACGAAAGTGTGTAAACATCTGCTGAGGCTGGGGCTGCAATACGCTGAGCGACCTGTGGGTGGCCCCAGACACATTTGGTAGGAATTTCATCACATAATATTTATACAATTAAAGTACATCGTTACAAATGTCTTTATTATTATTTTATGTTTTTCTCTCCCCCTCATTGTCTCGGTCATATTGCTATTTCCACTTTCTCGTGTGTATGTCTCTTCCCAGTAAACAAGGAACGTCCCTGGACGTTCAAAATAGGTCTTAAAGTAGTCTGCCCGTTAAGGACATATTTTAAACGTCAATGGACGTCCAAATTCCACCTTAATAAGTTAGTTAAGTGGTGACCAATTAATAACGTCAATGGACGTCCAAAATACGTCTAATAGTGGTCTTTTCAATTTTCATTTTCAACCTTAATAGAACGTTGATTAGACGGCAGTCATTACGTTATTTCAACGATTAATCAACGGCCAATTGTTTACTGGGTTACACCTGTGTGTATCAGTCTTCACTGTTCGCCTCCTTTCCGATCACGTGACATTCCCAGGTGTTTCAAGGTAATCAGTGTTTGTAAACGCGGTCAGTTCTGTGTGTGTTTCCTGTCGTACCGTTTGTTGGATTATCTTGTTGGAATCTCCGTGTCTTTGCTCATTCCTGGTGTGTATTTTGTATTATTTTTGTACGTTACCCGTAGAGTTCTGCTGTATTCTTTCTCGCAGTGTCAGCGATGGTGTGGTCATGTTTGTGTATTTTATTTCTCTCGTAATCATTTAACACTGTCGTTTATGGTTGTGTACAGTTTCCCAGCATTCTTTAGTCATCTTATTCCTTACGGTTAGTTCAGTGACGCTCGCTGGGGTTTCCCCACCCTCTTTCTTCTCTTTCTGCCCTTGACTTTGTTTGGTTCTAACTTTGTTTCCTCTCTTTATTATTTTTCTAAGGTTATGTATGCTGTGAATACTTTGTTTAATAAAAGTTCCGTATATTGCGGATGTTGGTCTTTCATCATAAAATGTGTCGGTTTATTTATACGTAAATTCTACCTGTCGTACCAACAAGGCGTCTTTTCCAGGGACTTGACTAGTGTCCTCTCAATGGCCAGCAGAGCTAGGCTGCTTAAACGGCCTTGGCCCATGTGAAGTGTGTCCGCCTGTGAGTGCTTTGTGACGGTGGAGGGGCTCAGCAGCACCCGCTGGACAGAAACTGCGATAGAAGTCAGAAAGAGTGATAGAAGTCAGTCTCCAAACACAAGCAGCTACAAAAAACCCACCAGAAATATAAGCTCGATTGGTCGCTAGTCGTTTTTAACAAAGAAAATGCCGCTAAGAGGAATAAGAAAGTCTGGTTCAACTCAGAACTAGTGATGTGTCGGTTGCGAACGAACCGGTTCAAAGAGCCGGCTCTTGTAAGTGAACGATGAGAGCCGGTTCCCGTCTAAGACCGAGCCACTTTTTCTAAGGATTGCCATTCAACCAATCAGAGAACAACAAGCAAAGCTGAGACACTTGTTTTTCCTGAATGCCAATCTGCCTTCCAAAAAATAGTTGAAGAAAATGTTACATCAGTTAAATGTTTGTTGAAAGTTGTGGTTGTTTTAATCACTACCGTTGAATGCTGCTGTTTTGCACTTTGCAGAGTATTTGTTTATTCCCCGGAAATGGATGATTATTTAATTTAATGAGCTATTTTGTAATACCTACCTTTTGGATTCCGTTGGCTGTATTTCAGAGTTTACAAGTGATTTTTTTATTAAGGTGTTTAAATAAAAATCCAGTTATTTATACAATTGAATGTGTGAGTGCAGTCAGTGGGTTATTACAAGACAGCTATAAAAACAATTGGCCATAATATTGAACAATAATATTTTGTCCATAGTCATGTAAAATGTAGGTAATATTGTTCTGTACCAGAGGAAATAAGTGGTAAAACAAAGAGCCATTTAGGAGCCGAAAGAACCGGCTCTTTATGAAGAGCCGAGCCAATAGAGCCGAAATTCCCATCACTACTCAGAACAGAATGTAAATTGAATGCTCCTACGAATTTCAAGTACATGTCTCTGCAGGCCGGAAACCAGCAAGTGGGAGGGGCGTACGCAGGAAGTGGGGGATCTAGATGTTTTGTGGTAAGGCGAATGTAGGAAAAGCAGCCTTTGTAATTTGAAAAAAGGGCATAGTTTATCTCCCACAGAACTAGGTACCCTCTACTAGTTGTAGTTTAAAATATTACGTTTCAGTGAAAACGAAATACATAGCACTCCTGATATTTTAATGATATATTTTGGTAATCTGATTATGGGGTGCACTGCAGACTTATGAAATCCATTAGGTCTCTCATGTCTACAATCATTATTTTAATTTGATTACAGAACTATAGGACTGTATTATTTGTTTTGTACTCAGCACAGTACTGGATTATAATCAGTTTAAATGTGTAAACCCTTAAGTAACACTTATGGCCCACTATTCAAATAATTTGTAGCAGCTCCTTTCCATTAATGAACATGAGAGAAATGGTGCTAATAATTTGCAAATAATCATAATATTCAGTAAACCTCCCATGAGCACTCAGTCATAGTGTGTGTGTGTGTATGACAGTAGAGTCAGTGCCTGTAGCTACAAGTGAGGTGAACTTAAGATGGAAATTCACTGTAATGTAGTTATGGTTTAATGAATTCCAAGATAGTGGTGCAACCTTTCAGGAAATTTAGCTCAACTTAAAATTATCAGACATTCAGAGAAGTTCACTGTACTTCATCTAGTTCCTTTGCTTGGTTTTAAATGATTCTTTATAGAAGTATGTCCTTGTTGTAGAGTATTGTATATTACTCTTTGTGTTCAGATGATCACATATGCTTTGATTTGGCATCAGAACCAGGTCCTGGAACATCCATTCAGTTTGTTTGAACAGGTCGAATAGGATCAGAATTGAATAACACTGGCTTAGACTGTCAGAAAGCCTCCCTTTCTTCTTACCTGGATTGTGCATGTGAATTTGTAGAAGGACTATCATTCATTCATTCATTCATTGTCTGAAACTGCTTATCGAATTCAGGGTTGCAGTGGGTCCAGTCCGGAGCCTAATCGGAATCACTGGGTGCAAGGCAGGAACACACCAGTCCCTCACAGGGTCACACACACACACACACACATTCCCCCCCGCACTACCGTGCCGCCCGAAGGGCTATCAATTTATTTTAATACAGTTCATTTATTCAGTTTAATTTATTTCAGAAATACACCGTATGTACAAATATTTGAGGACAAATTTGTAATGAATGTACTCTACATTAAGTTTCTCCCGTTACTAACACAGATGTGCACACACTGCCTCTCTGATCCCTGTAGAGAAACACTGACAATAGAACTGGATTCTCTGGAGTAGAGAAACATGAACCTAATGCCAGGCGACGAACATATAGCACCCCAGCCCTGGGCTGTGCTGATGAACCCATATTTACTGTCATGTCTCTTGTTAGGAAGTGAGTAGTAGCCTCTATGTGAGCAAACATTATCATTCTCAGTACATGTGGTCTCGGTTAAATGGTTATTCTCTTTATTTATTGCAAGAATTTCACATATTAACCACAAACAAGTCTGTAAATCACATGATGCTGAAAATGTACTCCATATAATGTATTTAGTGTTTACAAGGTACAATATTAACACTGAAAACAAAACAGTTATTACATGGTCAACAGGCATACAGCTGTACTACAAAATACACAATAATCTAACACAACGTCCCAAAGAACTCACTGACATTCTCTTACACTTCCAAACAATGCTCAAACAGAGCAACCACTTAGAGCTGCCTCCGGCCTGCAGAGATACCCTTCTCATGAATCTTTACACCAAAGAAACGCTGATTCGCTCATTTCGCTTTCAATCAAAAGGGACTCATTTCCACCTCCTTGTTTTAATGCCTCGGTTCACTCCTTGTCCAGACGTTGAAGTTAAACCTACTCCTCAAACTCAATGATGAACCTAAACGTAGAGGCGCTTACAAAACAAGCGCAGTCATTGTTATTCATAACGATTTTACGCCACTCACCTACACTAGTGATCTTTATTTACTGCACAATGTTTTGATATTTCTAACTATTCACATCTAAAATTTAGATCCAGAACCAGGGCAGCTAGAAATGTTAGCAACAAATTCATATAATCAAAGTTATCATCAAGTTCTGAATCTCCCCTAGAGTTACAGGCCTGAGGCGCCATTTTAATTTCACAACGTTAAAAAGTTGTGATGGGTCTAATCCATAAACTGACTATATATGTCACCAAAAAGGTTCTGTTGTAACAATTTAAAATGTATACATACAGGTGCATCTCAATACATTACAAAATCAAAGTTAAATTATTTCAATAATTCAATAATTCAATTCAAAATGTGAACTCATTATATAAATTCATTACAGTGATTTCTTTTAATGTTGAGGATTATGGCTTGTAGCTAATGAAAGCTCAAAGGTCATTATCGGGTGTCTCTCATCTTCCTCTTGACAAGACCCCATAGATTCTCTGGCTAATCAAGCCATCTGTTATTTTATTAAACCAGGTACTTTAAACAGGTTAAACAGGTTATTAAACAGGTACTTTATTAAGGTACCTGGTAAACCAGGTACTTTAGGCAGTGTGGACAGGTGCCAATCGTGGAAAATGAAATCTGCAGAGAGAAGCATGAAGTGCTTTGAAATGTCCTGGTAGACAGCTGCGTTGACTTTGGATTTGATGACCTGACTCCCCAAACCATCACTGATTGTGGAAACATCACACACAACCTCAAGCAATTTGGACTGTGTACCTCTCCACTCTTCCTCCAGACTTTGGGACCTTGATTTCCAAATAAAATGCAAAATTTATTTAAATATGAAAACAAGACTTTGGACACTGAGCACCGGTGCAGATTTTGTTTTTCTCCTTGGCCCAGGACAGATGCTTCTCCCGTTGTCTCTGGGTCACAAGTGGCCCAGGACAGACGCTTCTCCCGTTGTCTCTGGGTCACGAGTGGATGACACAAGAAATGTGACATGTGTAGACCCATGTCCTAGATTTGTCTTTGTCTGGTGGCTCCTGAAGCACTGACTCCAGCAGCAGTCCACTCTTTGTGAATCTCCCCCCACATTTTTGAATGGCGTTTTCTTGACGACCCTAATTAGCTGTAAGCCATAATCAACACTAAAAGAAATAAATGCTTGAAATAGATCAGTTTATAATGAATCTATATAATGACTTTCACTTTTTGAATTGAATTACTGAAATAAATGAACTTTTTGATAATATTCCAATTTATTGAGAGGCACATGTATATAATCATCTATAGCACATTCTCTAAATCTAAAGAGAACCCTTTCCCAGTGCAAAGAACCCTTTAATCGTGTAAAGGTTTTCATGGCTCTATGTAGAACTTCAAACAACCCTTGTAGAACAATTTTAGGATTTTATTCTATTACTATTGGTGAATTGTTTTATTGGGTTATTTATAGTGAACATTTCACTCAATATGAAAAAATGTTTAATGGAACAATGGAGATGGTTTTCTTTGGACAATAATGTAATTTTCAAAAACTACTCTGTTGGTAGATGGCACTCTGGCACCAGCTTCAACAGCTGGATTCCAGATTTTTGGAGAAAGTGGATCAGCTGTATGATGGAGCCTTTCCCATGGAGATTCGTCAGTACCTCAGCCAGTGGATTGAGAGCCATGACTGGTGAGCTATGATCTTCTTCTAAGACCCTGCAGTTTACTTGCTGAAGACCGTACAGTTTATATGATATAATTTTAGAGTTTGTCTTCAGAAGGCAATGTCATGTTGAGGAAAGCAAAGAGGAAATGGAGGTAGGAAGTGAGGGAAGAATATGCATCATGTCTATGCTTTGTTGAGTGTGTGTAGCTTACGCTCTTCTTTAGAAAGGGGAAAAAACTGGGGCGCTTTTTTTGACAAAATTGATGTTAGTCCACAGAGAAAATGATTGGATTTTTGGATGATAGCACCATCTTGAGTATCTCAGTATGCAGTCTAAGAAACAAAATTCACTATCAGTAAGGTGGACCCTATGGCTAAAACTATCACACTTTTTGATAATAATCAAGCTGTGATCAAGTGAGTTTTTCAGGATTTTCAGGAAATTTAATGAACAAACTGTACACACTGTAATTTCAAATAATGAAAGTTTTATTAATAAGAAGAAAGATATTTAATTAACATAGCATGACCTTGTAATCTCACGGCATCACCGCAGGGGAAACCGATTTGACCTTAAAGGTGAGCTAGGCACTTCTGGCTTGTGACTAAAGTGTTGCTAACTGAGGTTTAATTAATATAAAAATTTATCAAGACATTTGATTCAATTTTCAGCTCTGGAGATGCGTAAGTTTAGCTTACCTTTTCGTCGATTCTCATCACTCGTTGAATACCGAGGCTCTCTGAGGTCCTGGGAGTGAAGGCGTCTCACTTAGTTTCGCGGTTCTCTCGCGGATGTTTCCAGGCTGAGTCAGCGTGGAGGTCTTTCTTCGTAGGTTGAGTCGCCTCGGGCGTACTCGGAGCGTGATGATGCAGGCGGCAGGATCCTCTCTTTGGCTTACGGTCTTGAGCAGGAGTGTCCAACCATATGGACGTTTTGGACGAGAAGTTTCGCTAGTTACTGCAGATCCAGAACTGAAAACCGATTCAATAAACTTACTTATTCTACCACTTTCTTTATCTCTGCGGTGTTTCTCACTCTGGCCACGAATAAGTTCACCTGCTTTGATCAGTCGTGAGATCAAACTTCGATTGGGCGATAAAACATAAACACGATTAAAAGAAAAGAAGATATTCAAATCACTCGACGTATTAGTAAGGCTTCATACTCTAGCTAATTCAAGACGTCTCTTGTGAGCTTTGGTGAAGTCTTTAAGGTTCTTCTTTGTTTCTTTCGTCGGCGTGAAGGAGAAAGCGTCTCGCTTTGGAGAGGTTTGGAGCTTGAAGAGATGTTCTCTGCTTTTCTCTTTGATGTTTCGAAGTTAACTGAACTGTGTGCCGAGCTGAACTGTTTTTCAAAGCCAGCACGGTCACGCCCTAATGGGATGTGTCCTTTTTCTGATTGGGTGCGAGTTCGAGGCTCACGTGACTCTCACGAGAGAGAGAGGAGGGGGAGTTTTAATCAGCGATTCACAAAAAGAGTGGAAATTTCGCGTATCGAAATTTCTTATACATTTAAGTAACATATACAATGAGTATCCTGGATTATTAATATCAAACATTTACATAAGATTTCATCCTGGGTACGTTGTGTTTACGTCCCAGTTACAATGATACGTTTTAATGACACAAAGTATTAATTCTGGTGTTAATTCACTTTTCTAATCAGAGACAGAACTTCTTTTCATGGTTGACAACAGTAATACACATTTCATTAGAAGGTGGACGTTCATCTGAGGATACAGAAAGTGACATTAATACATATTGTTTATACACATTAATCAGAATTTGATTTCATTTCCGTTATTGTTTAGGCGACCCCGAGCGAGGCGTAGTTTCACCAGTGTCCATTTGGGGTCGCTGTTGGTCCATGCCGTTAGTCCGTTGCGGATGGTTAATGAGAGGTCAAACCGAGTTCACCCCTGCTAACCATTTGTTGATCCCTGCAAGCTATAATGACGAGACCCTTAGGCGCCACGTCATAAAAAGGGGGCAGTAAAACTCCCCTCCTTGTTTGAGGTTCCTGTTTCTCACAAGCATCATAAACTGGTTATCTTTTTTAGTTCCTGAAGAGAGAAAGGGGGTCGGGGCCATGTGTCCTGGGAAGTGTCTTTGATGTAGATTAGGTGTGTGCGTGTGTGTGGGGGCTGCAGGGTCTTTGCACCCCTGCGGTTTGTGCCTTGGTCGCAGATGAAAGGTCCTCTTCAGAATGGAAAAGTTTTAATTCAAAACTTTTCATTTCTTCATTTTGATCTCGTTATCTCGTTGTCCGGTCCATACTCCACTACATTCCCCCCTTTCTTTTCAGTTTTATGGTTCGGCAGGGAGCATGGAGCTGAAAAGAACTTTTGCTGTGGAGGAAGGTGAGATCAGCAAGCATATTCAAACACATTTCCAGAGCTGATGTTTTCCTCTTAGTGTATGGGTGCATATGGAGTGTTGATGTCTGCATGCTGAAGGGATTCTAATTATTTAGGGGTAGGTCTTGTTCAAACGCAACCTCGAGAGCTGATTCTTCGACATGGCCTTCGGCTTCATATCTAAAACTTGGGGATTCACCTCTCTGGGCTCTTTTATGTCTAACGAATTTGACCATTTATTAGACCAAGTTTCTAACCTGCTCTGGAGGGCTTGAGTGCGTTTGAAATAGAACCAGGCTATACTAAAAGTCAAGAGATATCCTAATCCTACCAGGGTAACTAGTAAGGTGTCCGGAGTGAACCATGTATAGGTGACAGGCTGAACTGGCCATAGGGGTTGAGACGACAACTCTCTAAGAGTGTTATCTATGGGGGTTAGATCAATGACTTGGGTTCCCTCATATTCTAGGCGAGTTAGTGTTTTAGTATCTAGCTCGATGGTGTGTTTGGAGAAGTCATGTTGATCATAGGTTAGTAGGGCCTCTCTAAAGGGGGTGTTAACCAACCAACGATTTCCAACAATCTCAGC
Source organism: Hoplias malabaricus (assembly GCF_029633855.1). Classification (NCBI taxonomy): domain Eukaryota; kingdom Metazoa; phylum Chordata; class Actinopteri; order Characiformes; family Erythrinidae; genus Hoplias; species Hoplias malabaricus. Next base: position 6,611,244 of record NC_089811.1, read on the forward strand.
TTGAGTACTGGTTACCAAACGTCGGCGTGTGACGACTACCGGGCATTGAGTATTACTCATCATAGGCTTGAGGCCACAGATCCCATTTGCGCTGTCACGAATGAAAGGTTTGCTAGGGCACAAGTAGTGAATGTCTTTAGTGAGTGTGCACATAAGCAAATTGGGTACCAGATATAGGTCAGGGTTATCGTCTTGGTATGCTACAAGAGATGTTGTCTTTACACGAACGTAGGCAGAATCTTGCCAGAAGCCAACGTTGACAACATCTTTCAAACGGTATATGTTTTCAGGCGCCATTATGGGAAGGTTAATGATGAATGCTAATTCTCGGTCTTGAGGATTAACGTAAATTGGGATGGCGCTATCTAAGGTATAGGCTAGGTGGACCTGGAGATCAGTAACTACTTCTCGAGTTGCTGTAGACAAAATCTCCTGTACTAAGGATAGAGGCACCAGGTAGGGAGGAATTCTCCCCATGGCTAGGCTATCCACAGAGGAGCTGATTTCTTGTAGCATATCAGACAATAACATATTCATAAGCTGGATGTGGGCAAGGTCAAGTTGCACTACTGAAAGCATAGAGTTGACCGTCTGGAGCGTTTTGTTCAAAGCGACACTGTGGGCGTTGAGCACTACGACGGTGCCACGTAGGGTTTGCCCAATTGTTTGCAGGTGCTGCTGCTGTTTGTCTAATTGGGTTTTAATGTTTGGAATTTCAGCTTGCAATTCCCCTACTTGACGTTTAACAGTGGCTTTATTGACGGCATTGACGGCGGACGTTCCGAGACTCAGTAGTGATCCCACAGTTGCAGCTGCCATTAGCAATCCGCCTATGAAGCGTTTAGGTCGTTTGTTAAAACCATTTAGTTCTGATTGCGTTACGGTAAACTTTTGTAGCTGGCGGAGCATGTGAGTTACGTCGGCTTCAGCATGGCTGATAGCTTCCTCAGTCCATCTAACTCCATTCCGGCCAGTCTGCAGAGTGTTTATCGGTAGGTTTTTGTTACACGCTTCGGCGGGATTCAGCCATACGAATACTCTCTGGGTATGGAAGTGGCAATTAGTGATTAGCAGTCCCGGCTGGTCTTTCAGTATTATTCCTGAGTCAGGACCCGGTTCAATCACTTCAGGGAGCACGGCGGTTCCTTGGGAGCCGACGATCAGGAGAATGAGCAGCGGGGCCATCCTACCGGAAGAGATGCTCATGGTTAGACTCAGGGTATTTAAAGCGAGTCGTTTAGACAAACGATAAAAATTTTCACGATACCCCCCTTTTGATAAAAGTTTCCTAGGGTAAACACTCTACACTAATTGACGATGAGGGACTAGGGTCTTGCACCCTAAGTGTCCTCAGTCTGGTTAGAAGCTCGTTGCCTGCTAAAGAGTGAGGGAAGAAGGGAGAGGGATAGGAGAACAAAAGTGTGAGTAAAAGGTTGTAGTTGTTTGTTTACCAACACCCTTCCTGCCTTTGGTTCTGTCATTTATGATCTAACACAAGCGTTAGTATCCCCTACAAGTCCCATGGGGGTTGTGTGTGGTCGGATTTGGTTGCGGTGGACCCATTTGAGTTCAGCACTGCCCCGAGCTTTGTTTATTTTGATCCTGTAAACAACGGGGGACAGTTTGTCTGTTATCTTATAGGGACCGGACCATCGGGGTAGGAATTTGCGGGCCAAATTCCCCCCTGTTTTTCACGACCTTCCAACAGGTTGGACAAAGATGTAGTACCATACCTTGTCCCCTATTTGGAGTTCGTCGTGGGATGCTTTGTGATCATAGTACGCTTTGCGACCTCCTGCACTTTTTTCCAGTTTCTGCTGGGCAAAGGCGAAAGTGGCCTTGAGGTGTTTCTGCAGGTCCTCCATATACTGATGAGTGGTGTAGGCTACGGCTATGCTAGCTTCACCTGGCTGATATAACAGATGTAGAGGCAGAGTCATTTGTCTCCCTGTCATCAACTCAAAGGGTGAGACCCCGACCGCATCGTGTGGGGTCGCCCGTATGGCCATCAGTACAAGGGATAGCTTGACATCCCAGTCTCGTTGGTTTGCTGCTACGTACTTTTTTAGTATGCTAACAACAGTTCGGTTTGCTCGCTCTACCTGACCTGAGCTTTGAGGATGGTAGCTAATGTGAAGGCTGGCTTTTACTCCTAAGAGTTGCCAGAGCTGCTGCATGACCTCAGCTGTGAAATGTGTCCCTCTGTCGGAGTCGACACGGTTGGGTAGGCCAAACCGTGAGAAGACATGGTTCATCAGTAAGTATGCAGTGGTTAGTGCTATGTCATTCGGTGCGGGGAGGCATTCTACCCATTCAGTGAATGCACACGTGACTGTGAGGAAGTACTTGTTACCTCTTACTGTTGTGGTCCGAGTTACGAGTGAGTGGTCCGACCCAGTCTATCTGGAAGTTTGACCAAGGGAAGGATAATCCTTTCTTTTGCAAGGGGGCTCTATGAAGAGGATTCAAGGGTTGAAATTGGCAACATACCAGACAGCCTTTAATGTAGTCAGCCACATCTTTTACCATGTGGGGCCAATATGCCACCTGCCTGAGCGCATGGTGTGTTGCTTTGACCCCTTTGTGTTCCGCGGATGGGGAGTCATGGGCGTGCATCAGCATCACCCCCCTGTGGCACTGAGGAACCACGAACGTAGGTGAAGTGTGCGAGTCAGTGGCATGAACTAGCAAGCCTTTGACGACTTGGAGGGACGCTCTGGCGCCGTATAGGTCTTTAAGGCCTGGTAATGGTGTCAAGATCTTGGGCTGTGATGGGATATGTAGATGGGTCAGAGACATGGCTAAGCATTTTAGAAATGGATGGGTCTCGAGCTTGGAGAGTAACTAAGTCAGCGTCTGAAAAAGCAGGGTTAATAGAGACGATGGTATGTTTAGCATTGTCAGACGATGCCTTCGTTACAGTTCGAGACCGTGTGACAGCTAGGACTTCGATGTCGGGTGGGTTTTTGATAAAGGGAGGGATCGAATGTCCACGATGTGCCTTCGCGAGCCCCTTGTTTGGCTAAGCTGTCTGCTTGATCATTGAATTCTTCAGGTCATGTGTGTCTACCAAGTGTTCGCATGCCGCGAAAAGCTCTTTGTGTTTGACTGGCTTTTTGTTTGACGTGGTGTAGTTGTTGGTTTTCCACAGTCTCAAGTGGCATGTGAAGCTTAGGCGCGCGTAGTTGGAGTCTGTGCAGATCACCAACGTTTTTACGCTTTTCTGGACCGCAGACTGGATTGTGATGAGAATTCCTGCTATTTCAGCATATTGGGAGGACTGAGCACCCAATTTGAAACTTAGGGGTTCGTGAGGCCATCCATTTATTCCGATAATACCCACCTGTGCCATCAGGGTGTGTTCTCGGCAGAACGAACAACCATCTACATACGCAGTGACAAGGTCTTTGCATGTGTTAGGATCAAAATAGTGGTGGTTAGCCATGGTAGGTAAGAGGGTTTCTGGAGTTTGTGGCACTTGGGAAGGAACGTTTCCTTCGCATCGCCTGCAGGAAGCAAGGCCTGTGCCTAGGGGGCTCTTGTAGTTTTGCGCGTAACGTACCTCTAAGTCAAAGCTTTGGAGAGCCATTAGCCAGGATGCTACTCAAGCATTAGTTACTACACCCTCTCGAATTCGTTGGCTGTTTAGGAAAGTGACTGGCTGATGATGAGTAGGTAGTTGGAGAAATGTTTGACTGCCCACACTGTTGCTAGTAGTGCTTTTTTGCAGTCACTGTATTTGTTTTCGGCAGCCAGCATAGTTTTACTAGCGTAGGCTATGACACGTTTGTCTCTGTCGTGTAATTGATACAGACCGGAGCTGAGACAGTGGTCCGAGAACCCTACTTCTAGGTAGAATTCTTTGCTACTGTCAGGATAGGCAAGGCATGGAGCCGTGCACAGTTTCGATTTCAGTGCCTGCATGGCGTGTTCCTGGGCTTTGCCCCAGGTGAACGGAGTATCCTTTTTCAGGAGGTCATAAAGTGGACGAGCTAGGTCCGCATAGTTTTCTATGAATTGTCGTGAGTAGTTGCATACTCCTAAGAAACTGCGGAGTTCCTTAAGATTGGTGGGTGCTGCGAGGTTTGTTACCCCTTGCACTCGACTCACTTGTGGTTCAACACCATCAGTGCTTACGAGCAGACCGACGTAATTCACCTTTGTTCTGCACCACTGACATTTGGAGATTGATATTTTCGCACCTGCTGTTGTTAGCTGGTCAAGAACATGATCAATCTCGTCAATGTGTGCCTGTAGGGAGTGGTTACGCATGAGTATGTCGTCCACATATATGAGGGTACCTCTCTCGCGGGCATCAGGGCATGCTTTGTTTAAGAAGATGTTGAACTCCGCGGGTGAGTTGGCATATCCAAAGGGGCACCGAGTGAATGTGTACTGTCGGTTTGCAGAAGTGAAAGCGAGCTTGTGTTGGTCTTCTGCTTGCACCGGGATGGTCCAGAAGCCAGAGGCTACATCGATGGTGGAAAAGTATTTAGCGTTTTGGACCGACCACCATTTGTGTCATCGGCCACCGAGACAAGGGAACCTGTTGATTTAGTTTCTGATAGTCGATGGTTAGGCACCATTTACCATTTGGTTTTATGACGGGCCATAATGGTGCAGAGTACGTGCTGTTACAGGGTCGAATTATGCCCTTTTCCAGCAAGTCATCAATGATTTCTTGCACCGGTTCATAGGATGCCAACGGAATTTTGTATTGGTGGACAAACGTGGGTGGTGCTCCTGGACGAGTGGGAATGCGCACTGAATAAATGTCAGTGAGACCACATTCCGTTGAATCTTTGGCAAAAGATTTTTGATATTTAAGAAGCACTTCACAGAGTTTCTCACGTTCTTTTTTGCTTTGGAGGGCATCGGCCTCCTTTAGAACTTTTTCGACTTGGATACGGAATTCGGAGTCAGATAGTTCTTTTGAAGTACGTGAATTTGAAGTGTTTGCTCCCGCTCGGGAAGGAGGAGGTGGTTCCCAGGAGGATTTCGGGGATGAATCTAAAGAAAGAACCGTGATCGTCATTTGATTGTCGTCAGTGAGATCTATCCTGCAAGTGGCGTCTTTACTCGTGTCCAGAGCTGAGAGGAGAGCAACAGCTCGTGTCGGATGAGTGTAGAACACCTTTGATTCTGGATGATCAAGAAGCAGGGATTCAGGCATTGGTCCTATGATCGGGATTCGCAACTCGAAGTCATGGAATTTCGTACTGACTAACCAACCCAGAGGAGATGAGTGAGGGATCGTCAAGGGTTGAGTGGTTTCGTTCCGTACGAACAGATAGGTGGATCTTGCTCGTGTTTCCACCAAAGGTGTGGCTTTGAGGGTGAGGCCTATTTCGAAGAACTGAGGTGACGGTTGGAAAAGTGCATGCGCGTGGCTTAAGTGTTGGCCAGGTCGCATGACTAAGCGGATGGGTACATTTGCGGTGTTCGCAGGTACCACAAGTGAACCTTGGTTAGTGACCTGACATACCTCGGGAATAGTTTGTCCTGAGCCTAGGTTGCTGAGATCTGAGGACCAGGTTTCCGTTGAAACATCAGTCAAAGACCACAGCACACTATTGAGGGTGTCTATGTGGACATCGAGGCGCACCAAGAAGTCACTTCCAATATAAGCATCGTGCGGCAAGTTAGGGACGACCAAGAAATAGTGGGTGAGTACCCTTTTGTTCCACTGGATAGTTAAAGCGCAAATTCCATCAGTGGGTGACATTACTTTTGATGTCGGGTTAAGAGGAATGCGACAAGGACTGCTCACCAAAGGAATATTTGGTTGAGTGAGGCACAGAGTGTTAAAGAGGGTTTGGCTTATGGCGGACTTGTCAGTCCACAGACCCAGAACTGCATTGTCCACATGATAGTCCTGCATTGTGAGACCATTCACGATGGGAAGGCCAGGAGCGTCTGTTGCGGACGGTTTAGTGAAAGTGCATAGGAATGTGTTTCGTTGTTCTAACATGGCACTAGGGGGCCAGGAAGAGATTGCAGTCTCTGGCATGGCCGCCATGGGCTCAGTTTCCTCTTCCTCAAAGTGAGGGATCTGACTTGGTGGATCTCCTATTGATTCAGGCCGGATTTCGAGACGGCAACACTGAGCTTCCCGGTGGTGTGGGGTGCAGATGGGCAAAGGCTCACGCACTTGTGCCCAGATCTTTGACCTTTTGAAGTCAATCAGTGGTTCGAAGCGATTAAGGAGATCTTTGCTGATGAGGAAGGGAATTGTTTCGAGAGGAGACACATGAACTGGATGCACTAAAGTCATTGGTCCAATGGCTAAGTGTATTAGTGCCATAGATTGGATAGTGAGGCCTGCATGTGAATACGGCTGAATTTTAAGAGAACAGTTTTGGAGCTGTATCTCGCGATTTTCACGCCGCGCAATGGCTCGAACCTGGTGGAACAAGGCGGAAGACATGAGCGTGACATCTGATGCAGTGTCCAACAGGGCCTCATGTACTAGCCTTCTCTCCACAATGGTGGACAAATAGAATTTGCGTGCAACCCCTTTCTCAGTTAAGTGTCCCATGAATTGTCGGACGGGTGTGTCGCCTTCAATGACTGAAGGGTCATTTGGTGTTAAACCTTCTTTACCGTCTAACTGAACAACCAAAACAGCACTGGAGGGTGGTTGCGAGTCACCCCCCTGTATCATTGGGTCCTTAGTGTTTGTTTGGGTCACAAGGAGATTGCACGGTGCGCTAGAAGACGGAGCTTCGCTTGTCACTTCTCCTACATAACTCTCTAACCTTCTGGGGTGTTAGAGGATGGCTTTGGGTTGGACCGCACAGAGGTGATAGAAAGAACGTCAGGTTTTTTCTTTTTCTCTTTACAAATTATTGCAAGCATTCGGCGGATGTCCTCTAACTCCTTAGAGCTAAATTCCTTGCCTTTAAGCTTGTCTTTGGTGTGATTTTCTTTATTTTGATACCAGTATCTCTCTTTCTTTTCTCTATTAGAATCAGAAAGCTGGTTCTGAGCTGTTCGCTCATATCCCTTATGGGGATGTGATGGTTTTCCACGGCCCGCACCGTGGTTTTCTGCAGGGTAATAGTCATGACCATACCCAGCCCTGTCCCGAGGGTTCCAGAAATCTTTGTCGCAATTTCTGTCTGGCCTGCGAGGAGGGTAGTGCTTGTATTGATGTGAGGGCAGATGAGGTTTCAGGCCCTCACTAGTCCACGGAGTGGAGGAAGGGTCCAGGGCGGATCTTGGTGGATCGGCCTGGGTGGCACCTTCCAACTCTAAATGTGGGGAGCTGGAGTCGACATTAAAGACTTGGGGTGTTTCGGACTGTCTGTTGGGATTTTAGGAAACCCCTGAGTGCTAAATCACGCAGCTGTCTGCTAGACAGGGTGCGAGGGCAAGCTGAGACTCCCAGCTGATGACTGGTGTGGGGATGGAGGTTTTGGATAAATAGTGATTTGAAATTTAACTCTTCCTCCATTCCGGAGTCATTTCTAGGTCCGAAGTACGCCTGTCTGAGTCGGTTATAATATTGCTGGGGGGATTCCTGGCGTTGCTGTTTTATGTTCAAAGCAGCGGCCAGTCCGGTCTGTGACAGGTGATTGGAGAATTCTTCCTCCAATGCTTGGCACAGCACATCGTATCGCGCTTTTACATAGTCTGGCTGACGTTCAATGAAGTTACTGACGTCTCGGTTGGAGGTCAGTTTAATCACATATAGTCTGTCATCTATGGTGATCCTGGGGAACCTTTGGAGGTAGAAGTCAATATCTTTTAGGTAAGAAAAGATATCGTTAGAACCGTCAGGTTTGGGATCAAAGCGGGTTATATTACGCGCGATTTTATCTAGGTCCTTGTATGAGGGACCGTGAGAGGGTAAAGGTTGAGGGGACCAGACACTGAGTTGCAGTGCTCTGGGTCTAGTAGGGCGGTGTAAGGGACGGCTGATAGGAGACACAGGGGAAGGTGAAATACCCGTTGATACCAGAGGAGGTGCTGCAGCAGCTCTAAAGATTACGGTCCCTGAGTCTGGTTCCTGATCCTCACTATCTTCCTGCTGGTCCTGTCTTACTATAGCGGCACTAGGTGGCACGTCAGGAGTGATCTGGGGCAGTGTGTTCCCTTCAGCTATTTCGCTTTGAAGTCGACTTAGCTCTGCCTCTACCTTTGCCTGCTGTTGCCGTGATACGTCGAGCTCACGTTCACTGGCCCTGAGCTGTACTACAGCGAGGAGGGCTATTTGACCTAATGCCTCAGTTAGGGGCTTGCCCTTGAGGATGTCAGTTAAGTGGTTCTCTACCCACTTAGCCACCATGTGGTCACGATGGGCCTGTGAGGTTTTCTGCACAGTTTCTGCGAGTCCCGGCATCACATCACTGGTGATGCTGGTCAGAACAGAGAATGCCTCATCCCACAAACAATCTACATATACTTCCGAGGAAAAAGTCCCTTCTGCCATGTTAGCTGTGTTTTAACTGCGAGGTGTAACTTACTTCTATTTAGTTAGGATTAATTCCGTTAATCCCTTTTCTAACTAAACCTGAACTAAATTCACCTGTATCGAGTGCTCTGCTAGTCTGTATGGTGTTAGAGTTCACTTGTGAATCTCTAAGGGAAGTCTGTTAGTAGCAGAGGGTGGAGTGAAAATTGCTATACGCAAGTGAGCAAAAGAAAAAGATTTTTTTTAATAATTAAAATTATGAAAAAAAAATTTGAATTAAAGAATTGTCAAAAAAATTTGGATTAAAGAATTTTAAAATTAAGTAAGATTTATTACTAGATATAATTTCCAATTAAGGAATTATGAAAAAAAAAAATTTCCGAAGTAAAGAATTATTAAGAATAGCGAAATTAAAAGACTCTCTCTTTTAACTGCGTTTGTGATCTGGTACCAAGTTAAAGTGTCAATCTCTAATTACTGCACACTGTCTGCTGTAGTTGTATCAACTTATTATGCTTCCAAGCCTTTACTTGTAATTATTCAGATGTGCAGAGTTTAGAGACAGCCACTAGAGCTGTAATACCAGGTCTTATCAGTGTGAACTGGTCGACAATTTCAATTGCGATAGCAAGTTTCTCCACTAGAGGGTACTGAAGGTAAGTTTGAATGGCAACAGCAAGCTTCAGTATTTAAGTTGAACTTAAATCGTAATACCAGACTGGGACACCAGAGGGCGACAAGCAAGTTATAATGCAATAGCAGCAATGGACATCAGTCGGCGCTGGTGGAAATCCTAATAAACACGGCACAAGCAGACATAATATAACACAAATGGGAATTTCCACTGTAGCGGGAAGTTTCAACACTAGAGGGCGTTATCAAATTAAAATCTAAAATGGGATAAAGATTTTAAACGCTCAGATACTTTATCAAAAATTAAAATTAAAATTTAAAAGGGGAACAGAGATTTTACACTAAGGTACTTTAAAAGAATTTCATCTGTAATGACAATTTTTAAACACCAGAGGGCTGCTAAACACTTATGTTGCCTCGGCGGACAACCTCCCAACCACTAGAGGGTGTACGGGAATCAAATGTCAAGGGTAGCACCACACTTGACCACAAGGAGGAGCACGGGAGGACACGCTTCAATAGACGCTAGTTATGAAGTATTTTCCCTGCAATTACGCACTTATACCACAAGAGGGAATTAGTCTTCCTCTGTTTTGGGGACGTTTTGAATTTCCCTCCTTAGTTTCAGCTCCGCCCCTTCAGAGGGGTCGTTCCTTTCCTGAATTCGCGTTCAGTTTAACAGGAAGAGCTGATGAGAGCAGACCTCTCATAACACAAGCCGTATCTTCGGCTGCTTTCTTTAATAACCTCCCAATCACCTAGCGCGCGATCTCGTTATTAACGCTGGTAGCGACCCAGTTTTAAAACGAACGGAAGTGTTCGGTTCGGTGGTCTCTCGCCGGAATTCACGGCTGAGGGGTCGAACCGACGGTACTTATCCCAGAACGGAGTTCCGCGTAATGGGGGTGTACCCAGGCCTCAATTTAATGCATGCAAAATGGCGCAAAGCTGCGCTCTTAAAAACAACTAAGCTTATTTTTCTCAACGGTATATACCACAGAACAGTTTTTCAACAGTAACAAACACAGCATGAAATTGCCCACATCAAGCTTTGAATCTCAATCGTTATTCAGCAACACAAACAGCGGAAAGCATTTCATAAACCCAAGCTGAGATTGTTTCAGTGTTTTACAGTTTGTACATTAAAAAGCCTTTTTCCTGGCCCCACGTTGGGCGCCAAAAATAAATGAAAAAAGGCCTATGTAGGGTATGTTGGTCATACACCGTGATACCTCTGTGAATATATATTTAATATATATATTTATATTTGTGTTTATAGTGTTGACCTTATTCAAACTCTTATTATCTCTGATATTTGACTTAATGATATTAATTAAAGTTTATAATTGGCTTAAGCAATTTAAACGTTAATAATTAGTTTGAGAATGGATAATAATCAAGCTAAGTGAGTTCTTCAGGATTTTCGGGAAATTTAATGAACAAACTGTACACACTGTAATTTCAAATAATGAAAGTTTTATTAATAAGAAGAAAGATATTTAATTAACATAGCATGACTTTGTAATCTCACGGCATCACCGCAGGGGAAACCGATTTGACCTTAAAGGTGAGCTAGGCAGTTCTGGCTTGTGACTAAAGTGTTGCTAACTGAGGTTTAATTAATATAAAAATTTATCAAGAGACTTGATTCAATTTTCAGCTCTGGAGATGCGTAAGTTTAGCTTACTTTTTCATCGATTCTCACCACTCGTTGAATACCGAGGCTCTCTGAGGTCCTGGGAGTGAAGGTGTCTCACTTAGTTTCGCGGTTGTCTCGCGGAAGTTTCCAGGCTGAGTCGGCGTGGAGGTCTTTCTTCGTAGGTTGAGTCGCCTCGGGCGTACTCGGAGCGTGATGACGCAGGCGGCAGGACCCTCTCTTTGGCTTACGGTCTTGAGCAGGAGTGTCCAACCATATGGACGTTTTGGACGAGAAGTTTCGCTAGTTACTGCAGATCCAGAACTGAAAATAAACTTACTTATTCTACGACTTTCTTTATCTCGGCAGTGTTTCTCATTCTGGCCACGAATAAGTTCACCTGCTTTGATCAGTCGTGAGATCAAACTTTGATTGGGCGATAAAACATAAACACGATTGAAAGAAAAGAAGATATTCAAATCACTCGACGTATTAATAAGGCTTCATACTCTAGCTAATTCAAGACGTCTCTTGTGAGCTTTGGTGAAGTCTTTAAGGTTCTTCTTTGTTTCTTTCGTCGGCGTGAAGGAGAAAGCTTCTCGCTTTGGAGAGGTTTGGAGCTTTAAGAGATGTTCTCTACTGATCTCCGATCTTTGATGTTTCGAAGTTAACTGAACTGTGTGCCGAGCTGAACTGTTTTTCAAAGCCAGCGCGGTCACGCCCTAATGGGATGTGTCCTTTTTCTGATTGGGTGCGAGTTGGAGGCTCACGTGACTCTCACGAGAGAGAGAGGAGGGGGAGTTTGAATCAGCGATTCACAAAAAGTGTGGAAATTTCGCGTATCGAAATTTCTTATACATTTTAGTAACATATACAATGAGTATCCTGGATTATTAATATCAAACATTTACATAAGATTTCATCCTGGGTATGTTGTGTTTACGTCCCAGTTACAATGATACGTTTTAATGACACGAAGTATTAGTGTTAGTCCGTTGCGGATGGTTAATGAGAGGTCAAACCGAGTTCACCCCTGCTAACCATTTGTTGATCCCTGCAAGCGATAATGACGAGACCCTTAGGCGCCACGTCAAAAAAGGGGGGCAGTAAAACTCCCCTCCTTGTTTGAGGTTCCTGTTTCTCACAAGCATCATAAACTGGTTATCTTTTTTAGTTCCTGAAGAGAGAAAGGGGGTCGGGGCCATGTGTCCTGGGAAGTGTCTTTGATGTAGATTAGGTGTGTGCGTGTGTGTGGGGGCTGCAGGGTCTTTGCACCCCTGCGGTTTGTGCCTTGGTCGCAGATGAAAGGTCCTCTTCAGAATGGAAAAGTTTTAATTCAAAACTTTTCATTTCTTCATTTTTATCTTGTTATCTCATTGTCCGGTCCATACTCCACTACAAATGACACAGAACAGTCTTAAATTACAGTGTTAAATGAACCTAAAATACCATGTGTGCATTTAAACCCTAGGGTAGGCTTCTTCAGAATTTGTATACAGATAGAATGTTTCTATACAGTCAGAAACAATAAAACACACAATCATAAAAATGCTGTCATGTTGCCTCCAAAGGTATAGAGAGGTCTGTCCTACACAGCAGTCTGAATTCAGTCCAACTAACCACAGACGCGTTTGCCTACCAAGTGTAAATACATGTGGTTAACATCTTACGTAGTTAACACACAAGATACTGGGCACATGAAGTGACCAGGTGTAAATGGTGTACTAAAAAACTAGACAGAAAATACAATAAATAAGACCAGAATGTAACACATTTAGTTTGTGTCTTCACCCTTATAATTAGTAATTCCATCCCAGTAAAGATTTAGCCGTTGATTAAACGTTGAAATAACGTAATGACTGTCGTCTAATCAACGTTCTCTTAAGGTTGAAAATTAAAGTTGAAAAGACGTCCAAACACAGACATTGAAAAGACGACTATTAGACGTATTTTGGAAGTCCATGACGTTATTAATTGGTCCCGAAATAAATTACTTGCATAAAATGCATTTTGGACGTCTACTGACGTTTAAAATATGTCCTTGACGGACAGACTACTTTTAGACCTGTTTTGAACGTCCAGGGATGTTCCTGGTTTACTGGGATACTTTTTCAGTTCTGCTCATAGAACTTGCATAATCTACACATTAGAAGAAATAGTCAAAGAAATGACTATTGCGTTGGAGCAGCTGAACATAAGCCTGTTTTCTTACTGCACACAGATAGAAGGGTATAAACGCCTCAGTCTTGATTATTATTTCTACTTGTTGCAGGGACGATGTGGCTGCTAACGTATCTTTAGCTACACTCCGCTTCCACGAGCTCCTGACAAAGCTGGATGAGCACTACAGTCACCTCAATCTTGGCAACAACTTGCTGCTTCAGCACAACATTCGGAAGATAAAACGCGATCTCCAGGTGCAGAGACACAGCTGAACCACATTGCACTGGCTAATGACTTCATTAGTCGTCCTGCTGTTGCGTAATTAATGAATGTGTTTTAATGCTCACATATCATTGATTTGTCAATTAAAATGGCATTGTCTTAATTTTAGGAGCGCTTCCAGGAATTTCCAGAATACATGGCCATGATTATATCCAACTGCCTGAAAGAGGAGAGGAAGATTTTGGAGATGGCCATCAAATCACAGGTATACACTGCACTGTAAAAAAATTATTGTAAATTTTACAGTAAAATGGTGGCAGCAGAGTTCCCAGCCATTTACTGTATTTTTACAGGAACACTACTGTATTTCAAATTTACAGCATATTACTGTAACTGAATAATACAGTAATTTACTGTAAATACTGTGATTTAAAGTAAAATAGTGGCAGCAGAGTTCCCAGCCATTTACTGTATTTTTACAGGAACACTACTGTATTTCAAATTTACAGCATATTACTGTAATTGAATAATACAATAATTTACTGTAAATACTGTGATTTAAAGTAAAATACTGTAGCAGACTCGCTATAAATTTACAGCAATTTTTTACAGTGTGAGTGGTCGGTGGAAAACACTTACCTTCTATCCACATTCATAGTCCATGGTCTCAGCTCCACCGACCATACAGCACTTTGTAGTTCTACAATTACAGACTGTAGTCCACCTGTTTCTCTGCATATTCTTTAGCCCCTTTCACCCTGCTTTCACCACAGAACAGGTATGATTTGTGTGGTTGATCATTCTCAAAGCTGCATTGGCACTGACATGGTGTTTGTTGTGCACACACACCAGTTTTTAAACAATGTGTCCACTCACTGTCCACGGTCCACCTTGAAGATGTAAAGTCAGAGAAAGTAGCTCGTCTGTTGCTGCACGGTTTTGTGTTCGTCACCTTTTAGTCCTTTATCAGTGGACACAGAACAGTGTTAGTTGACTATTATCATTCCAACAGTAACAGTGAGGGCTTTAAAAACTCCAGCAGCAATGCTGTGTCTGATCCATTTGTACCAGTGCAACCCACGATACCACGTCAGTGTCACTGCAGTGCTGAGAATGATCCACCACCCAAAACATACCTGCTTCAAGGGTAAATCTCCGTTCCTCAGTGACACTGATGTGGTGTAAGTGTGATTGCACCTATACGAGTGGATCAGAGACAGCAGTGCTGCTGGATTTTTTTAAATACACTGTCCATTCTATTAGACGTACCAAAGTTGTTGGTCCATTTACGGAAAATCAGAGACAGTAGCTCATCTGTCGCTGCACTGTTTGTGTTTGGTCTCCTCCAGTCTTAGTTTAGTGGTTACAGGACACTTTTGGTGGACACTACAAATAGACCCTCCCAAATAGAGGACACTAATGATCACCAAAATGAGACATTGACCCAACAGCAGCCCCACAGTCCATGCAGTCACTCACAGCTGTGGACTCCAGGATCCAGAGAGTGCCTGAGGTGTCTTGTTCTCAGGGACGTTTCTTACCACTTCTGCTCTGCTTCTTCTCTTGTTGCTAGGAGCGATGTAAAGCAGCATTGTGATATAATATACATATATAATAAAGCTAAGTGTCTAAATCTAAATATCAGGTTCAGATAATGCTAATTTAGTCTATTTGCAGTCCTTTCAAAATGATTTATTTGAACGTTATAATGATTGTTACTTGGCCAATGTTTATTTTAACGCAAGGAGACAGCAGAAACCTCTCAGAGCAGTTTGACCATGGAAAAGCAGAACCAGGTGGACAAACAAGTGGACAACTTGAAGAAGCGTGTGCAGGTAAAACAGGGTGTGCATTTCATGTTGGAAAATATATGGATAAAAACGCTTCAAATAAAGAAATTGATCTTTAATTACATTTTTCTAAACCATATAAAGGGCATTTGAAATCATTTATGATCAGAACAACAATGTGCCAATATTAAATATAACAACGCTGATCTTCCTTGATCTCTGTATTTCCTGTCATCTCGGGAGAAATGTCATATCTGTGATAGCAGAGACTGGTCCTGAGTGGCATGCCCTTACGTCTCTGAACTCTGATTGTATCTGAGTTCACTGTGTGTGTCAGTAATAGCTTACATTTTTCAGGAAGCAGAACAAGACATTCAAGTTTTGGAGGATCAACAAAATGAACACGATTTAAAGAAGAATCAAAGTAAGGGAGCCTTTGTTCTGGGCAGCAATGCTGCTGTCAGTTTTATATTTTTGTCACTTCAAATAATTTGTGGACAGATTTGGAAAAATGAAAATAATTTCACTTATTTGGACTGATTTATAACACACCAAAAGACTGTTCAATCCTAAATCCTGCAGACTATAGACATGATACAATGACAGACTGTCTTGAATAATATAACACTGCCGTTTTACCCTTTCTGTTAAACAGCATGGCAACAATGTCACCATGCGTTCACTTTTTTAAGCGGTGGTTTCTCAGACAGGGATTAGGCCTAGCCCTGAACTACACAGTGTTCTGAATTGTGAATTTTCCCCTTAAAGGAAGATGTAGCCCAAGACTAGGCTACGGACTCCCTCTCTGGGGAACCATCCCTAAATGACATCAACATTATTGCTGGTATCATGACAACTATTGACGATTATATTTGGGATTATATTATATTATATATTATATAATATATTTGGGATATAGATTATAGATTATATTTGGGATTTTTTAGTCTGTCAGAAAAATCAAGTGGAATTCGTGTCTTTACACATTCATGTCTTTATTGCCTTGACTGTTGATGTTACATGATTTTACTTCGAATGATCTCAGTAAAGCTTATCACACTTGCAGTAAGCTTAGAATGCAGCTGCGAGGGCCCTAACAGACACAGACATGGCCAGTTACCCCTGCTTTTGCAGCATTGCTTTGGCTAGCCATCAGATAGAGGGTTTCTCTGACATCGTCAGTCACTTGAGTCCTCCAATCTGCTAAAAAGACCGTGACAGGGGTTTCTCTGTGGCTGCTCCAAGAATCGTCACTCATTCTATCTATCTATCTATCTATCTATCATTACCCTTATGTAGCGCCTTTCTAGATACCCAAGGACGCTTTACAATCCACACTGCTCAGAACGCTCAGAACACTCAATCCACACACACTGGTGAGAAGCGGCAGCCAAACGCGCACAGCGTACTCTCGACCAGGAACGACCGTCCACCTGGGGGACTGCATCGGGCACTAGGATTTCACCCAGGACAGAGCGCCAATCCATATCTGGGCTCACACACATTCACTCACTCACATTCACTCACACAGCAGGACAGTTATTAGACAGAAGCCAATTCACCTAGACATCTATCTATTCTTCATCAGATATCCCACACAAAGCTTTTTATTCCTCTGCCATTTGAAAGTATTTAAGCTCCCTACTAACAGTTGTCTGTTCTGTCTTGGATTCTTGTTAATCTGCAGTCAGTTGCTTTGAGTTTTTGTTTTCCAAACATGTTTTTTTTGTCTAAATAATTTAGATCACTGTGCAGTTTTAAGTCATTTAATGCTTGGTTTTAAGTTCCCCTCTATTTCTAGAAATCCATAGTTTATTTCAGTTTATTTAATTGTGCATTACTTTGATAATCATCTGTTTGAACCTAAATTGCCTTGACATTTGATTTTAGTGGAGGCTGAGAATACTGCACAATCTGCGAGAGATGTCCAGAGAGAGGAGCTGATGATCAGGGAGATATTCATCAGGCTGAACAAAATGAGAGAGGTGGGTCTAGCACTCAAACTTTGGAATTGTTTTTGGTAATATTAATCAGGTTTTATTACAGATGCATGATGAATATCACTCTAATATGGCAGTCATTACATGTAAATATTATGTTTGCTAAACAAATCTGAACACAGTCAATAGTGAATGAGTGATGAGGCTGAGTGATGGGAGAGTGGGAAGATATTTTTCACACCTACTTTGAGATCCGCATACTTCCATAACATTGAAAGGTCTAAAAATGATATGATATGTAATAAAATGACGGATGTGTATTTACATCATAACTACAGGCTTTAACTTTCTTCAAGAGTTTAGTTTGCATTAACAATGCTATCTCTACATTAACAATGTCTACCTCTGTTGCTGTGATGATTACGGCTTACGCGGCTAAACCTCAAACGACTGTAATTGGACGCCATATTGGAATTGCCCAATATGGTGAGTACACTGTTATCAAGCGAATGTAAAATTAAACCCCAGCCGAAATTCAGGACTTTAACTTATCCCGCTGTGTTGACGGGGAGAGTGACTATATTCAGGTGAGTGAATTGTGAAGTAAACCAAGCTGCACAGTCATTGTACGGTTGTGTGTTTGTGTGCAGGTGGTAGTACATGAGTTAGTCAGTTCACTAAAGTTAGTGGAGCAGATCCAGTTCACTCTGATATCAGTGGAGCTTCCTGATTGGAAACAGAGGCAGCAGATGGCCTGCATTGGAGGACCCCCTAACGCCTGCCTGGACCAGTTACAGAACTGGTGAGGACCTCTACAACTGCTGTTTGTCATTCACACATATGTACATAGTCTGTAACTATCACACATCTGAAGTTTTTTGAATAATACATTCCACCTTAAATGCAGCTTTTCACATCACTGGTGCTGTAGCATTAAGGTGGGTTTGACACATTTGAATAAGACGCTCACTTCAGCTTTTTTTGAGAAACTACAGATAGTTTAAAGGGTCAGTCTAAGTCTAATTAAATATGTTTGACCTTTTTTAATTGATCAGTGATTACTGTGAATGCGTCAGTGTGTAATGAGGTAGATGAGGTGTGGGGTAATGAAAGGTGAACCTAATGAAATGTAGGGAGTTAATAGTTGTTTAATAATGAATTGAACTATGAAGCATGACAGCACTAAATAACAATAACACCGATGTGTCCCTCAGGTTCACAGCAGTGGCCGAGTGTTTACAGCAGACACGGCAGCAGCTGAACAAGCTTCAAGAGCTTGTGCTGAAATTCTCATACGACAATGACCCCATCAGTTTGGCCATGAGCTCCCTTCAGGAACAAGCCCTCACCCTCTTCAAAAACCTGCTGCTCAAGTAGGTCATGACTACTGGAGGCGGAGTTAGAGGAGGAAAATGACTTGGATTTGTGGTGATTGTTGCTTCTGAAAAATGATAAACCATTAATATCTATCATTTATAATAGAATGAACGATCCTGTGATGTGTCTTTCAGTTCCCTTGTGGTGGAGAGGCAGCCCTGTATGCCCACCCATCCCCAGAGACCCTTGGTGCTGAAGACGCTTGTCCAGTTCACAGTCAAACTCAGGTACAAAGCTGTCCCTTACACTCAAATTATACCACTGCATTATTTAAGACTATAAATATTTAATGCAGTTAGATATTTCCACTAAAGAGTTCTCAAAGTCCAAAAATTAAATCTGTTCTACTGACTTTCTGGCCAGTCATAAGAGGACATTTTTCAGTTTACTAAAGTATTTTCTCTGTTTGCAGGCTGCTGGTCAAACTACCGGAGTTAAACTGCCAACTCAAAGTTAATGTTTCTTTTGACAAGTAAGTTCAGAACAGTAAATACCTGGAAATATTCATTCATTCATTCATTATCTGTAACCTTTATCCAGTTCAGGGTGGGTCCAGACCCTACCTGGAATCATTGGGCGCAAGGCGTGAATACACCCTGGCGGGGGCGCTGGTCCTCCACAGGGCAACACATACACACTCAGACATTCACTCACACCTACGGACACTTTTTGAGTCACCAATCCACCTACCAACGTGTGTTTTTGGACTGTGGGAGGAAACCGGAGCACCCGGAGGAAACCCACGCAGACACAGGGAGAACACACCACACTCCTCACAGACAGTCACCCGGAGGAAACCCATGCAGACACAGGGAGAACACACCACACTCCTCACAGACAGTCATCCGGAGGAAACCCACGCAGACACAGGGAGAACGCACCACACTCCTCACAGACAGTCATCCGGAGGAAACCCACGCAGACACAGGGAGAACGCACCACACTCCTCACAGACAGTCACCCGGAGGAAACCCACGCAGACACAGGGAGAACGCACCACACTCCTCACAGACAGTCACCCGGAGGAAACCCATGCAGACACAGGGAGAACACACCACACTCCTCACAGACAGTCACCAGGGGGAAACCCACACAGACACAGGGAGAAAACACCACACTCCTCACAGACAGTCACCAGGGGGAAACCCACACAGACACAGGGAGAACACACCAACTCCTCACAGACAGTCGCCCAGAGTGGGACTCGAACCCATAACCTCCAGGTCCTGGAGCTGTGTGACTGCGACACTGCCTGCTGTGCAAGATAAGCTGTAAAATATTTCACATAGTTTTACATAGGGCCCACCACACTCTCTTCCTGACTGCCCACAAAACTCTATATAATTCTATAAATTATATAAATATATATTATTAACTTTTAATTGTATTTTTTCTCCTTAGGGATGTAACCGAAAACAACACAGTGAAGGGGTATATGTGCATATATATTTTTTTACTGTGACAATATTCATAACACGATATAAAGTAATACATTTTAAAATGTTTAAAGCAAAAACTGAGAAAATGTTTACCCAACAGTTCCTGTTGCACTCTTTCAGATGCCGCAGATTCAATCTTTTGGGCAAAACCACTAAAGTCATGAACACGGAGGAGTCCAGTGGTCTGACTGCTCAGTTCCTACATTTGGTATTTAAAATACTCACTTGATTCATTTGTATAGTTAACGTCTATGTTATAAATATTTAAATGTATCTAGTATATCTTGGTTGCATGGAGGCACAACAGGTAGTGTTGCTGTCACAAAGCTCCAGGATCCTGGGCTTGTGGTTTAAGCCCCGCCTCCTGTCAATGTCTGTGAGGAGTTTTGTGTGGGTTCCCTGAGTGTGCTACAGTTTTCTCCCACAGTCCAAAATCACATGTTGGAGGGTGGATGCTCATGGGTCCGTACGTGTGATATGTGAATAAACGTGTGGTGCTGTGATGGATCGGCACATTGTGTTTCTGCCTTGTGACCCTGAGGTGGATATGGGGTTACAGACAAGGAATGAATTAATGTAATATCTATTGTTTCCTTCTTTCAACGGCAGCAACTGAAGGAGCAGAAGGCACCTAGAAGCAGATCATCTGAGGTTTGAAAATGTCATGTTCTATATTGCATCTTTAATTAATAAAAAATGCTGAAACACATGGATCTGAAATTGTTCATTTAGAGCCTGCCCAACAACTCTGGATCAAATAACAACTCTGCCCAATTATTTGTGTTTAATGTAACAGTACTGAGAGTTGTGTGTAATTAGTGAGAGTTTTGGTTTCTTTCTTAGAGCCCTCTCTTTGTGACGGAGGAGCTCCACACCATCGTCTTTGAAACGCAGCTCAGTCTGCCGGGACTGTGTATTGATCTAAAGGTGAGATTGAAACATCAGTAACTGAACTCAAAGCAGGGATAATGTGAAATTGACCAAACACAAAAACAGTGGATGTTCAGAACTCATTACTCCAGTCATTTTATGGTAAATTCAGTTGAAGTTGATGACTGTTGTATATGAACATATTACTGCCTCATTCTGCATGTTTACACCCAGGCCACCTCACTTCCTGTAGTGGTGATCTCTGGTAACATCCAGCTGTCGAGTGCCTGGGCCTCCATCCTGTGGTACAACATGCTCTGCACTGACTGTCAGGTAGGACCTGTGTTCCAGCGAGTGACTTATGGGGATCTTACTATCCATTCCCTCATATCTATAACTATGTTTGACCAAGATTTGTTGAAGTATTTGTTCTTTTTCTAATGATTATATTGCTTAACAACACTAGTTTACTTCTGTTCCAGAACTTGTCCTTTTTCCTGAGTCCTCCACCGATGAAGTGGGGTGAACTGGCGAATGTTCTGAGCTGGCAGTTTTCTTCTGTCACTAAGAGAGGCCTCAATGATGACCAGTTGAGCACGCTCGCTGATAAACTGCTTGGTGAGATTCACAGACTGGACAGTACAGAGCTTTATGAATCTCCTACCTCTTTCTTACCCCATCAGCCATGACAGTTCTGACAGTAGAAATTAGCTTTTGCACTTTTAGTAATGGAAGTGTTATTGGAAGATTTTTATATGATGACAATTGCCACAAAATGAGATTTGATCTAAACGTTTGAGTGGTTATACTTTCTGAACAGTAGTTTCATTTTTATTATAGTAGAAATGCATTTATGGAGTGAAATTATTTTACTGAATTCTGGCCTTAGCCCTGAGTGACCAACATGATGAGACCAGAGAACTCACCCCATTTTTGACACCAGAGCACAATAAAAACAGGTCATAACAGAGTGCAGTATGAATTTAAAATAAACAAGCTACAATGAGTGTACTTTAGTCTACAACAACATGTTATGAGTGTGTTGAGAGCTGTGTCACAGTGGACCAAGTCAGTGTAGTGAAAGGCAGGTGAATAGAGTGAGAGGAGGTATAATGAGATGCGTTTCTAATAAGTTTATAAGAAATTAATACTCATTACAGCATCTTTTCAGTCATATTAGAATATTGATCTATCACAGACATCAACCTGATTAACACCTTCATAGCAACACAAGACTAACGTTAGCTCCTTTTGTACACTTTTATGCAGCCAAATGTAATATGTAAATAAAACATTTAGGAATTTTATTAATATATGAGGGTGGCACGGTGGCGCAGCAGGTAGTGTCGCAGTCATACAGCTCCAGGGACCTGGAGGTTGTGGGTTTGATTCCCGCTCCGGGTGACTGTCTGTGAGGAGTGTGGTGTGTTCTCCCTGTGTCTGCGTGGGTTTCCTCCGGATGACTGTCTGTGAGGAGTGTGGTGTGTTCGCCCTGTGTCTGCGTGGGTTTCCTCCGGGTGACTGTCTGTGAGGAGTGTGGTGTGTTCTCCCTGTGTCTGCGTGGGTTTCCTCCGGGTGACTGTCTGTGAGGAGTGTGGTGTGTTCTCCCTGTGTCTGCGTGGGTTTCCTCCGGGTGACTGTCTGTGAGGAGTGTGGTGTGTTCGCCCTGTGTCTGCGTGGGTTTCCTCCGGGTGACCGTCTGTGAGGAGTGTGGTGTGTTCTCCCTGTGTCTGCGTGGGTTTCCTCCGGGTGACTGTCTGTGAGGAGTGTGGTGTGTTCGCCCTGTGTCTGCGTGGGTTTCCTCCGGGTGACTGTCTGTGAGGAGTGTGGTGTGTTCGCCCTGTGTCTGCGTGGGTTTCCTCAGGGTGACTGTCTGTGAGGAGTGTGGTGTGTTCTCCCTGTGTCTGCTTGGGTTTCCTCCGGGTGACTGTCTGTGAGGAGTGTGGTGTGTTCTCTCTGTGTCTGCGTGGGTTTCCTCCGGGTGCTCCGGTTTCCTCCCACGGTCCAAAAACACATGTTGGTAGGTGGATTGGTGACTCAAAAGTGTTCATAGGTGTGAATGTAAATGAATGTAAATGCGCCTCCAGGGTGTATTCCCTCCTTGCGCCCAATGATTCCAGGTAGGCTCTGGACCCACCGCAACCCTGAACTGGATAAGGGTTACAGATAATGAATGAATGAATTAATTAATATATGATATTTGGCTGCATATAAGTGTATAAAATGAACTAATTTTCACACAGTTTGATAAAAGCTGATTGGTGGAGTGTAAGTTTTTTAATTATTATTACCTACAATGGTATTTTAAATGCAGTGAATAACTAAAGAAACCATATTCAGACAAGATAATTTTTATACCTGTGTATCTACAGGTCCTGAGATTAATTGTGATCCAGAAGCTCTCGTCACCTGGAGTAAGTTCAACAAGGTGAGCGCATTAACTCCAAGTGGAGAAGTGGAGTTGTTACATCTGTAAGTTAATCAATTCATGACATTTCAAGGCTTGGAAAAACCACCACCAAATGAATGCTGCTAATGTGGTGAAGTCACTTTCACTAAAACAACACACCGCTGTTTCACTTCTGTTGTCGTAGACGTTACTTATAAAATGAAACTTGCAGAGAGACGCTGAATGCACTTCATACCAAGATTGCAGATGAGAGCTCAGATAATAGAGATTTGTGTGGAAGTCTCCGGTAGCAAAGAAGCAGTGCATTACATGAACATTACTGACTCTCACTGGGAAATTGATGAGAAATTAATGGAAGAAGAATCATTCGCTTGGAGAAATCTTTAAATATTAGAAGCTGGGTTAAATTGGGACAGCTGGGTTCTGTATTTATCTAGAAATTATTAGGACTTCATAGATTATAAAATAATTTGTGAACCATACACTAGACAACAGAAATGTGTAAAATAAAAGAACATATGAAATCAATGTACAGTTATTATAGATGGGAGGCACAGTGGGGCAACAGGTCGTGTAGCTGTCACACAACTACAGGGTCTTGGAGTCATGGGTCCGAGCCCCACTCTGGGTGACTGTCTGTGAGGTGTGTTCTGCGTTGGTAGGTGGATTGGTGAATCAAAACTGCATAGGACTGGCACCCCCTCCAGGGTGTGTTCCTGCCTTGCGCCCAGTGATTCCGGGTAGGCTCTGGACCCTCTGCAACCCTGGAATGGATAAGTGGTTATTAACAAAGAATGAATGAATGAATGAATTATTATTGATAAGACAAAGCTGCAGGGGCCTGGAGGTTGTTGGTTCGATTCCTCGACTGTTTGTGAGGAGTGTGGTGTATTCTCCCTGTGTCCGCGTGGGTTTCCTCCGGGTGCTCCGGTTTCCTCCCACAGTCCAAAAACACCTGTTGGTAGGTGGATTGGCAACTCAAAAAAAATGAATTATTGATAAGGTACCATTATGTTGCCTATCTAAAGGTACACAATACACCACAGTGACAGTTTTTCTGACAGTGTACTGAGAATATAAGATCATATATATGACCTACTACAACTAACTACTAAAAGGTATTGACCCCAAACTAGATTTGTGGCATTTGACACATGCTTTTATCTAGAGTCACTTACATTTTATAATCAAGTTACTGAGTACAGTTTAGATTCTTATTATAAGAAGTTATCTTATTGGTATAGTGTGGTGTTCATAGACCCAGGCATTGCCCCAGATTCCCACATGGAGCACTACGCTGTATCCACTAATAAATATATGAAGAGTGCATATAAGAGTAGGGCTGTGCTGTGCTAGTAACGTTATCACTGAAAAAAGCCATTCCTTATTCATTCAGAGAGTCTGCTCTTTTCTTTCAGCCTGCCAGTGAGAAGGGCAATTCTTTCTGGTTGTGGATAGATGCAATACTGGACCTCGTTAAACGATGCCTACTCAACATCTGGAATGATGGGTAAGAAAAATAATATCCTTTAATATAAAGGTCGCCTATGTAGGAAAGTCTTAACACATGTACACTCTGTACAGCATATGAATAGCTTATATTGGTGTCCCTTAATTTATGAAACACATCTGAATAGTTTTTAGACAAGGAGACAAACTGAGAGACATATGTTCAGTTATCAACACTCTAAAGAGGCATGGTCTTTTAATAATGGACGTTATAAGACACTGTCAGAAGAACACCATACATCAGGTCGGTGATGTTGTCCTTGAACATAGATGATCATGTTAATTTTGCGTGTCCATTTATTCTGTTATATGTGTGGGAATGAAAATACTGCAGTAAAATAAATAATTTATTTGAGCATTTTCTTGTGTGAAATAGCGAATATTGAGTACTGTGCAGAAGTCTTAGGCACCTAAGATAATTAATTAATTGTCTGTAAGCGCTTATCCAGTTCAGGGTCGCGGTGGGTCCGGAGCCTATCTGGAATCATTGGGCTCAAAGGAGGAACACACCCTGGAGGGGGCGCCAGTCCTTCACCGGGCAACACACACACATTCACTCCTATAGACAATTTTGAGTAGCCTATCCACTTACCGGAGCACCCAGAGGAAACCCATGCAGACACAGGGAGAACACACCACACTTCTCACAGACAGTCACCTGGAGGAAACCCATGCAGACACAGGGAAAACACACCACACTCCTCACAGTCAGTCACCTGGAGGGAACCCATGCAGACACAGGGAAAACACACCACACTCCTCACAGACAGTCACCTGGAGGGAACCCATGCAGACACAGGGAAAACACACCACACTCCTCACAGACAGTCACCCGGAGGGAACCCATGCAGACACAGGGAAAACACACCACACTCCTCACAGACAGTCACCCGGAGGAAACCCACGCAGACACAGGGAAAACACACCACACTCCTCACAGACAGTCACCCGGAGGAAACCCACGCAGACACAGGGAAAACACACCACACTCCTCACAGACAGTCACCCGGAGGGAACCCATGCAGACACAGTGAAAACACACCACACTCCTCACAGACAGTCACACGGAGGGAACCCATGCAGACACAGGGAAAACACACCACACTCCTCACAGTCAGTCACCTGCAGCTGGACTTGAACCCACAACCACCAGGTCCCTGGAGCTGTGTGACTAAGATAATTATATATATTTAAACTAACGCATTCTCAGTCAGCATTGTGCTTGTATAAAGTTATATATAATATAAAACAAATTAAGAAATAATACATGATTTTTTCTATAAAGTACTAGGTGTGAGTTGAGTTTGAAGAACAGTGTTTTGTTCAGATTCTCCTTGATCGCGTGAATTTGTTAAATCAACAGCACACATTATTTAAAATCACTATTTATTAACCGCTAAAACTAGGTATTGGATGATAACCTCAAATAAAACGCACTGCCACGAGGAGAGATTTGGAAAAAGTTAAACCAACACATTCACTCACAGAATCCCACAATCACTGGAATAATGTGATTTGGGTTTATTGTAATGTTGGGCGTTATTTGTTGTTTGTTTTTTAGCAAATAAACACTTACTGCTAAAATCCTTTAATACTTGATTACTGTAGATGTAAATCTAAATTAAATGACCTATGGGTTTGATTAATAAGACCTGCCATATTTGTGTAAAAAAAAAAAAAGGATAAAAAAGGCATAAAAGTGTATAAAAATGAGTTGTTTCCTGCCTCTCTGGTGTCCTGTGCACTTGCAGGTATATCATGGGATTTGTTAACAGGGAGAAGGAGAAGGCTTTGTTAAGAGATAAGCCCCAAGGCACTTTCCTGCTGCGTTTCAGTGAGACGTGTAAAGAAGGAGGCATCACCATTACATGGGTGGAGCAGTCACAGGAGGGTATGTAAAAATTATTTCTTTTTATGAATGTAATGGGCGGCACGGTGGCGCAGTGGGTAGTGTCCGTGTCTGCGTGGGTTTCCTCCGGGTGACTGTCTGTGAGGAGTGTGGTGTGTTCTCTCTGTGTCTGCGTGGGTTTCCTCCGGGTGACTGTCTGTGAGGAGTGTGGTGTGTTCTCCCTGTGTCTGCGTGGGTTTCCTCCGGGTGACTGTCTGTGAGGGGTGTGGTGTGTTCTCTCTGTGTCTGCGTGGGTTTCCTCCGGGTGACTGTCTGTGAGGAGTGTGGTGTGTTCTCTCTGTGTCTGCGTGGGTTTCCTCCGGGTGACTGTCTGTGAGGAGTGTGGTGTGTTCTCCCTGTGTCTGCGTGGGTTTCCTCCGGGTGACTGTCTGTGAGGAGTGTGGTGTGTTCTCCCTGTGTCTGCGTGGGTTTCCTCCGGGTGACTGTCTGTGAGGAGTGTGGTGTGTTCTCTCTGTGTCTGCGTGGGTTTCCTCCGGGTGACTGTCTGTGAAGAGTGTGGTGTGTTCTCTCTGTGTCTCCGTGGGTTTCCTCCAGGTGCTCCGGTTTCCTCCCACAGTCTAAAAACACACGTTGGTAGGTGGATTGGCGACACAAAAGTGTCCGCAGATGTGAGTGAATGTGTGTGTCTGTGTTGCCCTGTGAAGGACTGGTGCCCCCTCCAGGGTGTATTCCCACCTTGAAAAATCCTAGACAGGTCACTGATCTAACTGTGAAATGAAGTATATGTATGGTTCTATATGTGAGTTTGTGGATGTTTTTGAAACCCACAGGTGGACATTTAACACATTCTGTGTTGCCCTACACTAAACATGATCTTGTCAAGGAGTCCTTCCCTGACATCATCAGGAACTACACACTGATGGCTGCGGAGAATGTTCCAGAAAACCCTCTTCTTTACCTGTATCCTGACATTCCAAAAGATGCCGCCTTCAGTTGCTACTACAGCACACCACCTGAAGGTAAATTTCCAGTAGCTGATGATGTATGGAAAAGCTGGTAATATTTTCCTGTGGGTAACCATTTGTAATGCTTCCTGACACCTAAGCCTTTTTCTACGGCCTGTGCTTGTGGCATAGTGTCACCTGCTGTGAGTGAGAGAGATTTAGCAGCAAGTTAACACTCGATCATGATCTTCTGATTTCAGCATCAGTCGACATGGAGGTAGACGAGCCGAGAGATCCCTACGTGCCGAGACACAACATTCCAGTCACAGTGCTGTAAGTTTCCCTGCTGCAAAAATATGAGCATTTGATTCAAAACCAATTCCAAAAAGTTGATACAGATATTAAAATGCAAATAAAAAAGTGATTCTATATCCCGTGGGTGGAAACTGGACCCCTCAGAGGAAACATATTTTATAATAATTAGTTATAAGTATATGTTTTTAATATCGTAATATTTTTTTTAAACATAAGCTCTTTCCCTGGACCTGTTTATAGCAATTCCCTTTTATAGTTCTGGTTTACTCCCAAAAAAAGTGTCACGTTTCTACATTACCCATAATGCCTAGCAAGACAATGACAATCTTAGTTGGGCTCGCACTTTCTCTAAACCAAAAAACCACCAAAGGCATAAGCAAGGTAGGAACCTGGTCATCTTGCGACTTAAGCTTCTGCTAAATATGTGGGTCATCAACAAAATGGAACCAATTCACATGTGCGTGCATCCTGCTTCCTTTGCCATTTTTGCAGGTGCATTATATACACACACACACACACACACACACACACACACTATTATTCCTGTTGCACTAACATTTCAAATACTCTACCAGCTTTTTAGGAATTGGGGTTTGTAAAAGCATTTACTGGTTATGCCAAAACCTGCTAAAATTCTAATCATGTTCTGTGAAACAGTATGTTTTTAAATGATCTTTTCTCTCCAGCTCAGGCACCAGATTCGGGACAGGATGCTTCCTTTGAGTCCAGAGGGATATAGAGAGCTCCAGAATGTTAAGAGATACGGAATGGATACAGTGTTAATGACTTAGAGACAGTTTATGGGCACAAGTTTACCCCTAAGAACCCACTGAAGGTGACATACAGAAAATGTGTGGATTCTATTAATGTTAAAGTCTTTGTGTGTTTTTGAAATTTCCTAAAAAATAAGATTTGCGTTATTTATCATGCTCTGAAAGGTTTAATTGGAGCTTGTTTGGATACAGTCACTTTTTTAGAAAGGTCTTGTTTACATTTGACATTAAAAATGGTTCCCACATGTGAATTGTGTCAAATGCAAATTTAAAAGATGAGCGCAACTGTGTTTACAATCCGACCAAACAAGACCAATCCGTATCTGGAGGCAGAAACTGTATTTGAAAAGGTTAAGTGTGAAAAGCTCAGGTCACAGTAACCAAATGTAAATGCCAAGTGTAAAGAAGGCCAGAGGAAGGCTCAAAATCCAAAACATATTTTGAGCCATCTGGTATTCCTTTGTACCCTCTTAATGAGATGTAAACAGAAGCAGTATAAATACTTTGATACATGTCACTGTCAGGTCAATCCATGTATATATGTATATTCTATATTATTAAGCACAACAGCTGCTTATTACAGTGTGTAAACAATTTAAGAGATGGTAAGAATTTTATATATATATACACACACACAGGGTGGGCCATTTATACTCATGAAAGAATAAAGTTACGTTAAAACCAAGCACACCATTGTTTTTCTTGTGAAATTGCCAATACGTTTGATGTGTCACATGACCCTCATCCCATTGAGAAAACAAAAGTTGGATCCAAAATGGCCGACTTCAAAATGGCCACCATGGTCACCACCCATCTTGAAAAGTTTCCCCCCTCCCATATACCAATGTGCCACAAACAGGAAGTTAATATCACCTTGTCTTTGCCAGGTTCGTGGGTTGCCAACATAAGCCCCAACAAGATTTTGATCATAGCTGTACGTATCCAGAATGTGCAAAATAATTTACTTATGGAAGTGAGTGTTGAAATCTTTCGGGACATATCTTCTATCAGCGTTTCACAGAAAAACCTCACTATATTTTGGGCCTCACCATTTGATCCAACTCACCACCATGTGGATCTGTTGACAGTTGACCCTCTCTTTACCCGAGTGTTTAAATCATATGGCTTCAATTCAGAAGACATGACCACCTTTGGCCCAAATGCTCTGACACCACGTACATGTACGAGCACCACTGTTATGGACAAATCATGACTAGCAAAGATGTCCAGTAACGTCACACAGCTTGGGTTCAGATCAGGTAGACTGTACCTCCCAATCGCTCCCCTCCAGGTCTCCCAGTCACTGCCAATGTGAGCAATAAAAACCCCTAGGAAAACAACTGAGCTTCCTTCCAAGAACACTCTGAGCTGCGGTTTGGCCTAGGTACCCACAATTAAAATTCTCCATTCTGTGAGCTGAAGCTGCATTGACCTGACTCTCGTTTACCAGGAAAAACCCTCACCCTGTGAGAGACAGACCAAACCCTATTTAGTTCCAGAGCCCACACTGTGTGTTGCGGTGAGCTCAATTATATTTAACTGGAACCTTTTGCACCAGTTTCAGTTCCTTCTCCCACCATGAGGTTACATTCCACAAGCCACAACTACAAATCCCTTGTTTTTACACTCACTGTCCACAATCTGAGTTCCACTGATCATACAGGGGGCAGCACGGTGGTGCAGCAGGTAGTGTCGCAGTCGCAAAGCTCCAGGGAACTGTGTGTTCAAGTCCCGCTCTGGGTGACTGTCTGTGAGGAGTTTGGTGTGTTCTCCCTGTGTCTGCATGGGTTTCCTCCAGGTGATTGTCTGTGAGGAGTGTGGTGTGTTCTCCCTGTGTCCGTGTGGGTTTCCTCTGGGTGACTGTGAGGAGTTTGGTGTGTTCTCCCTGTGTCTGTGTGGCTTTCCTCCAGGTGCTCTGGTTTCCTCCCACAGTCCAAAAACACAAGTTGGTAGGTGGATTGGTGACTAAAAAGTGTCCGTAGGTGTGAGTGTGTGTTGCCCTGTGAAAGACTGGCACCCCCTCCAGGGTGTATTCCTGCCTTGCGCCCAATGATTCCAGGTAGGCTCTGGACCCACCGTGACCCTGAACTGGATAAGGGCTACAGACAATGAATGAATGATCATACAGGAGCACTTTGTAGTCCATTTGATGCTCTGTCTATGTTGTTTGCCCCCTTTCACCTTGTTCTTCATTGGTCAGGACCCTCAGAAGACCACCACAGAGCAGGTATGATTTACGTGGTGGAACATTCTCAGCGCTGCAGTGACACTGATTTGGTGGTGGTATGTGTGTGTTGTGCTGGTATGAGAGGATCAGACACAGCAGTGCTGCTGACGTTTTTAATGCCCTCTGTGTCACCAAAATGTATTTAACTAACAGTGTCCTGTGTGCATTGATGAAGAACTAAAGGACAACCAACACAAACTGTGCAGCAGCAGATGGACAACTCTCTTGTACTTTACATGAAAAACTTGATAGATGTTCCTAACAGAGTGATAATAATAATAATAATAATAATAACACAATTTATTGTTGGTGCCTTTCATGACACTCAAGGTCACCTTACATTAACATATGGTTAGTTATCACAGCTACAACAAACAAATGATCACAACACAAGCATAAAACAAAAGATACAAAATGTGTTAAAGTGAATAGGCCAGTTAAAAAAAAAAGTTTTCAGAGCAGTTTTGAACTCTGCAATGGAATGCAATGTTCGAATATGAGTGGGGAGTGTCTCCCAGAGTTTGGGTGCAACAGAAGGCCCTGGCACCCCATTGTGTTGGTTCTGCCATTGGGCTGGTTCTGCCAGAAAGCTTGCTGAGAAAGATCGCAAAGAGCGGGAAAGAGTGTACAACCTGAGGAGATCTGTGAGATAATCAGTGGATAGATTATAAAGAGTGGACACCGTGTTTAAAAACTCCAACACCCAAATCATACCTGCTTTCTGGGTGACCTACACATTAAAGAAGAGGGTATACAAAAATAAAAATATACAGAGCAACAAATGGACTATAGCCTGTAATTATAAAACTACATGGTGCTCCTTTACGGTCAGTGGAACCTAGAATGTACAGTTAGTGTAGAAACAAGTCTTCAGAAAAAAACAAATCTCGTTCACTCCGGGATTCCACTCCACCTTTTGGATACTCCACGCCTGTGGACGGAAGGCGGAAAAAAACAATCGCGTCAACGTCAGGCTCTTTAAGAATCTCGGAAACTCCGGTATCGTCCAACCGTCTTCTCCCTCTGGCTGTTTTCCAGCGACAGGTAAAACGCGTTGTAATTCTTCATATAAAAATTGAGGAAGTTGTTAAGGTTGGCTATTGGGTTTTAGCTCCCGTTTATTTTGCGTTATGTTTTGAGTCTTTATAAGTATCACTAGCTCGCTCCTCACCTACGTGCCTAGTTTACGTTTTTCAGTGGGTTCCGCACTTTGCCGACGGTCCCTTAGCGTCTTGGGCGCCCACAGCAGCCATCACGGTTATTTTCAGTAAATGTACTCCGCGCAATTAAAAGATGGAGTATTTTGGTCAAATGTAATGACTATAGTTTGTTCTCTGATCCTTCACGATTAAGAAGATGAAGTTTCAGAGATTTTAGAACGTCGTTTGTGAGCAAGAGGAGGGGCGAAACCCGAATACCTAACTTTCACGACCTTGGTGTGACTGATTATTGGGCGGTCTACAGCGAACAGGTGCGGCCCAGGTGCGGTCACTCACCGAAGGTGCTCTTCCCCCATCAACACCAAGAAAAAATAAACTCCACACAAAAGCAAGTGGCAGGTCTAATCACACAATTGAGCCTCGACCAATAAACTACAAGAAAATAAATACTAATAAAAAACAAACAAAAAATGGCACACTCCCACGGCCACATTTCACCTGAAAACTACACCCTCAAAGAGCAGAATACATATAAAATACAACTTAAATGTTTCTCCTCTTCCATTAGCTGCAGGATTTCTTAGACATGAATATTAATGATATTAATGTCATGATAATTGTAATGATAAATAATATAAACCTGTTCCATGGTCATTGTAATGCTAGGAGAAAGAACGTCACTGAGCAGTGTTGCCATGGAAAAGCAAAAGGAAGTGGACGACCACGTGGACGACCTGAAGAGGAGAGTGCAGGTAAAACTGGGCGTGCGTTAGATACATATTCTAAAATATATGGATACAAATTATTATGTTAAGATTAGACTTCTAATTTTACCAAACTATATCAAATATCAAACACATTAAAGTAAAAATGGCAGATAAAAATATCAACATGGTGTTTCTGCTTGATATCTTTGTATTTCCAGTCAGTTCAGGAGGAATAGTTTAATATCAGTTATAGCAGAAACCCTTCGTGAGTGATATGCACTTTTTTCTATAGGGTGACCAGATTGAGATTTTGGTAAAAAAAAAAAAAAAAGAGGACACGTCTCGGATGAGCTCTCACGGTAACTTACATTTACGTTTCGGCATAGCTGTTCGAGATGAGGGTGGGTACATGAGCTTTGCCTGACGTAAACAAGGACTACTGACGTGCAGACTGACCAATTAAATGTTTACAGAGAAGGTTATCGACCAATAACGGTAGCGCTAAAAGTCAGAGCATCCAATCAGAAGATTTTAGGCTACTTCACCACGCCCTCTTCTCACTCAAGCGAACCAATCGGAGTAGGGGAGGGCGGGACTAGTTTGTGAACGAAACTTCTCGAAGTTCTAAGTAAAATCTGGAAAAACAAAATCCCAGACGTTTGTGAAGTTCTGCCTGGACATTTTTTTAAGTCTAAAAACGAGGACATGTCCGGGTGAAAGAGGACGTCTGGTCACTCTACCTTCTATGAGTGTGTAATGAAGTCTGAGAGAGCTTTTTGAACTTGATTCTCAGTCAGGTTTTATATCAACAAGCCGAGCATGAGTTTAAGAAGAAAGATAAGAGCGTTCACTGAAGTCAAGCCAGCCCCCACTTGGAAAAGCTTGGTCAAGCCAGCCCCCACTTAGATTTGGTGGAACGTCGTATTCTGAACATTACGGTAATAGCGTGCCGAGAAACAAATTTCAAAATAAAAGCCAAAAGTCAATGACAGGAAATGTATGTAATAAATAATTTTCTAAACAAATAATAAATGGATAAACAACAAATATTTGCTATTTTGTGGAAATGATGAAGATTTTAGGACATGACTCTCAAGTCAATCTGATGTGCCATTTAAAGAAAAGGCTCTTTGTGTAGTCCTATGTCTGTAAATTTATTTCCAAATTTATATAATTATTAAAAAGAAACCATTAGTTTGCACAGAACAAGTTCACTTCATAATCATAGTACAACACCTTATTATGTCACTCACTGAATATCAAGTCATTCTGATGTGTCATTTCAAAATAAAGGCCCTTTGAATTGTCCTGTCTGTAAATTTATTTCCAAATTTAAATAATAATTAAAAGTGAACTATTAGTTTGCACAGAACAATTTCACTTCATAATCATAGTACAACACCTGATTATGTCGCTCACTGAATATCAAGTCATTCTGATGTGTCATTTCAAAATAAAAGCCCTTTGAATTGTCACATTTCTGTAAATTTAATTTCAAATTTACATAATTATTAAAAGGAAACCTTTAGTTTGCACAGAATATTTTCACTTCATAATCATAGTACAACACCTGATTATGTCTCTCACTGAATATCAAGTCATTCTGATGTGTCATTTCAAAATAAAGGCCCTTTGAATTGTCCTATGTCTGTAAATTTATTTTCAAATTTAAATAATAATTAAAAGTGAACTATTAGTTTGCACAGAACATTTTCACTTCATAATCATAGTACAACACCTGATTATGTCACTCACTGAATATCAAGTCATTCTGATGTGTTATTTCAAAATAAAGGCCCTTTGAATTGTCCCATTTCTGTATATTTAATTTCAAATTTACATAATTATTAAAAGTGAACTATTAGTTTGCACAGAACATTTTCACTTCATAATCATAGTACAACACCTGATTATGTCACTCACTGATTATCAAGTCATTCTGATGTGTCATTTCAAAATAAAGGCCCTTTGAATTGTCCTATGTCTGTAAATTTAATTTCAAATTTACATAATTATTAAACGTGAACTATTAGTTTGCACAGAACATTTTCACTTCATAATCATAGTACAACACCTGATTATGTCACTCACTGAATATCAAGTCATTCTGATGTGTCATTTCAAAATAAAGGCCCTTTGAATTGTCACATTTCTGTAAATTTAATTAAAAGTTTACATAATTATTAAAAGTGAACTATTAGTTTGCACAGAACATTTTCACTTCATAATCATAGTACCACATCTGATTATGTCACTCACTGAATATCAAGTCATTCTGATGTGTCATTTCAAAATAAAAGCCCTTTGAATTGTCCCATTTCTGTAAATTTATTTTCCGAATTTAAATAATTATTAAAAAGAAACCTTTAGTTTGCACAGAACAATTTCACTTCATAATCATAGTACCACACCTGATTATGTCACTCACTTAATATGAAGTCATTCTGATGTGTCATTTCAAAATAAAGGCCCTTTGAATTGTCCTATGTCTGTAAATTTATTTTTGAAATTTACATAATTATTAAACGTGAACTATTAGTTTGCACAGAATATTTTCACTTCATAATCATAGTACAACACCTGATTATGTCACTCACTAAATGTCAAGTCATTCTGATGTGTCATTTCAAAATAAAGGCCCTTTGAATTGTCCTATGTCTGTAAATTTATTTTAAAATTTACTTAATTATTAAGTGTATTAGTTTGCACAGAACATTTTCACTTCATAATCATAGTACAACACCTGATTATGTCACTCACTGAATATCAAGTCATTCTGATGTGTTATTTCAAAATAAAGGCCCTTTGAATTGTCCCATTTCTGTATATTTAATTTCAAATTTACATAATTATTAAAAGTGAACTATTAGTTTGCACAGAACATTTTCACTTCATAATCATAGTACAACACCTGATTATGTCACTCACTGAATATCAAGTCATTCTGATGTGTCATTTCAAAATAAAGGCCCTTTGAATTGTCCTATGTCTGTAAATTTAATTTCAAATTTACACAATTATTAAACGTGAACTATTAGTTTGCACAGAACATTTTCACTTCATAATCATAGTACAACACCTGATTATGTCACTCACTGAATATCAAGTCATTCTGATGTGTCATTTCAAAATAAAGGCCCTTTGAATTGTCCTATGTCTGTAAATTTATTTTCAAATTTACTTAATTATTAAAAGTGTATTAGTTTGTACAGAACATTTTCACTTCATAATCATAGTACAACACCTGATTATGTCACTCACTGAATATCAAGTCATTCTGATGTGTTATTTCAAAATGAAAGCCCTTTGAATTGTCACATTTCTGTAAATTTAATTAAAAGTTTACATAATTATTAAAAGTGAACTATTAGTTTGCACAGAACATTTTCACTTCATAATCATAGTACAACACCTGATTATGTCACTCACTGAATATCAAGTCATTCTGATGTGTCATTTCAAAATAAAGGCCCTTTGAATTGTCCTATGTCAGTAAATTTAATTTCAAATTTACATAATTATTAAACGTGAACTATTAGTTTGCACAGAACATTTTCACTTCATAATCATAGTACAACACCTGATTATGTCACTCACTGAATATCAAGTCATTCTGATGTGTCATTTCAAAATAAAGGCCCTTTGAATTGTCCTATGTCTGTAAATTTATTTTCAAATTTACTTAATTATTAAAAGTGTATTAGTTTGTACAGAACATTTTCACTTCATAATCATAGTACAACACCTGATTATGTCACTCACTGAATATCAAGTCATTCTGATGTGTTATTTCAAAATGAAAGCCCTTTGAATTGTCACATTTCTGTAAATTTAATTAAAAGTTTACATAATTATTAAAAGTGAACTATTAGTTTGCACAGAACATTTTCACTTCATAATCATAGTACAACACCTGATTATGTCACTCACTGAATATCAAGTCATTCTGATGTGTCATTTCAAAATAAAGGCCCTTTGAATTGTCCTATGTCTGTAAATTTAATTTCAAATTTACATAATTATTAAACGTGAACTATTAGTTTGCACAGAACATTTTCACTTCATAATCATAGTACAACACCTGATTATGTCACTCACTGAATATCAAGTCATTCTGATGTGTCATTTCAAAATAAAGGCCCTTTGAATTGTCCTATGTCTGTAAATTTATTTTCAAATTTACTTAATTATTAAAAGTGTATTAGTTTGTACAGAACATTTTCACTTCATAATCATAGTACAACACCTGATTATGTCACTCACTGAATATCAAGTCATTCTGATGTGTCATTTCAAAATAAAGGCCCTTTGAATTGTCCTATGTCTGTAAATTTATCCAGTCCGTCCCCCACTTCATTCCAGTATTTCATCACCCGTCTCTAGTGCTTTCTTGTCCCGTTTCTGTCCTCTGTCTTGTCCCAAGTCTCTTCTCCTGTAGCCCCCCTTTGTCAGCCTCCTGTCCTGTCCCATGTCCCGAGACAGGAGCGGCTGGTGCCACCTTCACAGAGACAGGAGTGGCGGGTGCCGCCTTCACAGAGACAGGAGCGGCGGGTGCCGCTTTCGCGGAGACAGGAGCGGCGGGTGCCGCCTTCATGGAGACCTCCAGACGTGCCAAGAGTCTTGCAAGCTTCTCCTGGAGATCAGGAGGGAGTGCAGCCACGTCCTTGGGAGCAGAGGGCCCTGCGACGACGTCCACGGAGGCAGGGGGCCATGCGACGACATCCACGGAGACCGGAGGCCCTGCGACGATGTCCACAGAGTCAGGGGGCATGAGCTGGAGCCGGCTACTCCATTCCAAAGCTGCCTTTAAAATATACCCTTACGGGCCTATACGGAATGGCGTCCGGCGAATAGCACACCTCGCAAAAGGATTGTCTGTGTTAGCTGCGTTCTTATAGTGATTGGTCATTCTGTCATTATTAGCGGGGCGGACTGACGGAGGCGGACACACTTGCTAAAACACAGTAATTTTAATGAAACAAAAGATATAACAAAACAAAGATTGGCAACTACAGAAACAACTAGACATATGAAATGAAATGAGGAAAACGACAGAGACAGACCGAACTAAGAAAGAAGACATGGATACACTGGAGGCAAAACAACGATACTTAGAGGAAAGAAATGACAAGGCTTGGGGAGAAAAACAAAATGACATGACTACAAATGACTAGGAAACAAAAACAACCTGAACTGAAGTGGGAGAGAAACAACACCACATGACTATGAAAAAGGAAGAAACAACACGACTGGGAAACTAAAGGCGACTGCGAGGAAAATGGGCATGACAGGACGAGGGCGTGACAGTGAACCTCTGACAGCAGCTTTATTTTTAATAGTGTAAAATCATTTCACTAAGGTAAAATAGGAACATGACCATAAAGCCAATTTAAAAAACATTCCTAAAATATATAATGTAGTCTTACCAATAACCAGTTCAGTGATTGACATTCAGGTGTAATGTAATCCATTGTTTTCCATCAAGTCAGAACCTTTACTGCAGCATATTGGACTTGCTTCGTTAGCATATTAGAGCTCATTGGGAGCACGTTAATCAGTAATGTGATCTGGATGTAATGAGTGGATGAACAAATTAGACACACTACAAAAGTATGACATTAAATGATTGATGCTTGCATGTGCTGTACTATCATTATGAAGTGAAAGTAGTGTTTACAAACTGGAGAATTCCTTTTATTAACAATCTCAACATCTACAGTGAATATAATTAAAATCTGATTGATTACAGTGGTCCTAATCTGAAATGGCACACAAGAATGACTTGATATTAAGTGAGAGACATATATTTAGGGGGTGTACTTTCATTATGAAGTGAAAGTGGTGTGTGCAAACTGGAGGATTCCTTTTAATAAGAATTCCAACATCCGGAGTGAATATAGCTGAAATGTGATCATTTACAATAGTTTTTTTTTTAAATGGCACACCAGAATGACTTCATATTCAGGAAACTAAAGGTTTCCTTTTAATAATTATATAAATTTGAAATTAAATATACAGAAATGGGACAATTCAAAGGGCCTTTATTTTGAAATGACACATCAGAATGACTTGATATTCAGTGAGTGACATAATCAGGTGTTGTACTATGATTATGAAGTGAAAATGTTCTGTGCAAACTAATAGTTCACTTTTAATAATTATGTACATTTGAAAATAAATTTATAGACATAGGACAATTCAAAGGGCCTTTATTTTGAAATGACACATCAGAATGACTTGATATTCAGTGAGAGACATAATTAGGTGTTGTACTATGATTATGAAGTGAAAATATTCTATGCAAACTAAAGGTTTCCTTTTAATAATTATGTAAATTTGAAATTAAATTTACAGAAATGTGACAATTCAAAGGGCCTTTATTTTGAAATGACACATCAGAATGACTTGATATTCAGTGAGAGACATAATTAGGTGTTGTACTATGATTATGAAGTGAAAATATTCTATGCAAACTAAAGGTTTCCTTTTAATAATTATGTAAATTTGAAATTCAATTTACAGAAATGGGACAATTCAAAGGGCCTTTATTTTGAAATGACACATCAAAACGACTTCATATTAAGTGAGTGACATAATCAGGTGTGGTACTATGAAAAATAGCAAATATTTGTTGTTTATCCATTTATTATTTGTTTAGAAAATTATTTATTTATTACATACATTTCCTGTCATTGACTTTTGGCTTTTATTTTGAAATTTGTTCCTCTGCACGCTATTACCGTAACGTTCAGAATACGACGTTCCACCAAATCTAAGTGGGGGCTGGCTTGACCAAGCTTTTCCAAGTGGGGGCTGGCTTGTTTGATTTCAGTGAGCGTTCTGTGGGCAGCCTTGTTGTTGTCAGTACAAGATATTAGTATATCAATTTTCAAGGACCCAAAGATGACTACAGAATACATTTATGTTTAAAAAGAAGCATTAAGCATCAGACAACCTCTTAAAATAATAATAACAAATAAATAAATAATAAAAGCGGCAGGTTATATGTAAGAGAAAATAGGTTGGTTTTAATGTTGTATTTGAACAAAGATGGGATGATTGGGTGTGTGATGTTTAATGAGAACATCCTCCGGGTGACTGTCTGTGAGGAGTGTGTTGTGTTCTCCCTGTGTCTGCGTGGGTTTCCTCCGGGTGACTGTCTGTGAGGAGTGTGGTGTGTTCTCCCTGTGTCCGTGTGGGTTTCCTCTGGGTGACTGGGTGTATTTCTGCCTTGTGCTCAATGATTCCAGGTAGGCTCTGGACCTTCTGCGACCCTGAATTGGATAAGGGTTACAGATAATGAATCCATCCATTATCTGTAACCGCTTATCCAATTTAGGGTCGCGGGGGGTCCAGAGCCTACCTGGAATCATCGGGCGCAAGGCGGGAATACACCCTGGAGGGGACGCCAGTCCTTCACAGGGCAGATAATGAATGAATGAATGAAATACAAAATCTGCACAACTTGACCCGAGCATTAAAAAAATTAATATTAACAACAAAATACACACACACTACACAAATTAATAGCATTAATTAGCATTTCAAATACTGTCCCAACAGGAATTGGTATTAGGAATTTGAGTTTGTAAAATGATTTACTGGTTATGCCAAAGCTGATCACTCTTTTTTTTTTTCTCTTACAGCCTAGTCACAAGACTTCAAGACAATATGCTACAGCCAGAGCCCAGAGGATTATGGGGCGCTTCAAGATATTAACAGAGATAATGGAATGGATACACTGGTAATGACTTAATTCGAGACAGATTTAAGGGCACAATTTGACCCCTAAGTATGTGATATTCCAAAATTCTTGAGTTCTAATTATATCTTTGTGTGTACTTGACATTTTTTTTTAAAATCAGTCCGATGTTTGGTACGTCCACGCTCTCTGAGAGTCAGGCTTCATTGGAACATGTTTATATTCAGTCTCTGTTTAGTGTTTTAAGAAATTAGAAACAGAAGTCTTGTTCACACTTGGCACTAACATAAGTCCCGTATGTGAATGGCGTCTAAATGTATTTATTTTAAGCGTAACTGTGTTTGTAATCAGTTGGTGTTTGGATATAAATCCTGATCCTGACATAGTGAATGAGTGTGTGTAGATATTCATTGTGTATGGATGTGTGTAAATACAATGTGATTGAATCCTGTGCCCACAATGGTCTGACATCATGTAGCTTCACCTTCATCTTCTTATTGTCCACTCACTTTCATTTTTGCTGAGACAAAGGAGGACAATCAGCCACAGAGCACAAGGTTAGATTTGAATCCTGCACAAGAAAACAGGGCGCAGTAATCAGATGTTAATGCCAAGTGTAAACAGGACCAGAAGTAGGCTCCAAGTTAAAACCCTTTGCTGAAAGCAATGGTTTGATTGAAGGAAGGTATTGAAAATTTCAATTATATTGTGTTCCTTTTGTTAACCAACAGGATCTCTTTGTTCCCTCTAAAAGAACATTTAAACAGAACAGCAGTGAGGATACAGTGAATGAAACAGCGTAACATCACTGTCATATAAACCATGTTTCTATTTATACACAATTTATATTTCTCTACATTATTGGAGCACAGCAGCTGCTCTTTTCATGATGTAAACTATTTATAAAATGGTAAGAATGACAATTTTGTTACATTAACATATATTTAAAGTTAAGGATCCTCTGAAAGGTTACCATAGGCAGATATCATTCATGTTTTTGTGATATTCAAAACCGAAGATTTCTTCATTGTGTTCTTTTTAATCAGAGAGTCTGCACATGTTTTTTCTGCTGTGAGATCTGTGATGTTTCTGGTGAAACGACTGGTGTGATATTAGTGTCATACGAGTGAATTTACAGTTTGTGTACAATTGTGAAAAGTTCCTAAAATGTTGTTATTTTACTGTGAGCAGTCAGTGTAGCACTTATATTACACTCCTGTTTTACCTGAAATGTATAGCTTTATTTAAAATGTACATCCAAATAAATACATGTAATTACCAATGACAGCTCATTGATTGGAATATTGCATGGAATATTTGCACACGTACACACACCTCCCACTTTGATCTCAATCAGATACTTTCTGTGAAATAAAAACAGACAAGAGACGCTGGCTCTGTTTGTCTTTTTCTTCATTCATTTAATCTCATACATGCAGTGGTTAAACCTACACGTCCTTGATTAATATATCATATGCTCTGAGAGCCTGAGCTACATTTCTTGACCTTTCTGTCCTACTATGGAATATTACTATCAGATAACCGATGCAGATATTAAAATCTGATTAAAGCTGTTTGAAATTTCCAAATGAGTAATTTTCTCACTGCTGCGTCAGTGTGTAGATTGTGGTGAGTTTGCAGTGGATGAAGAAATGAAAGCCTAACTGCTCTCAGACGTGAGATAAAGAGCATGGAAAAAATAAACAAAGAATCAGCTCTGCTAAGGGCACAGTATCTTTAGTCAGTACCAGTGTGTATCAGTGTGTATCTGTATCACCAGCAGGGGCCGTGAAGGCTTTTCAGACTTAACTCTGTAAGACATTCTCAAGATAAGTAACTGATTTTCAAAGTAAAATGTTTTTCTGTTCCATTTCCACACTGTTACAAGTTGCTGTAAATTTACAGCGAGTCTGCTACAGTATTTTACTGTAAATTATTGTATTATTCAATTACAGTAATATGCTGTAAATTTGAAATACAGTAGTGTTCCTGTAAAAATACAGTAAATGGCTGGGAACCCTGCTGCCAGTATTTTACTGTAAATCACAGTATTTACAGTAAATTATTGTATTATTCAATTACAGTAATATGCTGTAAATTTCAAATACAGTAGTGTTTCTGTAAAAATATGGTAAATGGCTGGAAACTGTGCTGCCACTATTTTACTGTAAATCACAGTATTTACAGCAAATTATTGCATTATTCAACTACAATAATATGCTGTAAATTTGAAATACAGTAGTGTTCCTGTAAAAATACGGTAAATGGCTGGAAACTGTGCTGCCAGTATTTTACTGTAAATCACAGTATTTACAGTAAATTATTGTATTATTCAATTACAGTAATATGCTGTAAATTTCAAATACACTAGTGTTTCTGTAAAAATACGGTAAATGGCTGGAAACTGTGCTGCCACTATTTTACTGTAAATCACAGTATTTACAGTAAATAATTGCATTATTCAACTACAATAATATGCTGTAAATTTGAAATACAGTAGTGTTCCTGTAAAAATACAGTAAATGGCTGGAAACTGTGCTGCCAGTATTTTACTGTAAATCACAGTATTTACAGTAAATTATTGTATTATTCAATTACAGTAATATGCTGTAAATTTGAAATACAGTAGTGTTCCTGTAAAAATACAGTAAATGGCTGGAAATTCTGCTGCCAGTATTTTACTGTAAATCACAGTATTTACAGTAAATTATTTTATTATTCAATTACAGTAATATGCTGTAAATTTGAAATACAGTAGTGTTCCTGTAAAAAACAGTAAATGGCTGGGAACTCTGCTGCCAGTATTTTACTGTAAAATTTACAAGAAATTTTTTACAGTGCATTTCTTGCATGCCATGTGATTTATTAGCAAATAGGTAATGATCATTGTAATGAACCTGATCCATAGTCAGTGTAATGCTAGATAAAACAGGAATTTCACAGAGGACTTGGAAAAGCAAAACAAGTGGATAACTAAGTGACTATGTCCTATCTAAAACAATATAGAAAAAAGTGATTAAGTACAAAGCGAATTTATATATAATTTATATATATATATTTAAGTGAGTAGGGATAATAATAAAATTGTTGGTTCTAACAAAAGCAACATAACTGATGTTGCTAACTGATTTGAAATTAAATGAAAAATATTATTGGGTAATGAAGAGAAAAAAGAGCATTTATAACAGGTTGTGTTGGTTAAATGTTTATTCATTTATATATTTAATGATACATGTTTTCATTGGAATCTTCTGAGAATATTTTGTTTTAAGTTTGATTTTCTACAGGGGCTTTTTTAACTGTTTCTCAAGGGGCCCCCATGAAAGGTATCAGGAGGGACTACTTGTCCATAATTAACAGTTGTCGGAGAGTCGGAGAGTGTGACCTCACACTTCACTGGGCCCCAACACACACTGTTGTCAGTCACAGGCCCTTAGAATCTCCATCCAGCTTTAGATTTACGTTTGTCCCAGTGAAACCCATTCTCTCTGGTCGATGATGGACATCTGGATGATGCAGGTTTGTTTTGCCACCTGAAATAAGCATTGCTGCCCAGAAAATTACATTAGGCCATGTTTTTCCATAATAAACAATAACATATTTCCAAATCTACCCTTGTGAATTGCCATTGTGGATTTAAAACGCTTTAACTCATTTTGGGAAAAAGCCAAACAAGGTCAGTGTTGCGTGTATTACAAGAAAATAAAGGTGAAAACTGAATGTTGTAACATTTTGCAGCGTTATGTGCAGTTTTACTGAGCTACACACGTTGAATTCACCACGAAAGTGTGTAAACATCTGCTGAGGCTGGGGCTGCAATACGCTGAGCGACCTGTGGGTGGCCCCAGACACATTTGGTAGGAATTTCATCACATAATATTTATACAATTAAAGTACATCGTTACAAATGTCTTTATTATTATTTTATGTTTTTCTCTCCCCCTCATTGTCTCGGTCATATTGCTATTTCCACTTTCTCGTGTGTATGTCTCTTCCCAGTAAACAAGGAACGTCCCTGGACGTTCAAAATAGGTCTTAAAGTAGTCTGCCCGTTAAGGACATATTTTAAACGTCAATGGACGTCCAAATTCCACCTTAATAAGTTAGTTAAGTGGTGACCAATTAATAACGTCAATGGACGTCCAAAATACGTCTAATAGTGGTCTTTTCAATTTTCATTTTCAACCTTAATAGAACGTTGATTAGACGGCAGTCATTACGTTATTTCAACGATTAATCAACGGCCAATTGTTTACTGGGTTACACCTGTGTGTATCAGTCTTCACTGTTCGCCTCCTTTCCGATCACGTGACATTCCCAGGTGTTTCAAGGTAATCAGTGTTTGTAAACGCGGTCAGTTCTGTGTGTGTTTCCTGTCGTACCGTTTGTTGGATTATCTTGTTGGAATCTCCGTGTCTTTGCTCATTCCTGGTGTGTATTTTGTATTATTTTTGTACGTTACCCGTAGAGTTCTGCTGTATTCTTTCTCGCAGTGTCAGCGATGGTGTGGTCATGTTTGTGTATTTTATTTCTCTCGTAATCATTTAACACTGTCGTTTATGGTTGTGTACAGTTTCCCAGCATTCTTTAGTCATCTTATTCCTTACGGTTAGTTCAGTGATGCTCGCTGGGGTTTCCCCACCCTCTTTCTTCTCTTTCTGCCCTTGACTTTGTTTGGTTCTCTCTTTTTGTTTCCTCTCTTTATTATTTTTCTAAGGTTATGAATGCTGTGAATACTTTGTTTAATAAAAGTTCCGTATATTCGCATCAGTGGCGGATGCTGGTCTTTCAAGGAGGGGAAGCTCAATTTCGGCCTCCATCATAAAATGTGTCGGTTTATTTA
Source organism: Hoplias malabaricus (assembly GCF_029633855.1). Taxonomy (NCBI): domain Eukaryota; kingdom Metazoa; phylum Chordata; class Actinopteri; order Characiformes; family Erythrinidae; genus Hoplias; species Hoplias malabaricus. The sequence continues at coordinate 6,656,169 of NC_089811.1, forward strand.
TGCGTAAATTCTACCCTCCGTTCATTTTTAAGAAAATGATCTGTGACCCTGTCGTACCAACAAGGCGTCTTTTCCAGGGACTTGACTAGTGTCCTCTCAATGGCCAGCAGAGCTAGGCTGCTTAAACGGCCTTGGCCCATGTGAAGTGTGTCCACCTGTGAGTGCTTTGTGACGGTGGAGGGTCTCAGCAGCACCCGCTGGACAGAAACTGCGATAGAAGTCAGAAAGAGTGATAGAAGTCAGTCTCCAAACACAAGCAGCCACAAAAAACCCACCAGAAATAGAAGCTCGATTTGTCGCTAGTCGTTTTTAACAAAGAAAATGCCGCTAAGAGGATTAGGAAAGTCTGGTTCAACTCAGAACTAGTGATGTGTCGGTTGCGAACGAACCGGTTCAAAGAGCCGGCTCTTGTAAGTGAACGATGAGAGCCGGCTCCCGTCTAAGACCGAGCCACTTTTTCTAAGGATTGCCATTCAACCAATCAGAGAACAACAAGCAAAGCTGAGACACTTGTTTTTCCTGAATGCCAATCTGCCTTCCAAAAAATAGTTGAAGAAAATGTTACATCAGTTAAATGTTTGTTGACAGTTGTTGTTGTTTTAATCACTACCGTTGAATTCTGCTGTTTTGCACTTTGCAGAGTATTTGTTTATTCCCCGGAAATGGATGATTATTTAATTTAATGAGCTATTTTGTAATACCTACCTTTTGGATTCCATTGACTGTATTTCAGAGTTTACACGTTTTTATTAGGGTGTAAAAATCCAGTTATTTATACAATTGAATGTGTGAGTGCAGTGAGTGAGTTATTACAAGACAGCCATAAAAACAATTGGCCATAATATTGAACAATAATATTTTGTCCATAGTCATGTAAAATGTAGGTAATATTGTTCTGTACCAGAGGAAATAAGTGGTAAAACAAAGAGCCATTTAGGAGCCGAAAGAGCCGGCTCTTTATGAAGAGCCGAGCCAAAAGAGCCGGCTCCCCAAAAAGAGCCGAAATTCCCATCACTACTCAGAACAGAATGATAATTGAATACTCCCACGAATCTCAAGTACATGTCTCTGCAGGCCGGAGGCCTGCAAGTGGGCGGGGCGTACGCAGCAAGTGGGTAGAAACCAGCAAGTGGGAGGGGCGTACGCAGCAAGTGGGGGATCTAGATGTTTTGTGGTAAGGCGAATGTAGGAAAAGCAGCCTTTGTGATTTGAAAAAGGGCATCTCCAACAGAACTAGGTACCCTCTACTAGTTGTAGTTTAAAATATTACGTTTCAGTGAAAACGAAATACATAGCACTCCTGATATTTTAATGATATATTTTGGTAATCTGATTATGGGGTGCACTGCAGACTTATGAAATCCATTAGGTCTCTCATGTCTACAATCATTATTTTAATTTGATTACAGAACTATAGGACTGTATTACTTGTTTTGTACTCAGCACAGTATTGGATTATAATCAGTTTAAATGTGTAAACCCTTAAGTAACACTTATGGCCCACTATTGAAATAAAAATGTATAGCAGCTCCTTTCCATTAATGAACATGAGAGAAATGGTGCTAATAATTTGCAAATAATCATAATATTCAGTAAACCTCCCATGAGCACTCAGTGTGTGTATGACAGTAGAGTCAGTGCCTGTAGCTACAAGTGAGGTGAACTTAATAAGATGGAAATTCACTGTAATGTAGTTATGGTTTAATGAATTCCAAGATAGTGGTGCAACCTTTCAGGAAATTTGGCTCAACTTAAAATTATAAACAGACATTCAGAGAAGGTCCCTGTACTTCATCTAGTTCCTTTGCTTGGTTTTAAATGATTCTTTATAGAAGTATGTCCTTGTTGTAGAGTATTATGTTTTACTCTTTGTGTTCAGATGATCACATATGCTTTGATTTGGCATCAGAACCTGGTCCTGGAACACCCTACTCACAAAATTAGTTGAATTAAGTTTGTTTGAACAGATAGAATAGGATCAGAATTGGATAACACTGGCTTAGACTGTCAGAAAGACTCCCTTTCTTCTTACCTGGATTGTGCATGTGAATTTGTATAAGGACTATCATTCATTCATTCATTCATTCATTGTCTGAAACTGCTTATCGAATTCAGGGTCGCAGTGGGTCCAGTCCAGAGCCTAATCGGAATCACTGGGTGCAAGGCAGGAACACACCAGTCCCTCACAGGGTGACACACACACACACGTTCACTCACACTGAGTTGCCAATCCACCTACCAACTCTTCACAGACCGTCACATGGAGTGTGGCACAAACCCACAACCTGGAGCTGTGTGACTGCATCACTACCTGCCGCACCACCGTGCCGCCCGAAGGGCTATCAATTTATTTTAATATAGTTCATTTATTCAGTTTAATTTATTTCAGAAATACACCATATGTACAAATATTTGAGGACAAATGTGTAATGAATGTATTCTACATTAAGTTTCTCCCGTTACTAACACAGATGTGCACACACTGCCTCTCTGATCCCTGTAGAGAAACACTGACAGTAGAACTGGATTGTCTGGAGTAGAGAAACATGAACATAACGCCAGGCGAGGAACATATAGCACCCCAGCACTGAGCTGTGCTGATGAACCCATATTTACTGTCATGTCTCTTGTTAGGAAGTGAGTAGTAGCCTCTATGTGAGCAAACATTATCATTCTCAGCACATGTAGGTCTCAGTTAAATGGTTATTCTCTTTATTTATTGCAAGAATTTCACATATTAAGCCAATCACAAACAAGTCTGTAAATCACATGATGCTGAAAATGTACTCAATGTTTACAAGGTACAATATTAACACTGAAGTCACGAGTGGATGACACAAGAAATGTGACATGTGTAGACCCATGTCCTAGATTTGTCTTTGTCTGGTGGCTCCTGAAGCACTGACTCCAGCAGCAGTCCACTCTTTGTGAATCTCCCCCCACATTTTTGAATGGCGTTTTCTTGACGACCCTAATTAGCTGTAAGCCATAATCAACACTAAAATAAATAAATGCTTGAAATAGATCAGTTTATAATGAATCTATATAATGACTTTCACTTTTTGAATTGAATTACTGAAATAAATGAACTTTTTGATAATATTCCAATTTATTGAGAGGCACATGTATATAATCATCTATAGCACATTCTCAATAAATCTGAAGAACCCTTTCCCAGTGCAAAGAACCCTTTAATCGTGTAAATGTTTTGATGGCTCTATGTAGAACTTTAAACAACCCTTGTAGAACAATTTTAGGAGTGTGTACATAGTTTTTAGACTTTTAACTTTACTTCAAATGCATTACAAAAAGTATTGTAAAATCAGACAAATTAATTCTTTGCATGTTTATTCCACACTTTTAAGTTTAATGTTATCTGTAGCATAGAAGACTGATAAATGTTGCTGTTGTACCTTGATGTGTGAAAACCTGTTGCGCTAAACCTCTACACAAGTGGAGAAACATTAATTTTTACGATAAGTTAACAGCGGTAATTTTAGGTTTTATTCTATTACTATTGGTGAATTTTTTTTATTGGGTTATTTATAGTGAACATTTCACTCAATATGAAAAAAAGTTTAATGGAACAATGGAGATGGTTTTCTTTGGACAATAATGTAATTTTCAAAAACTACTCTGTTGGTAGATGGCACTCTGGCGCCAGCTTCAACAGCTGGATTCCAGATTTTTGGATAAAGTGGATCAGCTGTATGATGGAACCTTTCCCATGGAGGTTCGTCAGTACCTCAGCCAGTGGATTGAGAGCCATGACTGGTGAGCTATGATCTTCTTCTAAGACCCTGCAGTCTACCTGCTGAAGACCGTACAGTTTATATGATATAATTTTAGAGTTTGTCTTCAGAAGGCAAAGTCATGTTGAGGAAAGCAAAGAGGAAACGAAGGTAGGAAGTGAGGGAAGAATATGCATCTTGTCTATGCTTTGAGTGTGTGTAGCTTACACTCTCTTCTTTAGAAAGGGGAAAAAAGTTAGTCCCCAGAGAAAATGATTGGATCTTTGGATGATGGCACCATCTTGTGTACACCTCATGTCTCAGTATGCAGTCTAAGAAACAGAAGATTCACTATCATTAAGGTGGACCCTATGGCTAAAACGATCACGCTTTTAATGACAGAACAGTCTTAAATTACAATGTTAAATGAACCTAAAATACCACGTGTGTATTTAAACCCTAGGGTAGGCTTCTTCAGAATTTGTATACAGATAGAATGCTTCCATACAGTCAGAAACAATAGAACACACAATCATAAAAATGCTGTCATGTTGCCTCCAAAGGTATAGAGAGGTCTGTCCTACACAGCAGTCTGAATTCAGTCCAACTAACCACAGATGCATTTGCCTACCAAGTGTAAATACATGTGGTTAACATCTTATGTAGTTAACACACAAGATACTGGGCACATGAAGTGACCAGGTGTAAATGGTGTACTAAAAAACTAGGCAGAAAATACAATAAATAAGACCAGAATGTAACGCGTTTAGTTTGTGTCTTCACCCTTATAATTAGTAATTCCATCCCAGTAAACATTTAGCTATTGATTAAACGTTGAAATAACGTAATAAAGGTTGAAAATTAAAGTTGAAAAGACGTCCAAACACAGACATTGAAAAGACGACTATTAGACGTATTTTGGAAGTCCATGACGTTATTAATTGGTCCCGAAATAAATTACTTGCATGAAATGCATTTTGGACGTCCACTGACGTTTAAAATATGTCCTTGACGGACAGGCTACTTTTAGACCTATTTTGAACGTCCAGGGACGTTCCTTGTTTACTGGGATACTTTGTCAGTTCTGCTCATAGAACTTGCATAATCTACACATTAGAAGAAATAGTCAAAAAAATGACTATTGCGTTGGAGCAGCTGAACATAAGCCTGTTTTCATACTGCACACAGATAGAAGGGTATAAACGCCTCAGTCTTGATTATTATTTCTACTTGTTGCAGGGACGATGTGGCTGCTAACGAATCTTTAGCTACACTTGTCTTCTACGAGCTCCTGACAAAGCTGGATGAGCACTACAGTCACCTCAATCTTGGCAACAACTTGCTGCTTCAGCACAACATTCGGAAGATAAAACGCAATCTCCTGGTGCAGAGACACAGCTGAACCACATTGCACTGGCTAATGACTTCATTAGATGTCCTGCTGTTGCGTAATTAATGAATGTGTTTTAATGCTCACATATCATTGATTTGTCAATTAAAATGGCATTGTCTTAATTTTAGGAGCGCTTCCAGCCATATCCAGAACACATGGCCATGATTATATCCACCTGCCTGAAACAGGAGAGGAATATTTTGGAGATGGCCATCAAATCACAGGTATACACTGCACTGTAAAAAAATTATTGTAAATTCTACAGTAAAATAGTGGCAGCAGAGTTCCCAGCCATTTACTTTATTTTTACAGGAACACTACTGTATTTCAAATTTACAGCATATTACTGTAATTGAATAATACAGTAATTTACTGTAAATACTGTGATTTACAGTAAAATACTGGCAGCAGACTCTCTGTATATTTACAGAAATTTTTTTACAGTGTGAGTGATCGGAACACTAACCTTCTATCCATATTCATAGTCCATGCTCTCAGCTCCACTGACCATACAGCACTTTGTAGTTCTACAATTACAGACTGTAGTCCACCTGTTTCTCTGAATATTGTTTAGCCCCTTTCACTCTGCTTTCACCACAGAACAGGTATGATTTGGGTGGTTGATCATTCTCAGAGCTGCATTGGCTCTGACATGGTGTTTGTTGTGCACACAGCAGAACGCCTAGAGTTTTTAAACAATGTGTCCACTCACTGTCCATCCTATTAGAAACGCCTAGCTCTTTGGTCCACCTTGAAGATGTAAAGTCAGAGAAAGTAGGTCGTCTGTTGCTGGACGGTTTTGTGTTCGTCACCTTTTAGTCTTTTATCAGTGGACACAGGACAGTGTTAGTGGACAATTATCATTCCAACAGTAACAGTGAGGGCTTTAAAAACTCCAGCAGCAATGCTGTGTCTGATCCATTTGTACCAGTGCAACCCACGATACCACGTCAGTGTCACTGCAGTGCTGAGAATGATCCACCACCCAAAACATACCTGCTTCAAGGGTAAATCTCTGTTCCTCAGTGACACTGATGTGATGTAAGTGTGATTGCACCTATGCGAGTGGATCAGAGACAGCAGTGCTGCTGGATTTTTTTTTTTTTTTTTTTTTTTAAATACACTGTCCATTCTATTAGACGTACCAAAGTTGTTGGTCCATTTACGGAAAATCAGAGACAGTAGCTCATTAGCTCGCTGCACTGTTTGTGTTGGGTCTCCTCCAGTCTTAGTTTAGTGGTTACAGGACACTTTTGGTGGACACTACAAATAGACCCTCCCAAATAGAGGACACTAATGATCACCAAAATGAGACATTGACCCAACAGCAGCCCCACAGTCCATGCAGTCACACAGCTGTGGACTCCAGGATCCAGAGAGTGCCTGAGGTCTCTTGTTCTCAGGGACGTTTCTTACCACTTCTGCTCTGCTTCTTTTCTTGTTGCTAGGAGCGATGTAAAGCCGCATTGTGATATAATATACATATATAATAAAGCTAAGTGTCTAAATCTAAATATCAGGTTCAGATAATGCTAATTTAGTCTATTTGCAGTCCTTTCAAAATGATTTATTTGAACGTTATAATGATTGTAACTTGGCCAATGTTTATTTTAACGCAAGGAGACAGCAGAAACCTCTCAGAGCAGTTTGACCATGGAAAAGCAGAACCAGGTGGACAAACAAGTGGACAACTTGAAGAAGTGTGTGCAGGTAAAACAGGGTGTGCATTTCATGTTGGAAAATATAAGGATAGAAATGCTTCAGTTAAAGAAATTGATCTTTAATTACATTTTTCTAAACCATATAAAGGGCATTTGAAATAATTTATGATCAGAACAACAATGTGCCAATATTAAATATAACAACGCTGATCTTCCTTGATCTCTGTATTTCCTGTCATCTCGGGAGAAATGTCATATCTGTGATAGCAGAGACTGGTCCTGAGTGGCATGCCCTTACGTCTCTGAACTCTGATTGTATCTGTGTTCACTGTGTGTGTCAGTAATAGCTTACATTTTTCAGGATACAGAACAAAACATTCAAGTTTTGGAGGATCAACAAAATGAATACATTTTAAAGAAGAATCAAAGTAAGGGAGCCTTTGTTCTGGGCAGCAATGCTGTTTCAGTTTTATATTTTTGTCACTTCAAATAATTTGTGGACAGATTTGGAAAAATGAAAATAATTTCACTTATTTGGACTGATTTATAACACACCAAAAGACTGTTCAATCCTAAATCCTGCAGACTATAGACATGATACAATGACAGACTGTCTTGAATAATATAACACTGCCGTTTTACCCTTTCTGTTAAACAGCATGGCAACAATGTCACCATGCGTTCACTTTTTTTAAGCGGTGGTTTCTCAGACAGGGATTAGGCCTAGCCCTGAACTACAGTTTTCTGAATTGTGAATTTTCCCCTTAAAGGAAGATGTAGTCCAAGACTAGGCTACGGACTCCCTCTCTGGGGAACCATCCCTAAATGACATCAACATTATTGCTGGTATCATGACAACTATTGACGATTATCAATGTCATCCTGTAGGGTTTAGGTAAAGCCTTCTTTCTTTCTTTTTTCTTTTTTAAACAAGTAATGAAGTTAGGTCATGTAGATGTGGCTCCCTGCAGCTCATCTCTGACTGACTACAAACATTTTTCTTCAACTAAACTAAGACAAACAGATTATATTTGGGATTTTTTAGTCTGTCAGAAAAATCAAGTGGAATTCGTGTCTTTACACATTCATGTCTTTATTGCCTTGACTGTTGATGTTACATGATTTTACTTCGAATGATCTCAGTAAAGCTTATCACACTTGCAGTAAGCTTAGAATGCAGCTGCGAGGGCCCTAACAGACACAGACATGGCCAGTTACCCCTGCTTTTGCAGCATTGCTTTGGCTAGCCATCAGATAGAGGGTTTCTCTGACATCGTCAGTCACTTGAGTCCTCCAATCTGCTAAAAAGACCGTGACAGGGGTTTCTCTGTGGCTGCTCCAAGAATCGTCACTCATTCTATCTATCTATCCATCCATCCATCCACTTATATAGCGCCTTTCTAGATACCCAAGGACGCTTTACAATCCACACTGCTCAGAACACTCAATCCACACACACTGGTGAGAAGCGGCAGCCAAACGCCCACAGCATACTCTCGACCAGGAACGACCGTCCACCTGGGGGACTGCATCGGGCACTAGGATTTCACCCAGGACAGAGCGCCAATCCATATCTGGGCTCACACACATTCACTCACTCACATTCACTCACACAGCAGGACAGTTATTAGACAGAAGCCAATTCACCTAGACATCTATCTATTCTTCATCAGATATCCCACACAAAGCTTTTTATTCCTCTGCCATTTGAAAGTATTTAAGCTCCCTACTAACAGTTGTCTGTTCTGTCTTGGATTCTTGTTAATCTGCAGTCAGTTGCTTTGAGTTTTTGTTTTCCAAACATGTTTTTTTGTTTAAAGAATTTAGATCACTGTGCAGTTTTAAGTCATTTAATGCTTGGTTTTAAGTTCCCCTCTATTTCTACAAATCCATAGTTTATTTCAGTTTATTTAATTGTGCATTACTTTGATAATCATCTGTTTGAACCTAAATTGCCTTGACATTTGATTTTAGTGGAGGCTGCGAATACTGCACAATCTGCGAGAGATGTCCAGAGAGAGAAGCTGATGATCAGGGAGATATTCACTAGGCTGAACAAAATAAAAGAGGTGGGTCTAGCACTCAAACTTTGGATTTGTTTTTGGTAATCAGGTTTTATTACAGATGCATGATGAATATCACTCTAATATGGCAGTCATTACATGTAAATATTATGTTTGCTAAACAAATCTGAACACAGTCAATAGTGAATGAGTGATGGGAGAGTGGGAAGATATTTTTCACACCTACTTTGAGATCCGCATACTTCCATAACATTGAAAGGTCTAAAAATGATATGTAATAAAATGACGGATGTGTATTTACATCATAACTACAGGCTTTTACTTTCTTCAAGAGTTTAGTTTGCATTAACAATGCTATCTCTACATTAACAATGTCTACCTCTGTTGCTGTGATGATTACGGCTTACGCGGCTAAACCTCAAACGACTGTAATTGGACGCCATATTGGAATTGCCCAGTATGGTCAGTACACTGTTATCAAGCGAATGTAAAATTAAACCCCAGCCGAAATTCAAGACATTAACTTATCCCGCTGTTTTGACGGGGAGAGTGACTATATTCAGGTGAGTGAATTGTGAAGTAAACCAAGCTGCACAGTCATTGTACGGTTGTGTGTTTGTGTGCAGGTGGTAGTACATGAGTTATTCAGTTCACTAAAGTTAGTGGAGCAGATCCAGTCCACTCTGATATCAGTGGAGCTTCCTGATTGGAAGCGGAGGCAGCAGATGGCCTGCATTGGAGCACCCCCTAACGCCTGCCTGGACCAGTTACAGAACTGGTGAGGACCTCTACAATTACTGTTTGTCATTCACACACATGTACATTGTCTGTAACTATCACACATCTGAAGTTAGCTCCTTTTTGAATTTTACATTCCACCTTAAATGCAGCTTTTCACATCACTGGTGCTGTAGCATTAAGGTGGGTTTGACACATTTGAATAAGACGCTCACTTCAGCTTCTTTTGAGAAACTACAGATGGTTTAAAGGGTCAGTCTAAGTCTAATTAAATATGTTTGACGCATTCACAGTAGTCACTGATCAATTAAAAAAGGTCAGTGTGTAATGAGGTAGATGAGGTGTGGGGTAATGAAAGGTGAACCTAATGAAATGTAGGGAGTTAATAGTTGTTTAATAATGAATTGAACTATGAAGCATGACAGCACTAAATAATAATAACACCGATGTGTCCCTCAGGTTCACGGCAGTGGCCGAGTGTTTACAGCAGACACGGCAGCAGCTGAACAAGCTTCAAGAGCTTGTGCTGAAATTCTCATACGACAATGACCCCATCAGTTTGGCCATGAGCTCCCTTCAGGAACAAGCCCTCACCTTCTTCGAAAACCTGCTGCTCAAGTAGGTCATGACTATTGGAGGCGGAGTTAGAGGAGGAAAATGACTTGGATTTGTGGTGATTGTTGCGTCTGAAAAATGATAAACCATTAACATCTATCATTAATAATAGAATGAACGATCCTGTGATGTGTCTTTCAGTTCCCTTGTGGTGGAGGGGCAGCCCTGTATGCCCACCCATCCCCAGAGACCCTTGGTGCTGAAGACGGGTGGCCAGTTCACAGTCAAACTCAGGTACAAAGCTGTCCCTTACACTCAAATTATACCACTGCATTATTTAAGACTATAAATGTTTAATGCAGTTAGATATTTCCACTAAAGAGTTCTCAAAGTCCAAAAATTAAATCTGTTCTACTGACTTTCTGGCCAGTCATAAGAGGACATTTTTCAGTTTACTAAAGTATTTTCTCTGTTTGCAGGCTGCTGGTCAATCTACCGGAGTTAAACTGCCAACTCAACGTTAATGTTTCTTTTGACAAGTAAGTTCAGAACAGTAAATACCTGGAAATATTCATTCATTATTTGTAACCCTTATCCAATTCAGGGTGGGTCCAGACCCTACCTGGAATCATTGGGCGCAAGGCGTGAATACACCCTGGCGGGGGCGCTGGTCCTCCACAGGGCAACACGCACACTCAGACATTCACTCACACTTACGGACACTTGTTGAGTCACCAATCCACCTACCAACGTGTGTTTTTGGACTGTGGGTGGAAACTGGAGCACCCGGAGGAAACCCACACAGACACAGGGAGAACACACCACACTCCTCACAGACAGTCACCCGGAGGAAACCCACGCAGACACAGGGAGAACACACCAACTCTTCACAGACAGTCACCCGGAGGAAACCCACGCAGACACAGGGAGAACACACCACACTCCTCACAGACAGTCACCCGGAGGAAACCCACGCAGACACAGGGAGAACACACCAACTCTTCACAGACAGTTGCCCAGAGTGGGACTCGAACCCATAACCTCCAGGTCCTGGAGCTGTGTGACTGCGACACTGCCTGCTGTGCAAGATAAGCTGTAAAATATTTCACATAGTTTCACATAGGGCCCACCACACTCTTCCTGACTGCCCACAAAACTCTATATAATTCTATAAATATATATTATTAACTTTTAATTGTATTTTTTCTCCTTAGGGATGTAACCGAAAACAACACAGTGAAGGGGTATATGTGCATATATATTTTTTACTGTGACAATATTCATAACACGATATAAAGTAATACATTTTAAATTGTTTAAAGCAAAAACCGAGAAAATGTTTACCCAACAGTTCCTCTTGCACTCTTTCAGATGCCGCAGATTCAATCTTTTGGGCAAAACCACTAAAGTCATGAAGACGGAGGAGTCCAGTGGTCTGACTGCTCAGTTCCTACATTTGGTATTTAAAATACTCACTTGATTTATTTGTATAGTTAACGTCTATGTTATAAATATTTAAATGTATCTAGTATATCTTGGATGCGTGGACGCACAACAGGTAGTGTTGCTGTCACAAAGTTTTCTCCCCAGTCCCGCACGTGTGATATGTGAATATACGTGTGGTGCTCTGTGATGGATCGGCACATTGTGTTTCTGCCTTGTGACCCTGAGGTGGATATGGGGTTACAGACAAGGAATGAATTAATGTAATATCTATTGTTTCCTTCTTTCAACGGCAGCAACTGAAGGAGCAGAAGGCACCTAGAAGCAGATCTGAGGTTTGAAAATGTCATGTTCTATATTGCATCTTTTAATTAATAAAAAAAATGGAGCTGAAATTGACCACTTTCATTCAGAGCCTGTAACAACTCTGCCCAATTATTTGTGTTTAATGTAACAGTACTGAGAGTTGTGTGTAATTCGTTTTTGTTTCTTTCTTAGAGCCCTCTCTTTGTGACGGAGGAGCTCCACACCATCGTCTTTGAAACGCAGCTCAGTCTGCCAGGACTGTGTATTGATCTAAAGGTGAGATTGAAACATCAGTAACTGAACTCAGAGCAGGGATAATGTGAAATTGACCAAACACAAAAACAGTGGATGTTCAGAACTCATTACTCCAGTCATTTTATGGTAAATTCAGTTGAAGTTGATGACTGTTGTATATGAACATATTACTGCCTCATTCTGCATGTTTACACCCAGGCCACCTCACTTCCTGTAGTGGTGATCTCTGGTATCGCCCAGCTGTCGAGTGCTTGGGCCTCCATCCTGTGGTACAACATGTTCTGCACTGACTGTCAGGTAGGACCTGTGTTCCAGCGAGTGACTTATGCGGATCTTACTATCCGTCCTCTCATACATCTTTAACTATGTTTGACGAAGATTTGTTGAAGTATTTGTTCTTTTTCTAATGATTATATTGCTTAACAACACTAGTTTACTTCTGTTCCAGAACTTGTCCTTTTTCCTGAGTCCTCCACCGATGAAGTGGGGTGAACTGGCGAATGTTCTGAGCTGGCAGTTTTCTTCTGTCACTAAGAGAGGCCTCAGTGCTGACCAGTTGAGCACGCTCGCTGATAAACTGCTTGGTGAGATTCACAGACTGGACAGTACAGAGCTTTATGAATCTCCTACCTCTCCCTTACCCCATCAGCCATGACATTATTGACAGTAGAAATTAGCTTTTGCACTTTTAGTAATGGAAGTGTTATTGGAAGATATTTATATCATGACAATTGCCACAAAATGAGATTTGATCTAAACGTTTGAGTGGTTATACTTTCTGAACAGTAGTTTCATTTTTATTATAGTAGAAATGCATTTATGGAGTGAAATTATTTTACTGAATTCTGGCCTTAGCCCTGAGTGAGCAGCGTGATGAGACCAGAGAACTCACCCCATTTTTGACACCAGAGCACAATAAAAACAGGTCATAACAGAGTGCAGTATGAATTTAGAATTAACAAGCTGCAATGAGTGTACTTTAGTCTACAACAACATGTTATGAGTGTGTTGAGAGCTGTGTCACAGTGGACCAAGTCAGTGTAGTGAAAAGCAGGTGAATAGAGTGAGAGGAGGTATAATGAGATGCGTTTATAAGAAATTAATACTGATTACAGCATCTTTTAAGTCATATTAGAATATTGATCTATCACAGACATCAACCTGATTAACACCTTCATAGCAACACAAGACTAACCTTAGCTCCTTTTGTACACTTTTATGCAGCCAAATGTCATGTAAATAAAACATTTAGGAATTTTATTAATATATGAGGGCGGCACGGTGGCGCAGCATGTAGTGTCACAGTCATACAGCTCCAGGGACCTGGAGGTTGTGTGTTTGATTCCCGCTCCGGGTGACTCTCTGTGAGGAGTGTGGTGTGTTCTCTCTGTGGGTTTCCTCCCACGGTCCAAAAACACATGTTGGTAGGTGGATTGGTGACTCAAGTGTCCTTAAGTGTAAATGTGTGTGGCGCCCCCTCCAGGGTGTGTTCCCGCCTTGTGCCCAATGATTCCAGGTAGGCTCTGGACCCACCGTGACCCTGAACTGGATAAGGGTTACAGATAATGAATGAATTAATTAATATATGATATTTGGCTGCATACAAGTGTATAAAATGAACTAATTTTCACTCAGTTTGATAAAAGCTGATTGGTGGAGTTTTTAATTATTACCACCTACAATGGTATTTTAAATGCAGTGAATAACTAAAGAAACCATATTCAGACACGATATTTTCTGGTGATATTTTTTTTATACCTGTGTATCTACAGGTCCTGAGACTAATTGTGATCCAGAAGCTCTCGTCACCTGGAGTAAGTTCAACAAGGTGAGCGCATTAACTCCAAGTGGAGAAGTGGAGTTGTTACATCTGTAAGTTAATCAATTCATGACATTTCAAGGCTTGGAAAAACCACCACCAAATGAATGCTGCTAATGTGGTGAAGTCACTTTCACTAAAACAACACACCGCTGTTTCACTTCTGTTGTCGTAGACGTTACTTATAAAATGAAACTTGCAGAGAGACGCTGAATGCACTTCATACCAAGATTGCAGATGAGAGCTCAGATAATAGAGATTTGTGTGGAAGTCTCCGGTAGCAAAGAAGCAGTGCATTACATGAACATTACTGACTCTCACTGGGAAATTGATGAGAAATTAATGGAAGAAGAATCATTCGCTTGGAGAAATCTTTAAATATTAGAAGCTGGGTTAAATTGGGACAGCTGGGTTATGTTTTATCTAGAAATTATTAGGACTTCATAGATTATAAAATGATTTGTGAACCATACACTAGACCACAGAAATGTGTAAAATAAAAGAACATATGAAATCAATGTACAGTTATTATAGATGGGAGGCACAGTGGGGCAACAGGTCGTGTAGCTGTCACACAACTACAGGGTCTTGAAGTCATGGGTCCGAGCCCCACTCTGGGTGACTGTCTGTGAGGTGTGTTCTGCGTTGGTAGGTGGATTGGTGAATCAAAACTGCATAGGACTGGCACCCACTCCAGGGTGTGTTCCTGCCTTGCGCCCAGTGATTCCTGGTAGGTTCTGGACCCTCTGCAACCCTTAAATGGATAAGTGGTTATTGACAACAAATGAATGAATTATTGATAAGGTACCATTATGTTGCCTATCTAAAGGTACACAATACACCACAGTGACAGTTTTTCTGACAGTGTACTGAGAATGTAAGATCATATATATGACCTACTACAACTAACTACTAAAAGGTATTGACCCCAAACTAGATTTGTGGCATTTGACACATGCTTTTATCTAGAGTCTCTTACTACACTGTATCCACTAATAAATATATGAAGAGTGCATATAAGAGTAGGGCTGTGCTGTGCTAGTAACGTTATCACTGAAAAAAGCCATTCCTTATTCATTCAGAGAGTCTGCTCTTTTCTTTCAGCCTGCCAGTGAGAAGGGCAATTCTTTCTGGTTGTGGATAGATGCAATACTGGACCTCGTTAAACGATACCTACTCAACATCTGGAATGATGGGTAAGAAAAATAATATCCTTTAATATAAAGGTCGCATATGTAGGAGAGTCTTAACACATGTACACTCTGTACAGCAAATGAAGGATGCAATAATTGAGTGCTTATGAATAGCTTATATTGGTGTCCCCTAATTTATGAAACACATGTCTCTCAGTTTGTCTCCTTGTGTCAAAACTATTCAGATATGTTCAGTTATCAACACTCTATTGAGGCATGGTCTTTTAATAATGGAAGTTATAAGACACTGTCAGAAGAACACCATACATCAGGTCGATGATGTTGCCCTTGAACATATATGATCATGTTAATTTTGCGTGTCCATTTATTTGCGTGTGTGGGCATGAAAATACTGCAGTAAAATAAGTAATTTATTTAAGCATTTTCTTGTGTGAAATAGCGAATATCAAGTAATGTGCAGAAGTCTTAGGCACCTAAGATAATTTAATTAATTAATCAATCAATTGTCTGTAAGCACTTATCCAGTTCAGGGTCGTGGTGGGTCCGGAGCCTACCCGGAATCATTGGGCTCAAGGGAGGAACACACCCTGGAGGGCGCCAGTCCTTCACCGGGCGACACACACACATTCACTCCTATAGACAATTTTGAGTAGCCTATCCACTTACCGGAGCACCCAGAGGAAACTCACGCAGACACAGGGAGAACACACCACACTCCTCACAGACAGTCACCCGGAGGAAACCCACGCAGACACAGGGAGAACACACCACACTCCTCACAGACAGTCACCCGGAGGAAACTCACGCAGACACAGGGAGAACACACCACACTCCTCACAGACAGTAACCCGGAGGAAACCCACGCAGACACAGGGAGAACACACCACACTCCTCACAGACAGTCACCCGGAGGAAACTCACGCAGACACAGGGAGAACACACCACACTCCTCACAGACAGTAACCCGGAGGAAACCCACGCAGACACAGGGAGAACACACCACACTCCTCACAGACAGTCACCCGGAGGAAACTCACGCAGACACAGGGAGAACACACCACACTCCTCACAGACAGTCACCTGGAGGAAACTCACGCAGACACAGGGAGAACACACCACACTCCTCACAGACAGTCACCCGGAGCTGGATTTGAACCCACAACCACCAGGTCCCTGGAGCGGTGTGACTAAGATAATTATATATATTTAAACTAACGTAATCTCAGTCAGCTTGTAGCAGTGCTTGTATAAAGTTATATATAATATAAAACAAATAAGAAATAATAATTTTTTTCTATAAAGTACTAGATGTGAGTTGAGTTTGAAGAACAGCGTTTTGTTCAGATTCTCCTTGATCGCCTGAATTTGTTAAATCAACAGCACACATTATTTAAAATCATTATTTATTAACCGCTAAAACTAGGTATTGGATGATAACCTCAAATAATACGCACTGCCACGAGGAGAGATTTGGAAAAAGTCAAACCATTCACTCTGAATCCCACACTCACTGGAACAATGTGATTTGGTTTTATTCTAATGTTGGGCGTTATTTGTTGTTTGTTTTTTAGCAAATAAACACTTACTGCTAAAATCCTTTAATACTTGATTACTGTAGATGTCAATCTAAATTAAATGACCTATGGGTTTAAGACCTGCCATATTTGTGTAAAAAAAAAAAAGGATAAAAAAGGTATAAAAGTGTATAAAAATGAGTTGTTTCCTGCCTCTCTGGTGTCCTGTGCACTTGCAGGTATATCATGGGATTCGTTAACAGGGAGAAGGCGAAGGCTTTGTTAAGAGATAAGCCCCAAGGCACTTTCCTGCTGCGATTCAGTGAGACGTGTAAAGAAGGAGGCATCACCATTACATGGGTGGGGCACTCACAGGAGGGTATGTAAATATGTCAATTTTTTTTTATGAATGTAACGGGCGGGCACGGTGGCGCAGCAGGTAGTGTCCGTGTCTGCGTGGGTTTCCTCCGGGTGACTGTCTGTGAGGAGTGTGGTGTGTTCTCCCTGTGTCTGTGTGGGTTTCCTCCGGGTGACTGTCTGTGAGGAGTGTGGTGTGTTCTCCCTGTGTCTGTGTGGGTTTCCTCTGGGTGACTGTCTGTGAGGAGTGTGGTGTGTTCTCCCTGTGTCTGCGTGGGTTTCCTCCGGGTGACTGTCTGTGAGGAGTGTGGTGTGTTCTCCCTGTGTCTGTGTGGGTTTCCTCCAGGTGCTCTGGTTTCCTCCCACAGTCTAAAAACACACGTTGGTAGGTGGATTGGCGACTCAAAAGTGTCCGCAGGTATGAGTGTGTCTGTGTTGCCCTGTGAAGGACTGGCGCCCCCTCCAGGGTGTATTCCTGCCTTGAAAGATCCTAGACAGGTCACTGATCTAACTCTGAAATGAAGTATATGTATGGTTCTACATGTGAGTTTGTGGATGTTTTTGAAACCCACAGGTAGACATTTAACACACTCTGTGTTGCCCTACACTAAACATGATCTTGTCAATGAGTCCTTCCCTGACATCATCAGGAACTACACACTGATGGCTGCGGAGAATGTTCCAGAACACCCTCTTCTTTACCTGTATCCTGATATTCCTAAAGATGCCGCCTTCAGTTGCTACTACAGCACACCACCTGAAGGTAAATTTCCAGTAGCTGATGATGTATGGAAAAGCTGGTAATATTTTCCTGTGGGTTACCATTTGTAATGCTTCATGACACCTGCTGTGAGTGAGAGAGATTTAGCAGCAAGTTAACACTCGATCATGATCTTCTGATTTCAGCATCAGCCAACATGGAGTTAGACGAGCAGAGAGATCGCTACATGCCGAGGCAAAACATTTCAGTCACAGTGCTGTAAGTTTCCCTGCTGAAAAAAAAAATGCATTTGATTCAAAACCAATTCCAAAAAGTTGATACAGATATTAAAATGCAAATAAAAACAGTGATTCTATATCCCGTGGGTGGAAACCGGACCCCCTCGAGAGGAAACATATTTTATAATAATTAGTTAATTATAACTCTATACACCAATCAGCCTTAAGATTAAAACCAGCGACCTAATATTGCACAGGTGCCCCAGCTCTGACCCATTGGGACATGGACTCCACAAGACTTCTGAAGGAATCCTGTGGTGTCTGGCCCCCAACAGATTGTTTAATGTTCTGTATGTTAAGGTGGAACCTCCATGGAAACTGCAAATATTCAAAATAGATGTCCCGTATATCGCCTTGTTGAATGCTGAATTAATTTGGGACTTCCTGTCTCTCCATTTTTCTCACCATGTGGTATTAAATTCTCAACCCTTTCTCCACTCTTGCCCCAACTGGGATTGGTCAGTGGCCGTTATTCCCATGTACTGGTTGCCATTGTCTTTTCCTTGCTTGGGTGTAAATTTGTTTTCCTGTGAGTAACCAGTGTGTTCTTCTTCTCTTTTGTACCTTGTCTTTTGTCCTGTCCCTTAAATTCTGAGCCATGTTTTCTATATATGGGACACACACACACTATTATTCCTGTTGCACTAACATTTCAAATACTCTACCAGCTTTTTAGGAATTGGGGTTTGTAAAAGCATTTACTGGTTATGCCAAGACCTGCTAAAATTCTAATCATGTTCTGTGAAACAGTATGTTTTTAAATGGTCTTTTCTCTCCAGCCCAGGCGCCAGATTCGGGACAGGATGCTTCCTTTGAGTCCAGAGGGATATAGAGAGCTCCAGAATGTTAAGAGATGCGGAATGGATACAGTGTTAATGACTTGGAGACAGTTTATGGGCACAAGTTTACCCCTAAGAACCCATTGAATGTGAAATACAGAAAATGTGTGGATTCTATTAATGTTAAAGTCTGTGTGTTTTTGAAATTTCCTAAAAAAAATAAATAAGATTTGCATTATTTATCATGCTCTGAAAGGTTTCATTGGCGCTTGTTTGAATACAGTCACTTTTTAGAAAGGTCTTGTTTACATTTGACATTAAAAATGGTTCCCACATGTGAATTGTGTCAAATGCAAATTTAAAAGATGAGCGCAACTGTGTTTACAATCCGACCAAACGAGACCAATCCGTATCTGGAGGCAGAAACTGTATTTGAAAAGGTTAAGTGTGAAAAGCTCAGGTCACAGTAACCAAATGTAAATGCCAAGTGTAAAGAAGGCTCAAAAGCCAAAACATATTTTGAGCCATCTGGTATTCCTTTGTACCCTCTTAATGAGATGTAAACAGAAGCAGTATAAATACTTTGATACATGTCACTGTCAGGTCAATCCATGTATATATGTATATTATATATGATTAAGCACAGCAGCTGCTTATTATATATATTTTTATACATATACAAACACACACAGGGTGGGCCATTTATACTCATGAAAGAATAAAGTTACGTTTTTTTTTACACACACCATTGTTTTTCTTGTGAAATTGCCAATACGTTTGATGGGTCACATGACCCTCATCCCATTGAGAAAACAAAAGTTGGATCCAAAATGGCCGACTTCAAAATGGTCACCACCCATCTTGAAAAGTTTCCCCCCTCCCATATACCAATGTGCCACAAACAGGAAGTTAATATCACCTTGTCTTTGCCAGGTTCGTGGGTTGCCAACACAAGCCCCAACAAGATTTTGATCATAGCTGTACGTATCCAGAATGTGCAAAATAATTTACTTATGGAAGTGAGTGTTGAAATCTTTCGGGACATATCTTCTATCAGCGTTTCACAGAAAAACCTCACTATATTTTGGGCCTCACCATTTGATCCAACTCACCACCACGTGGATCTGTTGACAGTTGACCCTCTCTTTACCCGAGTGTTTAAATCATATGGCTTCAATTCAGAAGACATGACCATCTTTGGCCCAAATGCTCTGACACCACGTACATGTACGAGCACCACTGTTATGGACAAATCATGACTAGCAAAGATGTCCAGTAACGTCACACAGCTTGGGTTCAGATCAGGTAGACTGTACCTCCCAATCGCTCCCCTCCAGGTCTCCCAGTCACTGCCAATGTGAGCAATAAAAACCCCTAGGAAAACAACTGAGCTTCCTTCCAAGAACACTCTGAGCTGCTGTTTGGAGCCCATGTACCCACAATTAAAATTCTCCATTCTGTGAGCTGAAGCTGCATTGACCTGACTCTCGTTTACCAGGAAAAACCCTCACCCTGTGAGAGACAGACCAAACCCTATTTAGTTCCAGAGCCCACACTGTGTGTTGCGGTGAGCTCAATTATATTTAACTGGAACCTTTTGCACCAGTTTCAGTTCCTTCTCCCACCATGAGATTACATTCCACAAGCCACAACTACAAATCCCTTGTTTTTACACTCACTGTCCACAATCTGAGTTCCACTGATCATACAGGGGGCAGCAGGTAGTGTCACAGTCACACAGCTCCAGGGAACTGTGTGTTCAAGTCCTGCTCTGGGTGACTGTCTGTGAGGAGTGTGGTGTGTTCTCCCTGTGTCTGCGTGGGTTTCCTCCGGGTGACGGTCTGTGAGGCGTGTGGTGTGTTCTCCCTGTGTCTGCGTGGGTTTCCTCCGGGTGACTGTCTGTGAGGCGTGTGGTGTGTTCTCCCTGTGTCTGCGTGGGTTTCCTCCGGGTGACTGTCTGTGAGGAGTGTGGTGTGTTCTCCCTGTGTCTGCGTGGGTTTCCTCCGAGTGACTGTCTGTGAGGAGTTTGGTGTGTTCTCCCGGTGTCTGCGTGGGTTTCCTCCGGGTGACTGTCTGTGAGGAGTTTGGTGTGTTCTCCCTGTGTCTGCGTGGGTTTCCTCCGAGTGACTGTCTGTGAGGAGTGTGGTGTGTTCTCCCTGTGTCTGTGTGGGTTTCCTCCGAGTGACTGTCTGTGAGGAGTTTGGTGTGTTCTCCCTGTGTCTGTGTGGGTTTCCTCCAGGTGCTCTGGTTTCCTCCCACAGTCCAAAAACACAAGTTGGTAGGTGGATTGGTGACTAAAAAGTGTCCGTAGGTGTGAGTGTGTGTTGCCCTGTGAAGGACTGGCGCCCTCTCCAGGGTGTATTCCTTCCTTGCGCCCAGTGATTCCAGGTAGGCTCTGGACCCACCGCAACCCTGAACTGGATAAGGGCTACAGACAATGAATGAATGATCATACAGGAGCATTTTGTAGTCCATTTACTGCTCTGTCTATGTTGTTTGCCCCTTTTCACCTTGTTCTTCATTGGTCAGGACCCTCAGAAGACCACCACAGAGCAGGTATGATTTACATGGTGGAACATTCTCAGCGCTGCAGTGACACTGATTTGGTGGTGGTATGTGTGTGTTGTGCTGGTATGAGAGGATCAGACACAGCAGTGCTGCTGACGTTTTTAATGCCCTCTGTGTCACCAAAATGTATCTAACTAACAGTGTTCTGTGTGCACTGATGAAGAACTAAAGGACAACCAACACAAACTGTGCAGCAGCAGATGGACAACTCTCTTGTACTTTACATGAAAAACTTGATAGATGTTCCTAACAGAGTGATGTTAATAATAATAATAATAATAATAATAACACAATTTATTTGTTGGTGCCTTTCATGACACTCAAGGTCACCTTACATTAACATACGGTTAGTTATCACAGCTACAACAAACAAATGATCACAACACAAGCATAAAACAAAAGATACAAAATGTGTTAAAGTGAATAGTTTAAAAAAATGAGTTTTCAGAGCAGTTTTGAATTCTGCAATGGAATGCAATGTTCGAATATGAGTGGGGAGTGTCTCCCAGAGTTTGGGTGCAACAGAAGGCCCTGGCACCCCATTGTGTTGGTTCTGCCATTGGGCTGGTTCTGTCAGAAAGCCTGCTGAGAAAAATCGCACAGAAAGAGTGTACAACCTGAGGAGGTCTGTGAGATAATCAGTGGATAGATTATAAAGAGTGGACACCGTGTTTAAAAACTCCAACACCCAAATCATACCTGCTTTCTGGGTGACCTACACATTAAAGAAGAGGGTATACAAAAATAATAATATACAGAGCAACAAATGGACTATAGCCTGTAATTATAAAACTACATGGTGCTCCTTTACGGTCAGTGGAACCGAGAATGTACAGTTAGTGTAGAAACAAGTCTTCAGAAAAAAACAAATCTCGTTCACTCCGGGATTCCACTCCACCTTTTGGATACTCCACGCCTGTGGACGGAAGGCGGAAAAAAACAATCGCGTCAACGTCAGGCTCTTTAAGAATCTCGGAAACTCCGGTATCGTCCAACCGTCTTCTCCCTCTGGCTGTTTTCCAGCGACAGGTAAAACGCGTTGTAATTCTTCATATAAAAATTGAGGAGGTTGTTAAGGTTGGCTATTGGGTTTTAGCTCCCGTTTGTTTTGCGTTATGTTTTGAGTCTTTATAAGTATCACTAGCTCGCTCCTCACCTATGTGCCTAGTTTACGTTTTTCAGTGGGTTCCGCACTTTGCCGACGGTCCCTTATAGTGATGGGAATTTCGGCTCTTTTTGGGCAGCCGGCTCTTTTGGCTCGGCTCTTCATAAAGAGTCGACTCTTTCGGCTCCTAAATGGCTCTTTGTTTTACCACTTATTTCCACTGGTATAGAACAATATTACCTACATTGTTTATGACTATGGACAAAATATTTTTGTTCAATATTAAAAATCATAAATAGTGTTGCAATGATCAATTGTTTTTATGGCTGTCTTGTAATAACTCACTGATTGCACTCACACAATTGTATAAATAACTGGATTTTTATTTAAACACCTTAAAAAAATCACTTGTAAACTCCGAAATATAGCCAATGGAATCCCAAAGGTAGGTTTTACAAAATAGTTTATTAAATTAAATAATCATCCATTTCTGGGGAATAAAATAAACAAATAATCTGCAAAGTGAAAAACAGCAGCATTCAACGGTAGTGATTAAAACAACCACAACTGTCAACAAACATTTAACTGATTTAACATTTTCTTCAACTATTTTTTGGATAACAGATTGGCATTCAGGAAAAACAAGTCTCTCAGAAAAAAATGGCTCGGTCTTAGACGGGAACCGGCTCTCATCGTTCATTTACAAGAGCCGGCTCTTTGAACCGGTTCGTTCGCGACCGACACATCACTAGTCCCTTAGCGTCTTGGGCGCCCACAGCAGCCATCACGGTTAATTTCAGTAAATGTACTCCGCGCAATTAAAAGATGGAGTATTTTGGTCAAATGTAATGACTATAGTTTGTTCTCTGATCCTTCACGATTAAGAAGATGAAGTTTCAGAGATTTTAGAACGTCGTTTGTGAGCAAGAGGAGGGGCGAAACCCGAATATCCGCCGAATACCTAACTTTCACGACCTTGGTGTGACTGATTATTGGGCGGTCTACAGCGAACAGGTGCGGCCCAGGTGCGGTCACTCACCGAAGGTGCTCTTCCCCCATCAACACCAAGAAAAGATAAACTCCACACAAAAGCAAGTGGCAGGTCTAATCACACAATTGAGCCTCGACCAATAAACTACAAGAAAATAAATACTAATAAAAAACAAACAAAAAATGGCACACTCCCACGGCCACATTTCACCTGAAAACTACACCCTCAAAGAGCAGAATACATATAAAATACAACTTAAATGTTTCTCCTCTTCCATTAGCTGCAGGATTTCTTAGACATGAATATTAATGATATTAATGTCATGATAATTGTAATGATAAATAATATAAACCTGTTCCATGGTCATTGTAATGCTAGGAGAAAGAACGTCACTGAGCAGTGTTGCCATGGAAAAGCAAAAGGAAGTGGACGACCACGTGGACGACCTGAAGAGGAGAGTGCAGGTAAAACTGGGCGTGCGTTAGATACATATTCTAAAATATATGGATACAAATTATTATGTTAAGATTAGACTTCTAATTTTACCAAACTATATCAAATATCAAATACATTAAAGTAAAAATGGCAGATTTCAAAATATCAACATGGTGTTTCTGCTTGATATCTTTGTATTTCCGGTAATTTTTTTATTTTTTTTTTATTTTTTTATTTTTTTCATCATTTTCTTCTCCGCTTCTCCATTTCAGGGTCGCGGTGGCAACAGGGCGAGCAAAGAAGCCCAGACGTCTCTGTCCCTTGCAACATCCACCAATTCCTCCTGGGGGATCCCAAGGCGTTCCCAGGACAGCCAGGAGATATAATCCCTCCAGCATGTCCTGGTTCTACCCCGGGGCTTCCTTCCAGTTGGACGTGCCTGGTATACCTCCAGTGGGAGGCGTCCAGGAGGCATCCTGATCAAATGCCCAAACCACCTCAACTGACTTCTCTCAATGCGAAGGAGCAGCGACTATACTCCAAGCTCCTCCCTAATCACTGAGCTCCTCACCCGATCACGGAGAGTACGCCCAGCGACCCGTCGGAGAAAGCTCATTTCGGCCGCTTGTATCCGCGATCTTGTTCTTTCGGTCATTACCCAGAGCTCATGACCATAGGTGAGAGTGGGAACGTAGACTGACCGGTAAATTGAGAGCTTTGCTTTATGGCTCAGCTCTCTCTTCACCACAACGGTGTGGTACAGTGACCGCGTTACTGCAGACGCTGCACCTATCCTACGGTCAATCTCACCATCCCTCTTCCCATCACTCGTGAACAAGAACCCGAGATACTTGAACTCCTTCACTTGGGGCAGGTTCTCACCCCTTACCTGAAGGGAGCATGCCATCTGTTTCCGGGAGATAACCATGGCCTCAGACTTGGAGGTGCTGATCCGCATACCGACCGCTTCACACTCGGCTGCAAACTGCTCAAGTGAACGCTGGAGGCCTCCGTGCGAAGAAGCCAGAAGAACAACATCGTCCGCAAAAAGCAGAGATGCCACCTCCTGAGCTCCTCGACGGAAGCCCTCCTGCCCCAGGCTACGCCGCGCCACCCTGTCCATGAATATCAGGAACAGGAGTGGAGATAAGGCACAGCCCTGACGGAGTCCAATGCCCACACTGAACAAGCCTGACTTACTACCAAGGATGCGAACACAACTCAACCTCTGAGAGTACAAGAACCGTACGGCTCGCCGGAGCGACCCTGGCACCCCATACTCCTGGAGCACCTCCCACAGAATCTCTCGGGGAACACGGTCATATGCCTTCTCCAAATCCACAAAGCATGTGTAGAGTGGAGTAGCAAATTTCCACGCCCCCTCAATCATCTGTGCAAAAGTAAAAAGTTGGTCCATAGTTCCACGGCCAGGACGAAATCCGCATTGTTCCTCCAAAATCCTAGGTTCGACTATCGGACGGATTCTCCTTTCCAGCACCTTGGCATAGACTTTCCCCGGGAGGCTGAGAAGTGTAATGCCACGATAATTGGCACACTTTCTCCGGTCCCCTTTTTTGAAAATAGGAACCACCACCCCGATTTGCCAATCCAAAGGCACCGTTTCTGAGGTCCATGCGATATTGTATAGACGTGTCATCCAAGACAGCCCCACAGTATCGAGTGCCTTCAGTAACTCTGGGCGAATCTCATCCACTCCTGGAGCTTTGCCACTGCGAAGCTTTTTCACCACCTCAGTGACTTCAGCCAAGGAAATGGAATCTGACCCCCCAGACACTTCTGGCCCTACCTCCTGTACAGGAGGCATGTCTCTCGGGTTAAGGAATTCCTCAAAGTGCTCCTTCCAACGCCCAACAATACGCTCAGTCGAGTTCAGAGTTTCACCATCCTTGCTGAGCACAGCTTGGACAGTGTCCCCCCTCCCCCTCCTGAGCTGTCGGAGTGTTTTCCAGAACCTCTTTGAGGCCGCCCAGAAGTCATTCTCCATGGCCTCTCCAAACTCCTCCCATGCTCTGGATTTTGCTTTAGCAACTGCCACAGCTGCAGCCTTTTTTGCCTGCCGGTACCCATCCGCAGAATCAGAAGTTCCCCGAGCTAGCCAATCTCGAAAAGCCTCCTTCTTCCGCTTGACAGCTTCCCTCACCCCTGGTGTCCACCAACGGGTTCTTGGGTTGCCGCCATAACAGGCACCGACAAGCTTTTGACCACAGCTACATGCAGCCGCTTCCATGATGGAGGTCCAGAACAGTGTCCATTCAGACTCCATTCCCCCTACCTCCTCCGGAACATGTGAGAAGTTCTCTCGGAGGTGAGAGTTGAAATCCATCCGGACAGAGTCATCTGCCAGCTTTTCCCAGCACACCCTCACAATACGTTTTGGTTTACCAGGTCTGTCCGGCAGCTTTCCCCGCCATCGGATCCAACTCACCACCAGATGGTGATCGGTTGACAGCTCAGCCCCTCTCTTTACCCGAGTGTCCAAAACATACGGCCTCAGGTCAGAAGACACAACCACAAAGTCGATCATTGACCTTTGGCCCAGAGTGCTCTGGTACCAAGTACACTTATGAGCAATCTTATGTTCGAACATGGTGTTCGTTATGGACAAACCATGGCTAGCACAGAAGTCCAACAACATCACACCACTCGGGTTTAGATCAGGCAGTCCGTTCCTCCCAATCACTCCTCTCCAGGTTTCCCAGTCATTGCCAACGTGAGCATTGAAGTCCCCCAGCAAAACAACAGAGTCAGTGCATGGAATCCCCTCTAGAACTCCAGTCACTGCCTCCAAGAAGGCCGAATACTCTGAGCTGCTGTTCGGTGCATACGCACACACAACAGTCAAAGTTTTCCTCTCTGCAAGCCGGAGCCGCATTGAGGCGACCCTCTCGACCCTGGGACAAACTCCAGCTGTACAGGCGCCAGCCGGGGACTTGTGAGTATCCCCACACCCGCCCGGCGCCTCTCACCCTGTGCAACTCCTGAGTAAGAGAGAGACCAACCCCTATCGAGGAGTTTGGTTCCAGAGCCTACACTGTGTGTAGAGGTGAGCCCAACTATATCTAGCTGGTATCTCTCAACCTCACGCACCAGCTCTGGCTCTTTCCCCCCCAGTGAGGTTATGTTCCACGTACCAAGAACCAGTTTCCGCTGACAAGTTCCACGACGCCAGGGGCCCCCTTGCCCCCGCTCTGTGCCCGATTGGCATTGCACCGCACCCCTACTCTGGATCTTGCGGGTGGTGAGCCTACATGATCCTCCCACGTTGCCATTTCGGGCTGAGCCCGGCTGGGTTACGTGGGCTGCCCAGCCACCAGGCGCTCGCCGTCGGACACTACCCCCAGGCCTGGCTCCAGGGGTAGGTCCCGGTAACCCTTTCCCTGGCAGGGTACACTGAATTTTAATGTGTGTACTCATAGG
The DNA here is from genome assembly GCF_029633855.1 of Hoplias malabaricus. Classification (NCBI taxonomy): domain Eukaryota; kingdom Metazoa; phylum Chordata; class Actinopteri; order Characiformes; family Erythrinidae; genus Hoplias; species Hoplias malabaricus. The sequence goes on from NC_089811.1 coordinate 6,683,434, forward strand.
AATGCTTTTGGATCATGTTTGTATGGATCTTCACTCCAGACCTGTTCGCCATGGGAGACCCTACTGGGAGCTAACAGCTCCCAACGACATAGCCCTGGAGGTCATGAGACCACACAAGCCCTTCCGCCACGACAAGGCCCTGATCCAGGAAGGGTATTTCCAGTCATTTCAGGAGGAATAGTTTAATATCAGTTATAGCAGAAACCCTTCGTGAGTGATATGCACTTTTTTCTATAGGGTGACCAAATTGAGATTTTGGTAAAAAAAAAAAAAAAAAAAAAGAGGACACGTCTCGGATGAGCTCTCGCGAGAACTTACATTTACGTTTCGACATAGCTGTTCGAGATGAGGGTGGGTACATGAGCTTTGCCTGACGTAAACAAGGACTACTGACGTGCAGACTGACCAATTAAATGTTTACAGAGAAGGTTATCGACCAATAACGGTAGCTCTACAGTCAGACCGTCCAATCAGAAGATTTTAGGCTACTTCACCACGCCCTCTTCTCACTCAAGCGAACCAATCGGAGTAGGGGAGGGCGGGACTAGTTTGTGAACGAAACTTCTCGAAGTTCTAAGTAAAATCTGGAAAAACAAAATCCCAGACGTTTGTGAAATTCTGCCTGGACATTTTTTTAAGTCTAAAAACGAGGACATGTCCGGGTAAAAGAGGACTTCTGGTCACTCTACCTTCTATGAGTGTGTAATGAAGTCTGGGAGAGCTTTTTGAACTTGATTCTCAGTCAGGTTTTATATTTCTCAGAAAGCAGAACAGGACATTCAGGATCTGGAGGATCAACAAGACGAGCATGAGTTTAAGAAGGAAGGTAAGAGCATTCTGTGGGCAGCCTTGTTGTTGTCAGTTTTTATGTTTTTTTTATGTCCTTTTAAATAATATGTGAAAAGATTTGGCACAATGAAAATATTACTTATTTAAACTACAGGAAATAAAAAAAAAACTGAATATTATATATTGATTTATATAAAATCCTGCCGCACTATATATGATATAAAAGCTTGTAATTGCAGACTTTGGTCATATTCTTGTCTTACAAGTGTTACGCATTAGGGTTTAGGTAAAGTGCCACTTTGTTTTATAATTTTAATATGATATTTATATTATGTTTGAGATCACTGTGCAGTTGTAAGTGATTTAGTGTTTGCTTTTACTGGCACCACATTTATTTCTCCAAATTCATGTCTTATTTTAGTTTCAGTTTTCTTAATTGTCTATTAATTTTGCATATCACCTGGTTAAATTGACATTTCTGTTTTTAGTGGAGGCTGAAACAATGGCACAAACTGCGAAAAAGATTCAGATGGAGGAGCTGCTGATCGAGGAGACGTTCATCAGACTGAACGAAATAAGACAGGTAGGTCAATCCCTTAAATATTGGAAGTCATTCATTCATTATCTGTAACTGCTTATCCAGTTCAGGGTCACGGTGGGTCCAGAGCCAGAGCCTACCTGGAATCATTGGGCGCAAGTCGGGAATACACTCTGGAGGGGCAACACAGGGCAACACAGACACACACACATTCACTCACACCTACCGACACTTTTGAGTCACCAATCCACCTACCAACGTGTGTTTTTGGACTGTGGGAGGAGACCGGAGCACCCAGGGGAAACCCACGCAGACACAGGGAGAACACACCACACTCCTTACAGTCACCCGCAGGAAACCCACGCAGACACAGAGAGAACACACCACACTCCTCACAGACAGTCACCCGGAGGAAACCCACGCAGACACAGAGAGAACACACCACACTCCTCACAGACAGTCACCCGGAGGAAACCCACGCAGACACAGGGAGAACACACTACACTCCTCACAGACCGTCACCAGGAGGAAACCCACTCAGACACAGGGAGAACACACCACACTCCTCACAGTCACCCGCAGGAAACCCACGCAGACACAGAGAGAACACACCACACTCCTCACAGACAGTCACCCGAAGGAAACCCACGCAGACACAGGGAGAACACACCACACTCCTCACAGACAGTCACCCGGAGGAAACCCATGCAGACACAGGGAGAACACACCACACTCCTCACAGACAGTCACCCGCAGCGGGAATCGAACCCACAACCTCCAGGCCCCTGGAGCTATGTGACTGCGGCACCTACCTGCTGCGCCACCATAACGCCCTCAACATTGGAAGTGATTTTGTAAATTTAATCCAGTCTTAAGTCAGGTGCTTGTAGCGTATGTCTAAGATGTGGCAGTCATTTAAATAATTGTTCTACACAGAGTTCTTGAAAATCAAATATAGAAAATGTATAATGTATATTTTTGCATAAAACAACCACAAAAACAATGAACGCACCTAGAAGTGAGCATTACCTGCCGAAAGAGGGTGAATGATGAGAGAGTTGAAAGATAAATGTTCAAATCTGAGTATTCTGTAGTATTTAATAAAATGATCTCTGTGTGTTCAACTACATTAAATATATTTAAGAATTTAGCTTACATAAACAATGCTAGATCAGACTGTATCTCTGTTGCTGTGATGATTACGGCTTACTCGGCTAAACCTCAGATGACTGTAAATGGACTGACTTATTGAATTGCCCAATATGGTCAGTGCACTGTTTTCAATGGAATATAAAATGAGTCCCCGGTGTAAATTTGGGATCTTATTTTATCCCACTGTTTTGACGGGGAGAGTGACTATATTCAGGTGAGTGAATTGTGAAGTAAACCAAGCTGCACAGTCATTGTACGGTTGTGTGTTTGTGTGCAGGTGGTAGTACATGAGTTATTCAGTTCACTAAAGTTAGTGGAGCAGATCCAGTTCACTCTGATATCAGTGGAGCTTCCTGATTGGAAACAGAGGCAGCAGATGGCCTGCATTGGAGGACCCCCTAACGCCTGCCTGGACCAGTTACAGAACTGGTGAGGACCTCTACAATTACTGTTTGTCATTCACACACATGTACATTGTCTGTAACTATCACACATCTGAAGTTAGCTCCTTTTTTAAATTTTACATTCCACCTTAAATGCAGCTTTTCACATCACTGGTGCTGTAGCATTAAGGTGGGTTTGACACATTTGAATAAGACGCTCACTTCAGCTTCTTTTGAGAAACTACAGATGATTTAAAGGGTCAGTCTAAGTATAATTAAATATGTTTGACCTTTTTTAATTGATCAGTGATTACTGTGAATGCGTCAGTGTGTAATGAGGTAGATGAGGTGTGGGGTAATGAAAGGTGAACCTAATGAAATGTAGGGAGTTAATAGTTGTTTAATAATGAATTGAACTATGAAGCATGACAGCACTAAATAACAATAACACCGATGTGTCCCTCAGGTTCACGGCAGTGGCCGAGTGTTTACAGCAGACACGGCAGCAGCTGAACAAGCTTCAAGAGCTTGTGCTGAAATTCTCATACGACAATGACCCCATCAGTTTGGCCATGAGCTCCCTTCAGGAACAAGCCCTCACCCTCTTCAAAACCCTGCTGCTCAAGTAGGTCATGACTATTGGAGGCGGAGTTAGAGGAGGAAAATGACTTGGATTTGTGGTGATTGTTGCTTCTGAAAAATGATAAACCATTAACATCTATCATTTATAATAGAATGAACGATCCTGTGATGTGTCTTTCAGTTCCCTTGTGGTGGAGAGGCAGCCCTGTATGCCCACCCATCCCCAGAGACCCTTGGTGCTGAAGACGCTTGTCCAGTTCACAGTCAAACTCAGGTACAAAGCTGTCCCTTACATTCCAACATATTTATATTATATTTATCAGATATATGAATTTAGTATTCATGATTGTATAGTTGCATTATTTAAGACTTTGTAATGTGTGATCAGATATTTTAAACCAAAGAAATCTGAAGACCCCAAAAGTTTAAACCTATTTTACTGATTTTCTGGACAATCTTAAGAGGACACATTTTTAAATAAACTTCCGTGTTTGCAGGCTGCTGGTCAAACTACAGAACTGCCAACTCAAAGTTAAAGTTTCTTTGGACAAGTAAGTAGAGAATAGAAATCACCAGGGAAAGTTACATAGATTTTAGACGTATTGCTTCTGCAAAGTAGGTTTCTTAATTTTATTTTGTTTTATTATTCGTCCATAGGGATACACCAGAAAACAACACAATGAATGGGTGTGTTTTTTGTACTGATAAAAATATAAAATATATCAAAAATAGTCTTAAACAATCTGAGAAAATTTTCCAACATTTGTGCTTATCAAGATGGCGCAAATTCTATTTTCCTGGCCTCACCACTAAGTTAATGAACGCGGAGGGAACAAGTGATTTGGCTGTTGAGTTTCGACATTTGGTATTTACAATACACACTTATTTCATTTAAAAGTTAGTTAATTTAAAATACTTTAAAATGAACTATTAGAAAATGTTCAAATGCATATTTTCTCTTTTACCACCAGCAGCTGAAAGAATGTAGGGAAAGGAGAACCAATGAGGTTGGAAGTTTTTTTTTTTTTTTTTTTTTTTTTTTTTTACATTTTTGATATGGAATCTGTCATAAATAAACATGGTTACAAAAATCAACATAAAGCCTGAAGCTGAAATTCATCATCTTTGTTTTAATTAATTTTTTTTATTTTGGTGGACCGCCTAGAAGAGATATGTGCGCTTACTGACTGACTAACACCTAATGTTGAAACGCGCATGCGCGAGTAGTAACGGTTAAATCGGCCGTATTTAACAGAGAACATAAGGTGGCGCCACTACACCACGATCCCGTCTGTTGTTAGTTCAGCCATTTTTCACATTCCACTTCGTGAATTAAATGTCCTCTTTTCCCCAGACAAGAGCTTGTAGCCTCTAACAAAAATGTGTTGAACGTTGTTGAGGTAATATTTATGACAGTCTCTTCTTTATGTTTGGAGAATGTCTCTGTGACACAGCCTTTAGTTTTCTACTATATATTTAACAAACAGAAGTCATCTTGTTCATGTTGTTCCTATAACAACGCGAATACACGGACACATCTCGACGTTACTGACTTTCTGACGAGTAAAACGGGCAAAATCTCCGGTTTAATAAAGCCAGAACACCAGAGCGAGGTGTTACTAAAAATAAACGAGACTGTGAATTAGTTACAGCACCGTTTTATCAGTCGGACCCTTATAGAAATGTAAGTTAGCTAGTAGTGATACATAAATATTTATTTCCCAATGACAGAGGTATGGGTTTTTTTTGTTTGTTTGTTTTTTTTTTATTATTATTTTTGCATTTCCTGTTTTTGAAATGGGCGGCACGGTGGTGCAGCAGGTAGTGTCGCAGTCACACAGCTCCAGGGGCCTGGAGGTTGACACTGCTCCGGGTGACTGTCTGTGAGGAATTGGTGTGTTTTCCCCGTGTCCGCGTGGGTTTCCTCCGGGTGCTCCGGTTTCCTCCCACAGTCCAAAAACACACGTTGCAGGTGGATTGGCGACTCAAAAGTGTCCGTAGGTGTGAGTGAATGTGTGAGTGTGTGTGTTGCCCTGTGAAGGACTGGCGCCCCCTCCAGGGTGTATTCCCGCCTTACGCCCAATGATTCCAGGTAGGCTCTGGACCCACCGCGACCCTAAATTGGATAAGCAGTTACAGATAATGGATGGATGGATGTTTTTGAAAGCCAGATAAACCTCGGTGACAATGGCTAATGGCGGTCTGGCTAAGCTAGGCCTATTTTTAAAGTCTGTATAATCTCATTAATTTTAAGCAGTGAGTTTCAGACAGAAAACTTCCCTTATTCAGGTTGTCAACTTAATCCATAATATGATGTTTATACAGAGTTCTGCACAGTTCTGTGTGTGTGGTTTAAGTGTGTTTTAATGTATCAGTATTTTGAATGTTGGGGGTTGTGTAACTGGCATGTGATTTTGGTTCTTATTAGAGCCCTCTCCTCTTGACGGAGGAGCTCCACACCATCGTCTTTGAAACGCAGCTCAGTCAGCCGGGACTGTGTATTGATCTAAAGGTGAGATTGAAATATCAACATTTGAACTTAATGCAGGGATAATGTGTAATAGGCCAAAAAAAAAACATTCTACATGTTTGCACCCAGGCCACGTCACTTCCTGTAGTGGTGATAACTCCTTTCGGTCAGCTGTCGAGTGCCTGGGCCTCCATCCTGTGGTACAACATGCTCTGCACTGACTGTCAGGTAGGGCCTGTGTTCCAGCGAGTGTCTTATAGGGACCTTACTATCCATCCTCTCATACATCTTTAATTATTTTTGATCAAGTTTTATTAAAGTGTTTATTATTTGCCTCATGTTTGTGGTCGATGCTTTTTAAAATGCTTAAAAACACTAGTTTACTTCTGTTCCAGAACTTGTCCTTTTTCCTGAGTCCTCCACCGATGAAGTGGGGTGAATTGGTGAATGTTCTGAGCTGGCAGTTTTCTTCTGTCACTAAGAGAGGCCTCAATGATGACCAGTTGAGCACGCTCGCTGATAAACTGCTTGGTGAGATTCACAGACTGGACAGTACAGAGCTTTATGAATCTCCTACCTCTTTCTTACCCCATCAGCCATGACAGTTCTGACAGTAGAAATGTGCTTTTCCACTTTCTGTAATGGAAGTGATAAACCTTACGTGTTTACAATTGCCACAAAGTTAGATTTAATATGTACATTTGAATTATTATGAATTCTGAGTTTTAGTTCATTTTTCAGTTCAGTAGAATGTAGTTGGAGCACTTTTTTTTTACAGAATTGTCTCCTAGCCACGAGTGAGTAGGCTAATGTGACTAGGGAAACCCTTTTCTTACAGTTAGTTTACAGTACCTGTGTCTGTCTGCAGGTCCTGAGGCTAAAGGAGATCCTGAAGCTCTCGTCTCCTGGAATAAGTTCAGCAAAGTGAGCACATTAACCCCAGGCATCATCAGTTTATTATGTGTCTTTTATGATTAAAAAAAAACAATTTAAATTTAATGCAACGGATTGATCTGACAATCACAAAATACAGTGTTTTGTTTCAGTAGACCCCAGTCCCTAATATGTGCAGTCCTTTGATATGTAAATGTTGATAGAATTTTGATATCTTAAAATAATAAATTTTTTATCAAAAACAGCTTTACAGAATTTTAGACCATAAAAAATGTTGTGAGCTTAAAGTATCTTCTTAGAAAATTTTATACCAGGGGTTTTCCACCTTTTTGAGGTTGCTCAAGTTCAGAGGTCCATGAGTTTACAAGTTTTTAAGCACTCAACTGATAAATATAATACTGCGACGTACCTGTCCTGATCATCCTTAGCAATTAATTTTTCACCCTCTAGACTCTGTCCAATAGCTGTCTTCATTTGAAAGAACTGTTAAGACGATTGGCTGCAGTGAAAAATGATAAACAACTCCAGTCTGTTGGCTTAATAGAACGTAACGGACAAAGATAATCTAGTATTTAGATTATAGTATCTAGTCTAGTATTTGATTGGCTGCGGTTGAAAACAATTGAAACGTACCCCACCCACTGATTCAAACTGGTCCGGTGGCACACAGTTTAAGAATAGGGCTAAAAGGAATCCACAAGCACATCAAGAACATCACTCAAACACAGTTTTCTCAATTAGTTTTGTTCGAGGCGATTTTTATTAAATCATAAATGTTGCTGTTTTTTCAGGATTCCAGTGGGCAGGGCGAATCTTTTTGGATGTGGATATATAACATACTGGATCTGATTAAACGATGCCTGCTCAACATTTGGAATGATGGGTAAGAAAAAAACAGAATTGAAAAGGCTGCCTACATAGGAACTTCATAACACTTGTCTATGTATTTACTTGAAGAGACAAATGTACAAACACCATTTCCAGAACGTTTATTGTTTCCTGAAAATGATATGCACATTTTAATGCCAACAACGTGTGGTATTTATTTGAGGCTTATACTCTCCTCTACATATAGCTCTCTCTACTTTTAGATACAAAAATACTTACTTCACTATTTTTGTAATAGTGCGGGGTATTAGGGTGACAGAGATATTAACAGGAATTTACGTAAGTGCAGGAGACTTTTAATAACAACAACAGAACTAGACCGAGAGGCTAAACACAAGGGCTAAACATTGACTAAACAAGGCAACTAAACACTAAGCAAGAAGCTAAACAAAGCTAAACACTAAACAAGAAGCTAAACAAAGCTAAACACTAAACAAGAAGCTAAACACTAAACAAGAAGCTAAACTCTGAACGAGGCTATATTGAACAAAGGGGCTAAACAAGGCTTTAAACATAGAACTAGATATAACATGACAAGAGAGAGAGCCATGAAGCAGCGACAGCATGCATGCATGCATGCATACATACATACATACATACATACATACATACATACAACATTGATACATTCAATGACCCACAACAAGAAACACTGAACAGGACTATATAAAGACCACACCAACAAGAGACACCTGGACACTAAGACATGTGACACAAGATACACAAGGGAAGGGTATCACATGACCTGAGAACAAGCAGGAAGCAGAAACAAGAGGTCTTGTGACGAGGGGAGCACAAACGAGAAACAATACAAAAAGCACGTTACAATTTTAATAGATGTGAATCTGATATATATTACCTATGAGTCTGATTAACTAGGGCCTGTAGTACATTGGTCATTACTAATATTAACAAGAATAAAAATGTATGAAAAGAATTAATTATTTTAAAATATTTCATAGAACCACTAAGCAGTGTCCGGTAAAATGCTATTTTAAGTCCAGCCTCTTAACTTTTAATTAACATTTAGCAAGCAGTTAATTTACGAGGAATTAACCATTACTTATTTAATAGAAACATATCAGATGCAAGTGCTTATAAATGTGTAAAATACAAGCCATTTATTTCATGTATTTTTAAGATTGTTTAAACAGGTTATTAATCGTTTATTTACTAATGTCCTGAATATTTACACAGGTGTAATATTCAGTTTCAGACCTCAAATGTCTTTATGCAGCATGCTGACCCTAGAATATAAACAGGGTAAAGTATTTAAATCCAGACTGACCTAATGTGGTAGTTGTTGTTGTTATTAAATGAACTCATCTGTAATCCTTGTCCATGGTAGGATTATAATTGTGTGTCCTGTTCATTAGAAGTCACTGTGAACCAGTGATAAATTTGCAATGACCGGGTTAGTGTGCGACAGCATTACTGTATATTTGCACTGAACTATAGCAATAATAAACACTTCCTAAAGTAAGTCATTTTTACAGAATGAAAATGAGGCGTTTATAAAACAAACAAATCTTTGTCACTTTAATATCTTGACTGAGTACACTGTTTTATATAAAATGTTCATAACAATATTAAGCAAGATTGTGAAAGTATTGTTTCAGAACTCATATAACTTCAGTGTGTGTGTGCGTGCTTAAATGGGAGTTTGCCTATCACGTTGCAGGTATATCGTAGGTTTTATTAATGAGGAGAAGGAAAACGCTTGCTTACGAGATAAAAGCCAAGGCACTTTCCTGCTGCGCTTCAGTGAGACATGTAGAAATGGGGGCATCACCATTACATGGGTGGAGCAGTTACAGAACGGTATGTATGTATGTGTGTGTGTGTGTGTGTGTTAGTACACATGAATTGTGTGAACCATAACCGCGTGTGATAAAATGCGCTTCGTAGCACCTGCACAGTTGACATATACATCTGGCAACACACGACACGACTGTGTGTCAAATAATTTAACGAAGCATCCTTTCAGCAAAAGCTGTTCCCTAACATGTCAGTAAAATTATTTTCTCCATCAGAGAGGAACTACAATTCACACAAGGGACTACCCACACACACCTTAGCTGCCTTACTCATTCCTTTACTGTGTGCTTCTAAAGTGGCTGAAGTAGATATTTCCACATAAGGTATGAAATAATAGCCTTCCATAAAGAAGGGAAAAGCCAGAAGATTTTCTAAAATTGCAAATGTCTTTCAATTTAGTTTTCTTTCATTTGAACAGCCATCAACAGAGAGGTTAATTACAAAATATTCAGAGAAATCTTTGGTTAAGACCCCCTTCATTAATTGTTGCTCTGTTGCCAAAAGATTCTAGACTAGTCACAGGTTTGACACAACTATGAATTATGTGCATGACCCTACGTGTAAGATTGTGTTTAAAACACTCAGGTGAACCCTTAACACATTCTGTGGGGCCCTACACTAAGTATGATCTTGCCAAGGAGTCCTTCCCTGACGTCATCAAGAACAACACACTGATGACTGCTGAAGACGTTCCAGAAAACCCTCTTCTTTACCTGTATCCTGATATTCCAAAGGACACCGCCTTCGGTTGCTACTACAGCACACCACCTGAAGGTAAATATTCAGTAGCTGATGTCCTGTAGAGCAGCTGGTAATATTTAAAAATGGTTTATTATTTAAATATTTGATCTGTTTTGATTTCAGCATCAGAAGACATGGATGTTAATAAGCCACCAGCTCCCTATGTTCAGACACACATGATCGCAGTCACAGTTGTGTAAGTTTAGAAAATCAGGCCTGAAATAGAATGTGAAATAAAATATGCACACAAACAAAACCTTTACTTTAAAACAAAGAGCATTTACAAGTGTTTGGCCATTTGTTAATCTATGGTCTCTTCTCTGTAAGAGCTCCTTCAGATGCAGAAAGTTTAAAAAAAAATTTGGGGGGGGGGTTCCTGACCACACACAGGGCTGCAGGCACTGCGATTGTTTCATTTTGGCGCATGCACCTTCACTGCAGTTGCAATGTGTCAAGTATGAAACAAAAAATATTTCTGAGATGATGTCTGAAGGTTTAGAATTTCCTGTCTGTAACATTCCAGTGTCCAAGAGCCAAGCATGGACAGCACCTGGGCAGGTGGACTGCCTTCTCTCAAAGCTGGCTCTGTTAGGCTGTATGAAATTCTGGTAGATTTTATTATTTATTTATTATTTAATTCTTTAGTAAATACGGTTTAATTCATTTTGAATTAGTTTTAATTAAATTGCGGTCGGGCGGCACGGTGGTGCAGCAGGTTAGTGTCGCAGTCACACAACTCCAGGGACCTGGAGGTTGTGGGTTTGATTCCGGCTCCGGGTGACTGTCTGTGAGGAGTGTGGTGTGTTCTCCCTGTGTCTGCGTGGGTTTCCTCCGGGTGACTGTCTGTGAGGAGTGTGGTGTGTTCTCCCTGTGTCTGCGTGGGTTTCCTCCGGGTGACTGTCTGTGAGGAGTGTGGTGTGTTCTCCCTGTGTCTGCGTGGGTTTCCTCCGGGTGACTGTCTGTGAGGAGTGTGGTGTGTTCCCCTCTGGGTGCTTTGGTTTCTTCCCAAGGTAGGTGGATTGGCGACTCAAAAGTGTCTGTGTGTGTGTGTGTGTGCTTCCCTGTGAAGGACTGGCGCCCCCTCCAGGGTGTATTCCCACCTTGCGCCCAATGATTCAAGGTAGGCTCTGGACCCACCGTGACCCTGAACTGGATAAGGGTTACAGACAATGAATGAATAAAGTGCAGTCATGTCATGTGACACTATCAGTATCTTTTGGTATCTTTCCTTAACATTATAAACACTTTGTGTTTTCAGGAGGAGGTGTAAGTGTTTTACGAATGATTTACACAAGTATATTCTGCTCATGTTTCATGATAAATTAGTGTTCCTATGAGTGACCTGTGGAACATCTTTTTTTGGCCTAGTGTTGTTTCTAGATCATTGTCTTCTTTTATATATTTCAACTTCCCTTTACCTTTGTCCTGTTCCTAAATTTATTCACCTGCTGTTCTGTTATGGACAACACGGACTAGAGCCAGACCAATTGTTTACATTGTAGTACATGTTCCTACTCTCGTGCCATCACTGTTACAAACACATACATGTATACACACACACACACACACACACACACACACATTAATTATATAAATATATAGCTATGTTCTAATCATGTTCTGTGATAAGGAAAAATTGGATTTTGAAATTCTCTTTTCTCTCCAGCCCAGACACAAGAACTCAGGAAAATAGCCTTCTTTTGAGCCCCGAGGATTATGGAGCTCCAGGGCAATAACAGAGCTAATGGAATGGACACACTGGTAATGACTAAATTTCAGACATAGAGGTGGGTCGACTGACACATAAATAAACGTGTAGGTGACATTCAGAAATGATTTGGATTCCATTTCTGCGATATGAGAAATCACTGAAAAATAATTGTTTTAATTTTTTAATTGCAGCAAAATAAATGTTATATTAATTTGATCTATTAATGATTTCATTTATTTATATACATTTATGTCATTTATTCTATTATACTAAATGGTGTCATTTATTAAAAATGTAACGGAAATAACAGTAACTTACCAAGATTCAGATTTTGTATAAAATAAATAATAAAAATGTAGGCTATAAATCTACTACACGACCAAAGTGCAAAAAATGTAATGTGTGCATATAAAGAGCAAACGTCAACAATAATACAACAAGTAACCTTAGAGCTTCACAGTTAATAACCAAACAAATACAGGATAGTGGCTGTGCTGAGTCAGTGTAGTCTGTCTGCTTGGGTTAGAGCTCATTGGCTGTTGAACTCTTCTGCCTTTTGGATTATCTTCTTACAAACCTTCTGCTCGAGGTGGTGAAACAGATTTAGGCTTCTTTCGTTTCTTTCATATTACCATGGTTTATTGTACAGCTCATTCTGTAACCAAACCACCTCCACAAGACTGAAGTCACTTCCCTTTTTGGAGCAAACTCCTCCTCCTCCTCAGAGCTACTTTCCACCGTATTTGTCGCTGTGCCTAAACAGATATTATCATGAAGGACATGATATGGCACAGCCCTAGTTTGCACTTGGCACTAAAACGTGTCCCAAATGTGAAAGGTGTCTGAATGTGTTTTTAAAAGATTTGTGTAACTGGGTTCATCATCAGACTGTGATTAGATATAACTCCTGAGTGTTGGGTAATGAAGGAATCCACTGTGATCAGATCTGTGTGTGTGTGTAGATTCATGAATACCACACTAGACATTTTTCTCCCCCCAAAAAATAGAAGAAGAACTAACATTTTAACTTTGTTTGTTATTGCATTTTTTAATTAATAGACAGTACTTATATAAATATAAATATTTTTTGTTGCTCGTAAACTGGATCTTTTATTTTACACTGAAATATCAATCTGCCTTGAGAGTGCTTCCCTGACCCCAATAGAGAACTGCACTGATGCTTGTTTTTCCAACAAGGTACACTTTGTATCTTTTAAAAGGATAAACCAGAGGTTAAAAAAAAGAGGCTCAAACAAAGGGGTAGTGTAGACACAATAAATGCAGAGATAATTATACCGTATAAAATATTTCAGTAATGTACCTATCCATTTATTTTGTGTAAACAGTTTATGAAAGGGTAAGACAGACAAAATCTTACAAAATTATATTTATAAGTGAAGAAGCCTCTAAAAAGACGGCAGATATCAATTATGATTTTGGTTAAGACTTTATTTTCTGGTGTTAGATCCGTGATAATGCTTGTGAAATTGTGAAAATCTTCTGAAATGATTATATACCCTGGGCAAACAATACAGCATAAGGAACATATTACACTCCTGTTTTGCTTGAAATGTGTAGCATTGTTTAAAATATTCATTCATTATCTGTAACCCTTATCCAGTTTAGGGTCGCCGTGGGTCCAGAACCTACCTGGAATCATTTGGCGCAAGGCGAGAATACACCCTGGAGGGGGTGCCAGTCCTTCACAGGGCAACACAGACACACACACATTCACTCACACACTCACACCTACGGACACTTTTGAGTCGCCAATCCACCTACCAACGTGTGTTTTTGGACTGTGGGAGGAAACCCACGCAGACACAGAGAACACACCAACTCCTCACAGACAGTCACCCGGAGGAAACCCACACAGACACAGGGAGAACACACCACACACCTCACAGACAGTCACCCGGAGGAAACCCACACAGACACAGGGAGAACACACCACACTCCTCACAGACAGTCACTGGAGCTGTGTTGTTTAAAATATACATCCAAATATATACCTACATGTAAGTGACTAACAACTCATTTAAAATAATGTTGCCATTCAGAGATTTTGACTCACCGTTTAATCTCATTAATACAATGGTTAAAACCAACACACGATTATTTAAAATATCATGTTATTGGCTGGGAGCCACAGCTAATTTCCTTCACCTTTCTGCCCTTTCACAGAATATTAATATCAGATAACTGATGTAGATGACATTAGTACCTGTTTGATACAGATTTATATTTCCAGATGACTAGTATCCTGTAAGCAACCTTTCTCACAGCAGTGTCAGTGTGTAGGTTTGTGGTGAGTTTAGATGAAGAAATGAAAGCATGACTTCTCTTAGACCCTTAAAAAGAGGGTAGAAATGAAACAAAGACACGTCTGTAGTCAATTTCAGTATCTGTTTCATGTCAGTATCATGACACACTATATGAAAATCCTAAGACACCCCCACCCCCACCCTACAAGATAAAACAGTAAATATATATATATTTTAACACCAACACCTGAGCCCAAGCTAAGCCACTTCATTGAAAGTTCTGATAAAGCCCAAAGAATGTGTCTCCATTCACACGCTCCTGAACCCCACCTTATTATTTAGTAGAAGAGATGTTTTAACTTTGTTGTGACTGGTGAATGCACTGAAGTTCCCTAGTGCAGTCACTGGAATCTATGTTCATCGTCACGCAATGCTTCTCTACTGAGTGAGGTTTTAAAGTATCACTAGCTGAAGTTTGGTATTTGTGCTCCAGAGCTCCCCTACAGTTGCATAGTGTAATTCACCTTTACAGCACTGTCCTGAAATAACGAGAGGGTTTGTTTCCTACACTCCACCCTTAGATGCCTAGTGCCATGTCTGCTGGGGTTAGCCCAGAACAGGTTGAGGACCAGTGATTGACTATGTTTTGGATAAAGAGTATATTCCACTTTCAACTCACTGTAGTTTTAGCCAATGCCAGTTGTTTCTGCTGGCACCAAGTGCCCTGAGGGATTGTTTGCACTGACTAGAGGATGCCCAGGTTTTCTAGCATTGTGCTGAGTCATGAGTATAACGAGTTCACTCAAAAAACACACGTTGGTAGGTGGATTGGCGACTCAAAAGTGTCCGTAGGTGTGAGTGTGTGTGTGTGTGTGTGTTGCCCTGTGAAGGACTGTCGCCCCCTCCAGGGTGTATTCCTGCCTTGCGCCCAATGATTCCAGGTAGGCTCTGGACCCACCGCGACCCTGAACTGGATAAGGGTTACAGATAATGAATGAATGAATGTGTTGGGCTGAAAAATGTACTGTATTGTTTTTATTAACTCCAATTTTTCATCAGCTTTATTATTCCTCCTGATTTTTGGAACTTCTAAAGTTTTCAAGTTATAGATAGTGTCAACTCTGACACATCCACCCTGATCATCACCCTGCCGTATAGCCACAATACATATGTTATATGTTACTGGTTATACATTTGTCAAATGTTTTAGACCCAAAGTTCAAGTAAACTTCCAGTATTCCATTCTGAGCCATTTCCAAAACAGAGAACACCTAGTTCTAGATTACATTTTTATTTGAATAAAGAAGCATACATTGAGAATGCTATGCAGTCCATGACTAATCTTAATCCCTGTCCATGAAAATAGTGTTCCCATTAGCTCATATTTGCTCTCTTTAATTTCAAACAACTACAGTTGGGAAGTAATTGCATTGTATTGGGCTCAATTCGTAAAAAAAAAAAAAATAAATATTACACTCCTGTTTTGCTTGAAAAGCATATTTTTTATTTAATAGTGTACATCAAAATAAATAGAATTCACTATTATAATTCATTGCATTAAACAGTTGCACATGTACACACACCTTTGATCGCAGTCACATCTCAATTATTAAATAAAATCAGAAACGAGGTATCAGATGTACCCATCATGATGTTCATTCAAACGTCGTCTCATTCTCATTGCAACTGATGCACAAAACTTTGGAAACAAATACGGAAAATATGTGCTATTATTTATTATTACTTATTTAAGGTGATCATTATCACGTCTTTATCATAAACCTTTCCACTTCACCACAGTATTTTTATGAGAATATCTGGCAGTTTTTTAGAATTAACATTTTCACTTTGACTAACTTCCTGCCAGAGTTTGTATACCTGCCCCCTCAGAGTGAAGTGTAGCGGTGAGTATGAAGATAGGTGAAGAAATGACAGCATAGCTGCGCTCAGCCTTGAAACTGGATAGTGGAGAGAGAACTGCGTTTTATCCAAAAGCCCAGTGTATTAAAAACACTTTAGGCCAAATGTGATAGTTATATGACAACAATGAAACACGAGTACTTAAACACATCATAGCATGAACTTTGCCGCAAACTGGAACAAACATTTAAGCGTATTCCAGGTGGTTGCTATGATATTCCTTGTGGTTGCTAAGTGTCACGGATACAAAACATTGACACAGAGTGACACCTCATTGGCATGTCCTTGTGGAGACATCTTAGCTTGCTAAACGTGTGTGAGGTACAAGCTAGTTCCGCTAAGTGCTTAATAGCTAAGCTACTTGTTGCTGTTGCTATACACAGACTCCCTGTTATTGGTCTATACTTGTCTTTATAAGTGATTTCTGTTCCAGAAGTACTGATGATACACATTATACCTATAAGAGTTAAGTCTATTGTCACATATTGTAATATTTATACTGTATTGTCGTGAACCATATTCATAGTAGTGTATACATTAGTTAACACAGTTTATCAAGACATAAATACCACTTCTGCTCAATGTAAGAGGCCCTTCTGGATAAAGAATGATTAAATAAGCTGGTGGAGGATGATGAGAACTGGAAACACAAGCCAACCCTTAACTCCTTCAGTGGAACTTCTGATAACCACAAATGTATTTGTCTGTGCTCACACTCAGACCACCTGAAACCCAAAAGTGCAAGACCTTTTTCATTGTGGAAAAAATCCCTAGGTAGCAGAGTAATAAAGAAGCAGACATGTGTCAGAACTTACACCGTGATTCTAATTTTATGCACTTAGCAATTCATAAATTCTCACATGTACCTGGATGAAACAAAAAGAGAAACTGACAAATGTTTTGACAACTCACTTCCAGTTAAAACCAAAAACTGAAGAAAAAAAATGCAACAAATACATTGTAAAATGTATATAAACATTTCTGAAATGGTATTTTTAACTGTAATTCATTATATTACTTTTTGATATCGTTAAACTTTACATTCAAACATTGTAGTGTCATAGTTTTAACCTAAACTTGATCATTGTGTGTTTAGTGAGGTGCTTTTCGTCAGGCTTTTGAGAGAGTGCTGTTCACTAGGGCTTTCCTGGACACATTCAATCTAGTGTAGGGCTTAGTTGCATTTCCAATAATCATTTTACGTTTTTTAAGTGCACTGTCCCCTTACTCACAAATGAAGCCCTGCACATCATCTTTTCTCACTCTGTGAGGGCAGTGTCCCTTGTGGTGTATCAGACCACAGTTGGACGAAGGCTATAACCCAGACATTATTGGAAAATGGAGAAAAGGATGCAGTGAAATTGAAAACTTTTAATCTTTATCTGATTGAGTAGAAACATCTTGTCGGCTACATTACCTTAATATTAAAGCCTCTGAACACCGTGAACACCATCGTTGTCGTTTCTCCTGCAACAGCATCAGTTAAGTGCCCACTTTGTAAGAGGTCTTAGAGCTCAGAGCAATACGCTAGAGCTTAGAGGAATGAATGGCCTTCAGTGCTTTTGCAGTTTGGGGTTTGGAGTGTGATTTTTCACTGGTGGTGCTTATGGTGCGTAACTCCCTCTAGTGGTCCAAGGCCGTCATTCAGCCACTTTACAAGACAAACATCAATACATCACCAATATACAGTTTACTATTATATGTAGGTATCCTGTCTAAGATATCATTTTTCACAAATTAATATAGACACAAAGGGTAATACATTAACAGAGGAAACATGACAAGAGCTAAATCAATCAAGAAACAAGATAAAGGCAAATGCTGTACATGTCTCAGACCAACAGCAGATTTGTACATTCACTCTAACATCACCGCGTAATCCAGTCTTTGGGCTTGTGCAGTGTCCTCGCCTGCTGTGGATGTCTATGTCTCCAAAATACCGTCCAGATTCTCGGCAACATTCACTTTGTCTGCAGCAGGTTTCTCAGAAGGGCTGTATTTTTTGTTGTGCTCCTGCAGGAGTGTTACGACCTCATGGTGGCCAAAATGTGTCGCTTCATCCAGTGGTGTGTTGCCCCACCTACAGTGTCATATTTATTGAATTAATAAAATCATCAAATATACACAATTTTGGCAATTGCTCTCCTAAAAGTGTCATGTGGTCACAGCCCACAGCTCATCTACTAATATAATATATTCCTAGGGTGACCAGACGTCCTCTTTTACCCGGACATGTCCTCTTTTTTAGATTTAAAAAAAATCTCCGGGCGGAATTTCACAAACGTCCTGGATTGTGTTTTTCTAGAGCAGGGGTACTCAAATAGAAATGATGAGGGGCCATAATTTTTTTTTCAATGACTCAAGGGGCCATTTATTGGGACCGTGTATGATAACGTATAACAATATAACGTATGACATTTATATATAACATATTAAGCACATAGGGCGGGTACTGGACGGTGGTAGAAAGAACGCTGGAACTGGCGGTTTTCGCTGTCCAGTTTTCTTTTGGGGCCCGTCATTATTGCTCCGGTCGGTAAACGTGTTGCTGCTGCTGAGCGAGAGAGTGACTGTCTCGTTTCCGAGGGCTTTACTGCTATCTGTTTATTGTTGCCATGGAGGCAATCCCCAGCCTCGTCTTGAGATCGCGGTGCGCGATTTCAAAATAAGAGCGGCCAGCGCGATTGAAAAAAAATTGTAATAAAAAAATAAACTTTTCAAAACAGCTCGCGGGCAAGAAATAGATGCCCAATGAGCCTAAAAAGGCCCGGAGGCCGTTATTTGAGTATGGGGGCTCTAGAGCTTACATAGAATTTCGAGAAGTTTCGTTCACAAACTAGTCCCGCCCTCCCCTACTCCGATTGGTTCGCTTGAGTGAGAAGGGGGCGTGGTGAAGTAGCCTAAAGGCTTCTGATTGAACGGTCTGACTGTAGAGCTACCGTTATTGGTCGGTAACCTTCTCTGTAAACATTTAATTGGTCAGTCTGCACGTCAGTAGTCCTTGTTTACGTCAGGCAAAGCTCATGTACCCACCCTCATCTCGAGCAGCTATGCCGAAACGTAAATGTAAGTTCTCGCGAGAGCTCATCCGAGACGTGTTCTCTTTTTCACCATCTCAGATCTGGTCACCCTATAATATATGCACAGCTTCTTGACTCCTGCTCATCCAAGAATTCCTCTAAAATGAAAACCTAGACTAGGTTTTTTAATATTTGTGTATGAATTTGATAGAACTGAGCCCCCCAAAATATTAATGATGTACTGAAGTTGAATCACTATTCACCATCTTCAGAGAAATCTTCAGACATCTGTGAGGTTGTGTAAATATGAATGTTCACCAAACTATCTATTATAGCCCACTTGAGATATTGATGTTAATCACAGGATGTATTTCATATCCCAAAGGAGTCAGGACTAATGTTTGTTCAGACTGAAACACAAGAATGCCTGTCAATGCTGTTTGGCTGTATTAGTAAGCTGAGATGTTGCTGTTACCAGTTATAAAGTTTTGTCCTACCTGTCTTTAGGGACGGGGTTCACTTTGCAGGCTTCCAAAAGAAAACGGACAACATCTACATGTCCTACAAAAAAAAAAAAAAGGCAGAGCCTAAATCATACGCATACAAAAGCAAACTCCATTTTCAGAAACATTTGGATGTAATGTGCAAGTACAAACCATCAAATGACATTCAAATAATTTACACCCTATATTTGAGAGAATTACAATGTCAATATTTATTTTATTATTATTAATAACATTTGCCCATTTTTAATTTGATGCTGGAACATGTTCCAAAAAAAAAAAAAAAGTGTTGCTGTCACACAGCTCCAGGGACCTGGAGGTTGTGGGTTCGATTCCTGCTCCGAGTGACTGTCTGTGAGGAGTGTGGTGTGTTCTCCCTGTGTCTGCGTGGGTTTCCTCCGGGTGACTGTCTGTGAGGAGTGTGGTGTGTTCTCCCTGTGTCTGCGTGGGTTTCCTCCGGGTGACTGTCTGTGAGGAGTGTGGTGTGTTCTCCCTGTGTCTGCGTGGGTTTCCTCCGGGTGACTGTCTGTGAGGAGTGTGGTGTGTTCTCCCTGTGTCTGCGTGGGTTTCCTCCGGGTGACTGTCTGTGAGGAGTGTGGTGTGTTCTCCCTGTGTCTGCGTGGGTTTCCTCCGGGTGACTGTCTGTGAGGAGTGTGGTGTGTTCTCCCTGTGTCTGCGTAGGTTTCCTCCGGGTGACTGTCTGTGAGGAGTGTGGTGTGTTCTCCCTGTGTCTGCGTGGGTTTCCTCCGGGTGACTGTCTGTGAGGAGTGTGGTGTGTTCTCCCTGTGTCTGCGTGGGTTTCCTCCGGGTGCTCTGGTTTCCTCCCACAGTCCAAAAACACACATTAGTAGGTTGATTGGCGACTCAAAAAAATTGACCGTAGGTGTGTGTCTGTGAAGGACTGGCGCCCCCTCCAGGGTGTATTCCCGCCTTGCGCCCAATGATTCAAGGTAGGCTCTGGACCCACTGTGACCCTGAATTGGATAAGCGGTTACAGATGATGGATGGATGGATGGATATATAAACAAACTAGTGAATATGTGAGTGTGTGTAGCCCTGTGAAGGACTGGCGCCCCCTCAAGTACACAGTTTTGTGGTCTGAACTACTGTAAAAGAAGTGTGTGAATGATGAGAGTACAGTATTCACCCTCAGCAGCGGCCACATGGAGAGCTGTCCTGGAGTCATAGTCCCTCTGCTCCATGTCCACTGAGGAGAGCGCAAACCTGGAGAAACCACACACACAGCATTTACACACACTTTTCACAGAGAATGCATGGAGAAAATATGGCGTCCAAAACAAAATCAATGCTGCACTGTATTTCCAAATGTATCCAGACACTTCTTTTGTTTACACACAGTCTACATAATGTCCATTTCCAGTATAACAGGACGTTCTGCACATGAGCCCACAGTCACCATGCTCAGTGCCAAGCACCTGCTAGAGGGGCATGAAGTCACCCCCAGTGCTGGACTGTGGAGCAGTGTTCTCTGGAGTGACCCTTTGGAATGAGTTAAATGATTTAAAAAATATATTTCTATAGTCATAATAGAAATACATTAGATCCCATGTGTTTTAACAAGGAGGGAAATGGTTTGTTCTTAAAAGAATGTTAATGGATCTGTTTGCAATATGGCGCCATGAATGATTAACATTCAGCTTTACTTTCCTCTGAATGCTGAATAGCTAAGTGTTCTCACACAAACACACACACACAGGCTGTGGAGGAGGAGTGTAACAGGATTGGGACTGAGTGTTGAGCTGTGAGGGGGCGGACTGAGAGTCAAGAGCGCCTCCATACCTTCTGAGAGCAGATACGTCTCCAGTGTAGGCCGCAAAGAGGAGGTTGATCACAGACTTCACCTGGAACAGGAGGAAAAGAGGAGTTTGTGCACACTGGAGATGCAGGGAGGTCCCATGTCTACACCATGCGTTCCCTCGGCTCAGGCCCATTAAAACAGGACGGAGGAGGAGTTGAACTTGAGAATAATCATTTGCATAATTACTTTGTCTGGTGCATGCAGAAAATCACATATTTATGATCGAGTTTAATTATTGATCATTTGTTGTACTATGATTGCAATATGATTAGGAAGTATGTTCAATAGAGATTTTTACACTTCCTCAAAAGCTGGACATAAAACATCCATAAGAGGGCGCCATCAGCCCACTGCTACATTCATATAGACCTCTACACTCCTCCTGTTGCACTACATCATCATCCTTTTACTGTGCATTTTCACGCACTGCTGACCACTCCTGCTCCCCACTTTAACTTAGATCAGATTCCTCTGTGACATAACTTCAAACAAACATAAAAGGCCCAGCATTAACAATCACGTAACGACACTGACTACACACTACATACAAATGCCATCTCAAGATTCTGCCAACCACAGTGTTCAGATATGCGCCAGCTTCTTTCCCACAATACACAGACCTAGCACAGCTGAGTCCAACTCAGGGTAAGACCCTCACACCTACAAACTGAATACAACCCTCCCACACACACTTAAGGCCAAACCAGAGAGCATGTAAATGACTTTCTCCCTGTATATATCCTAAATGCTGATAATTATTCATTCATTGTCTGTAACCGCTTATCCAGTTCAGGGTCACACACCCCGGAGGGGACGCCAGTCCTTCTCAGAGCGACACACACACACACACACACACACACACACACATTCACACCTACGGACACTTTTGAGTCACCAATCCACCTACCAACGTTTGTTTTTGGACTGTGGGAGAGAACCGGAGTACCCGGAGAACACCCATGCAGACACAGAGAGAACACACCACACTCCTCACAGTCACCTGGAGGAAACCCACGCAGACACAGGGAGAACACACCACACTCCTCACAGAGTCACCCGGAGGAAACCCACGCAGACACAGGGAGAACACACCACACTCCTCACAGACAGTCACCCGGAGGAAACCCACGCAGACACAGGGAGAACACACCACACTCCTCACAGATCGTCACCCGGAGGACACCCACACAGACACAGGGAGAACACACCACACTCCTCACAGACAGTCACCCGGAGGACACCCACACAGACACAGGGAGAACACACCACACTCCTCACAGACAGTCACCCGGAGGAAACCCACGCAGACACAGGGAGAACACACCACACTCCTCACAGACAGTCCTTTTCTTTAAACTAAGGTATGGACACCCTGTGGCCACACTGATACTACATGGGAATTAATAGATATTGCATGATTGCTAATTTTTTAGCACTGGATATTAATCAAACCTGACTAATCTGGCTAGAAAATCTTGGTGTACGAGCATTCAATTGTACAAACGACCTTTGTAAATTTAAGTTCATATAGTTGGACACTAAATTCCAAACATTGCCTTAATCAGACAGGTATTTGAAGTATTTCAGTTCCATTTACATTAGGCCCTGGAAACCTACGATCACATTTTACACACACAACACAGAGAGAGGTCCGATCTACAGCAAGATTGCACATGACTGGTCAGAATCTAACAACACACGTTATAAAGGGAAGGGGATATGAGTATTTGGGGTAGAGGCTTAATACTGCCTACTCTGTACAGGCCGATGAGACCGACTTTCAGGCATTTGACAGTCAAAACAGCAACTTCACCACTACGTTCACACACACCACATTATTCAGCTCATAACAGAGTAAATATAAAAACAGCAAAATAGGGCAGTAAACACATTTAGAAAATGTAAAACACATGAAAACACAGTGAGCTTAGATTTCAAAAAGTTACATAAAGTTATTATGTAAAATTGTGTGTGTCTTAGGGCAAACAAATTCTGTATAAGTAAAGGTGTTTCAGTCATTTGCAGTGGTTTGTTGTGAAAGGTTTCATTGTGAAGATATTGACAGTGGTGTTGATAGGAACCAGATTTCTAAAATGTTTGTCTCTGAAGACTTCAACCCATAAAACTATAAAACAAAAGTAACACAGCCTGATCCCTTCTGGTGATTCTTTAGACTTCTCAATGTGAGTGAGTGAGTGAGTTAGTTACAAGCCAGTTTCACAAGATGCCAATGTGAATTTCATAGGTTGTTTTGGATATTTAATTTAAAAATGGCTTGATTTGTGTCGTAGGCAATGTAAATAAGCCAGTAAGCTTCTCTGCAATGGTCCATGTCATACCAATCCACCCAGAACGGCTGAATACATTATCACTTATGACACATGATTACTGATACATTACATCGAATTAAGTGGAAATTTTGAAACTTCTGTGGAATGAGAAATGAACAAGGAAAAAATTCAAACAGTAGTCAGAGTGGACTATTCCCAGAAATACAGTACTTAGAGGAAGTAATAAAAGTTAAATAATGAACACAATATCTGGCATACAGAACAAACAGACGATATAATATAAAAATGATTAACAACTTATATAACAATAAATAAGAGAATACAGCAATCTTGGTGATCTTCCAAGATAATATTACTAAAATACAGCAAGCAATGAAAAAATACTTAAGGCTAATTACCTTGAAACCATGCTGCCTGCTGGCTTCCTTTCAGCATTAGCAATCTTAGCATTTTCATGTGAAGTATTATTTTACAGATCTTCAAAGTGGGGTTTTCTATATTACTTCTCGTAGCAGATCTGTGAGCCATGCAGATTCACTCACGTGATTTTGTTTAAATACATACTGTTTTTAAAGACAGAGGGTTTGAGGCCTAGTGTTTTGCTAACGGCTAATTAGTACACTGGCTAGCCACTATACAAACCTCTCTACAAATGTAGCACTTCAGTTATTCCTGGAGTTGTGATGAATGAGCAATAATACAGTTAAAAAAAAAAAAATCAAAGTTATAACCCCCAGTTAGCTTTTTTTTTGCTAACATCTCCTACTTATTACAAAACATGTTCATTTTACACAAAATTGCTTATATACGTTGTAGCAGTACAAAGATGGCTAATGGGTAGGAAACCTGCTTATCTTTATAGACAAATTTATAGAAACTCTATAAAGATGTTTATATCAGTTAACGCAAAATTTCATGCACATTTACAGTTATAACTGGTGCTAATACTCATACTACATTAGCCTCAAATACAACAAGGCCAAATGTTTGTGGACACCTGCTCTTCCAATATTTATCCTGAATTTAAGGATATTAATAGGAAGTTTCTTCTTTTGCTCCAATAACAGCATTTGTGTGTTACAGTGAGGAGTTGATCGATTAAAATAAGCCACTCCAACTCATCTCACCATTTTCAGATACTGCTCCAACATGTGACAGAAATCAGTTCCACTGCTCTACAGCCCAGTGTTGTGGAGCTTTATACTCTCAGCACTGAGCATGGTTCCGGAGCATCTTATTATGCACCAGCTGAAAGTTTCCAAAATGGCTGCTCCTTAAAATGGTTGAATTTACAGGTTTTAGGGGGTGTCTACAAAATTCTGGCTTGGTTTAAAAAAAAAAAAAAAAAAATTGGTGACTTCACAGACACAGACACAAACACATGCCTTAATGCAGCTTCTTTATTTATTGGAGAATAAAAAGACAATGCATAACACATTATCTGTAACACTAGAACACCTCTTAAGGTTGTAATAGTTTGGTTGTCTGTACTGATCCTTTAACAGTAAATACATGTCTCCATTGTCTTGTCATTAGGACACATTAAGACTATACTGTGTGTAAAAGCGGGATTATGGTTTCTTGTTGTGTGAAACGCAGATGAGATGAAGACAAACAAATGTAACAAAAAAAACAAAACAAAACATGGAGTAACAGTGAGATGGTTTAAATAAATTTATTAAAATGATACAAAAATGTGAATTACCAGCAAGACACTTAAAGTGGAAATAAAAGCAGAGAAAGCACTATTTGCAGAACTAGAAAATTTGTTATAGACTTGAAAAATAAAACACTTGAAAACATTTCTAATAAATACAGCTACTGCGAAGCCAAGACACTGTCAGCATTGCCGTATTTACAGCTCAAACAGGAGTAGTCACATCAGTAATACAGAGAAAGTTTCAGATTCCCTTCATTTTTCAAGTAATTATTGTGTCCTGCTTCCGTTAATTTTTTATTTTTCTAATAAACAGAAGCCTGTCTGTTAGTCTTGTGTTAATGCATTTTTATACCGTTGCATGACCACAAGAGCAACAAACAGGCTCTGAAACTGCAGCAGCACAGAAATTGCACATGCGTCCAATCAAAACAGTGTAACAGAGAGAGATGAAAAGAAAGGAAAAAGAAAGGGAAAAAAAAAAAAAAAAAAAAAAAAAAAGGCAAATGATAAATGCTGACAAAAAGGAAAAACTCATGCGATCAACACACCCTGATACTTCAGGAGCAGTTGAGCTTGGTAAGGTGTAGAAAATCATGAATAATCATAAAATATATGCAATATATAATACAGAGCCAGGGAACACAAACACACATGCTCTACATTTAACTTAAAAAAAAAAAAAAAAAAGAGGCCTAGCAATTCATACACAAAAATATCACAGAGTGAAAATGATGGGAGAAAAAAAACACTTAAAATATCAGTTTATCACTTTAAAGTTAGTTTGAGATAAAATAATATACAAAATGTTCATTTACTGTTGCGAGAAAACAAAGGATGCATTTTATTTTTGCCTCGTTTACTTTTACAAAAATGTACCTCCATTTAATTCATCCTTGATCTGATATTAAAAACATGCACAAACCACATGAACTACAGATTGCTCTCTATGGGAAATACACAATGAATTACCTCAGTTGTTTCTTGCAACAGCAATGATTCAAAGGTAAATGCTCAATCACAGCCTCAACATGGAATACTGCAACAAATAGTTTAGCTGGTCCTGACTGAGCCTTTAACCCTTGTTGAACAACAAACCATGAATAAACAACAGTAAATGACAATACCAATTCAAAAGTATTACATTATGTAGCGGCAGCACACCAGGATAGGCTCCAGAAAGCTAAGCAGCATAGATCTAAGGCCTCAGCTGAAATATGTACATGTGCAAATAGGGCCAGGTCAGCGTTGGGGGCTGATATTTGGTGAGAAGTTAAAGGTTTCTCCCTAAAACGCCTTCTCTAATTCAACCACAGTGTGCTGCTAAAAGCACTTATGTAACAGCAGAGGGCATCGCAGACGGCTACAATCAATGCCTGATTGTCTTGCTGCATTTTTACTGTTATTTTACTGTTTTGACGTGTACCCCTCACTCCCCAGATTCTAAAAGTCTGTTAATCTTCGAAAAAGGTTTAAAAGAAAGCAAGCTGAAGCGTTTGGGGCCAGTGAATGTAGCATAACTACAGCTGAGTCTGACTGAAGGTCATATGAGCCTACATCACCACACTGTTTTCTGTTTCAAAACACAGCGCACCAATCAATACTCCCTCTGTGGGGAGTCCCAGGGGAGGGTGCGGGTGTCGCTCTAAACTCAGTTCATGATGTGATTGATGATGGAACTATATTGACGTCACCGTCGACTGCAGACAGACAGGGGCTACAAAGTTAATCCTTTTTGTACAACACTGTGGTTCCAAAGAGTGGAGGCCTCCACTCAGCAGCCGGTCAGTCCCACACTAACCCTTCGTGCTAAGAATAAAAGAAAGCCATTCACTTTCAACAATGAAAACAGCCGTGACGTTCATTCGCTGTTAGAAATATTAGCGTTTACTGATTGCACCGTTTTTACTGAACACTTTCTGGATGAAGACAAAAACAACTTGCCCTTTAACTGCACTTTAACCCATCAGTGAACTTCCAACTCTCTGCCTGACTTCTGAAACACCTTCTTTTGCTTTGGTTTCCTGCAGCGTTACATACACAAACGAAACGGAAGCAGAGCAGCATCTTAAAGAGGGCACATGCCCCACACTTCAGACAGGAAAAGACAAACAACACCTCAGCTAGACAATCACAAAAAAGAACAAGACAACAACAGAGAAAAAAAAAAAAAAACACAAAATTAAAATAAATAAAACTCTCCGGCCCCGTTTATATGCGCCCTTTTTTCAGACGAAGCAGGTCCATTTAGTTGCGCTCCCCAACACTCTCCATCCTATAGACTACAGTGGTGGAACTGTCCTCATTTGACTCAGTGGGTGAGACTTTTTTCCACATAGTGTCTTTGAGAGCCAGCTCCTGCTGAAGGCTCTCGTAATCCATGGATCCAAAGCAGATGTGCTGCTGTGTTAAGCAACACGGGGAGAACACGTTAGTTTTGCTCGCCTGCAGGGCTCCTCCAAATCTGTGCATGGATATCTGCCTGTCCATCTACCTTCCATCTACAGGGGTTGGACAATGAAACTGAAACACCTGGTTTTAGACCACAATCATTTATTAGTATGGTGTAGGGCCTCCTTTTGCGGCCGATACAGCGTCAGTTCGTCTTGGGAATGACATGTACAAGTCCTGCACAGTGGTCAGAGGGATTTGAAGCCATTCTTCTTGCAGGATAGTGGCCAGGTCACTACGTGATGCTGGTGGAGGAAAACGTTTCCTGACTCGCTCCTCCAAAACACCCCAAAGTGGCTCAATAATATTTAGATCTGGTGACTGTGCAGGCCATGGGAGATGTTCAACTTCACTTTCATGTTCATCAAACCAATCTTTCACCAGTCTTGCTGTGTGTATTGGTGCATTGTTGTCCTGATACACGGCACCACCTTCAGGACACAGTGTTTGCCCAGTAAGACCATGTGCATCCAATGGTTCAATGTGTAATTAATGAAGATTGGCCACCAGGCTGCTCCAATTTAGCCCTGAAACCTCCCACACTACAATGACAGGTGTTTCAGTTTCATTGTCTAACCCTTGTATATGTGCATGTATGTATGTGTGTCTATATATATATATAAATATAACATTAGTGCTGTCAAAATAAATGTTTTAATGCATGAGGGAATTTAACATGTTCATTAGCTTAACACCAATTAACCTTTTTACCAAATTTGCCCACAACATCCTCCTATTATTTACTCATTTTTAGAGTCTAGTGATGTATGAGCAGTTTTATTCAGCGGCGTAAACACAGCTTCTCTACTGTTGAATTCTGAAGTTAGATTACATTTTATTTATGTTGAAATATGTATTAAATATCATAACCCTCTCTTTTACACTCCCTCCTCCTTCTCTCATAGACACACACACACACACACGAAGATCCTGTTTCCATGTCAGAGCCACAAGTCGCCCTGTAGCCTTAATTTTCTCCGTTAAACATTGTGTCCAATGCTAAAGTTCTTCCTGAATCTTGTACACTGAGATATTGCAGTAATGCAACAAAGTACAGTTCACACTCTCCATTTTGTCATGAATATCACACTGTATACTAGCGTTTTAACTGTATTGTTGTGATAACATTTTTTTAAAGACACTAATTAAATCTAATTCCATTTTGCTGATCTTATATTGATTCATTTACTTTACCTTTATTTCAGTCTTGGAGACAATGTGATTAATCATGATTAATTGCAGCAATTTGTGCAATTAATTTTGTTTTAATTGATTGACAGCACTAATATCGATAGATAGATAGAGATCGATATGTATGAGAGAGAGAGAGATAGATAATGTGTGCCTCTTTATGATTCACAGTACTAAATATAGTATCATAATAACACCAGACAAAAAGCAAAGGTAGTACGTTTATCTACAATAACCTACCAGAGAATAAGGGTGTGTTTTTGCACACCATGGCGAAAAGTGTTTACCTCAAGACTAGGTATTCTTGCATGCCACAACACAGTTACTTAGAAATAAAGATCTTTTTTAAGATCTAGTTTCATTAGAGAGGAGACAATGAGAAATAAAGCCTTCAGAGTAGGACAACCTGACCATCAGTCTTTAAATAGAAATAAGAATAAGTACCACTTGTACAAAAACCCACTTCTGTTGCCAGTTAATAGGGAAAGTGCTGCTAGGCATGCAGAATCAGAACACAGCATTTCATGCAGAGCAGGTTTTGCAGGGTTTCTATAATAACACAGAACTAGAGTGCTGCTTTTTAAACGTTTGAACGAATAAAGGTGTGCGCAGCAGAATGAAGGTGTTAGCAGGACATCAGTTTCACCTTAAAATAACAATGACAAAGGCTGAACAAGATTACTTTAGGTTCAGCACTTTTAACTAATACACTAACCAATGTATACAGGTTTGTAGCATATATTCCTGATCATAACTAAAATAGGTAACGGTTCTAGAGCAGAACTCCTCCTCTTAGTTGCTCTTTGAAGGCCTGTGTTATTTAACACCGTTAGTACATCAAGAGCAGCTGTGGGGTCGGAGAGGGGCAGCTAGAGCTCAGCAGCAATGTGAAGTCATGGTTTAAAGCGAATAACACTGGTAACTGATCAGTACATTCTAATGGTTCACATTATTTGGCATGTAGTGTTAACACTGTCCTGTAGAGGCCAGAAGATTTCACCAGCAGTTGACTAGCTTAGCAGCACAAGTCAGCAGAGTGCGGCAACGTGACAGGAAGAGGAGGCTTCCTCTTCTCTGAGCCTCAGCACTGAACCATCTGTCCATGGTAATGGAGGAAAGAGGCGGCGGATTTGGGAACAGTCACTCGTATAGGACGCTGTGTAGTGCGTGGATGGGGCATGCGGGGACGGCTAGGTGGGGAGGCAAATGAAAGTGCGCACTCACCCTCTGGTCACCGCCCTCACGCCGAGGGTCTAGCTTCTTGGCGAAGTGCCGCAGGTTGTCGTAGTTGTGGAAGTTGAACAAGGACACCAGATCCTGCCAGGAAGAGAACATAAAAGAACGTTAAAAAGGGAACAAATAACAATCTGTACACATTTAAAACTTCAAAAACACATTCAAAGTCCATCATTCTTCCAAGGTCTTAAAACATCCTACTACCTTCCATAATCATACACCACGAAACACTTGTGTACAGGTTATTTCATAATATTCCATTAAAACAAGAAGAATCGCACCAAACTGTAGTTCTAAAATGTTTTTTTAACAGAAATAGAAGACGTTCTTTTTGTATTTTGAAACTACAGTGCCAGATATTAAAAAAATATATATTAAAAAAAATATATTAAAATTTCAGCCACATTTGTTATTGCTTGACATAAAGCCAAAATCATGTTTTCATAAACAATATATTTTTAAGAGGCAACTTTACACTGCAAGAGAAGTGCTGAACACTTTTCCACTCACTTGGCAACTTAGATTCAGGTCAGAAGTTCAGAGTAAGTTTGCATTCAGAGCCGGAAATATTTCACCAATCATGACAAGACTAATGTGCTAACTAAGGCTGGTTATAATATAATATAATGGCTTGCCAAGTCACATATTAAATAACATTGTACATGCTCCTTGAGCTACCATGGGGCGATTAAACCTGGGGATGCTTAAACCTTGCTTTGTTTCCTACATGAGCATTGTCTGGCTGATTAAACCACACATCATTTGTTCCATAAGCAACACACAGTGTATTTAAAAACCGCATGGTTCACTTTGTAAGTTACACAGGGTATTTACAGCCTGCTGTTTGCTCCATGTACTACACACTCCACACACACCATTCACTCTGACTTTTGTTGGGTATAATCACCCATTTTAGTCAACAGTCTGTTGCTACACGAGTGTAAATTGAACACTGCACTAATAGCTACACAGGGAATTTAAACACCACCATTTTCACTCTACCAGCACTGACTTGAGTGCTGAGTTTCTCCTGCAATACACTCTTTGTCTTTCTTACATGCCCTGCCAGCACAGACCTGCTGAAGGTTAGACAAGAATCAACAGTAACTGAGGACCAGCAAAATAAAGAAACTGTTCTCCTATCAGCAGTGCAGGAACACTCACACACACCCTAAAGAGAAAAGTGAAGTTTCCTGAGTAAAGTGACTCTCACCCAAACTTCACACAAACCCATTACTTAAGAGTCTAAGGCAGTGCCTTCCAAGTAATTTCACCTGCAGGGTCTACTTTAACTTAAGAATATCTGCCCAAGAGTATTCTGTGCTTGCCTCGATGTACAGGGTGGTCACAGTTAAACAGATCAATAACTGGAGCTTTCAGTGTGCTAGTGTGTTTTTTAATCACTGTATGTTCCATAGTTGTTGTCAAGGTATCAACAAAAGTGATACACAAGATAAGTCATCACAACCCAGCACTGATTCTACCCATGTCGTCCTGCCCTTCTCTCAGATGAGCTGGATAAGCTCTGGTTTCAATTTCATATATTGGCTAAAAAATAAAAATACATCAGCAACTTTCAGGGGCTTGACAATCACTCAAAGAAAGAATTTGCCGACATGACTAGGACATGAACTTCCTGGGAAATAAGCACTTGCTAAACATGTTTGAAAAGTCCATATTCTACATTTTCTTTCATTTTTACTCCCTCACTGAAATAGAGCACAAAAACTATAATTACTTTTTTTTTTAAACAACCTTTTTCAATCTCTCTTTATCTTAAGATGTTTTCTGAATAAATGTATAGGCATTTTCAATCTACTAGCTGTGAATGGTATGTTTTGCAAATTTAAGGTAAATCTATTTTTTTTTACCTATATTTAACATGTCCGTGTGGTTGTTGAATGTTAGAAGACGTATCACGCATGAAATAAGCAGCCAATTTTGAAATTGCGGTGCTCCAAACTGTGAATTCGGACAGCCAAGGTTTCTTACATCATATATCGAAAGAATCAATTCTGTCAAGTGCTTTCAAGTTGCAGGTGTGCAGTGGAGGTGTAAAAGTTCAGACAGAGGAATACAATGATAAATATAACAATAATAATTAATCCATGCATAATGAATGAAGGTGAAGGTTTAGCGGTATATCCAAGGCATTTTTAAGAGGACTATTTTCTTGGAAATAACTGAGGTTTTAGGGGTTAACTGATGACCAAAGAGAACATTATAATGTTTACATACAGCATGAAATCCTTATATAAAAATAAATTAAGGAAAATGTGTTTTGCATTACATAAGCCACTCAAGTAGAATTATAATGAGAAAAAAAACATACCTGGCAGAACTGGATGCCACGCACACTATTGCCAAGTTTGTCCAGTGGAGGAGACCAACACATGATGCCCATCACATTGGGTACTACCAGGAGGATGCCCCCTGAAACCCCTGACTTGGCTGGCAGACCCACCTGAGAAACGGGGTTCATAAACGGGGTCATCTCTTTTCAGCATGAATTGTGCTGTAGCTAAATCTGAGACTAGGAAATCCTGCATGTGATATGACTGTGAGACTGTTATGTCCCACTGTGAGAAGACTATGACGTTTGCCTGAGAGGACGTGACCCCTGACCTGAACAATCCTGTGTGAGTGCAAAGATAAACTCCCTTCAGACTAAATATCTTCCCTGAGTGTGTGTTGATGTAAGTGAAAACAAGATTAAGAAGAAACAGAGACGTACACCACTGTTCAAATGTCTGAAATCACTTATTACATTGTTCAGTTTACATTTAATTGTACAATGCAGATTTAAACATTACAAACTACATGGTATTTTAACTACATTTTTAGATATTTTTCCTGATAAACCCTAAACTAATGTTCAGTAATTCTAAGACCTATTATACATTAACAATTATACATTATTAATTATTGCAAATGATTCTGTGATGCCTATGTTACACCTCTTACACTAATATTGCAAACCAATAATTAATGTGGGAGTAACATATACTGTGAGAATTGCATATAATACAAGCTAGACACTTGAAGGTATGATATAATGGTTGGATGGTTGTTGACACTCACGTGGAAGGCAAACTGGCCTGAGAAGTCATACATGCCGCAGGAGTGCATGAGGCTCAGTGTGTTGCGTACAGCCTCGGGATTCAGCACACGCTCGCCTGTGATTGGACAGAACCCTCCATTGGCCAGAGTGGCAGCCATCACACTGGCACTCTCACAAGTCACTTCAATGGAGCACAGCTACACAGACACACACAACCAAAAATAAACCTCAGTCCTGTAACATTATCTATATACAACACTAAACCATTTGCCTTCAACTTTAGTGTTCGTAATCTATATTAAGCAGCATTAAGAGGGTTCTGATTGGGCTCTCGGCCCTAAATCACAGCAATGATGTTGATGTTGTTGAGGAGTGTGGGGTCAGTTGAGCAGGGCAGGGTTGATTAAGCAACGCAACCCACGTGAGTGTGTCACACCAGTGCTGTTCTTCCCTTACACATTCCCACAGAGCCATGCCTTTACCACTGAACCATTAAAGACAGAGCACACTCTGAAGAGCCATACAGATCTGCAGTTGATACTGAAAATGTATTTATCAGAGCTTTACCACTGAAATCAAATCAAATATAGTCATATGCAGAATTTTACACACCCAGGTGAAATATGTAAACAACCCGAATACAGTCCAACATATTTTAACTGGACATTAATATTTGACATAAATTGACTTTATATTAATGATAATAAATTAGTATGCAAGTATTCACAATTGTTTTTTTGTAATTTTTATTGATTAGTTTGCCAGTCGGGCTGTGGGGTCTTCTGTAATCAACATCTAAAAAAAGTAGTTTAAAGCTAAAGTTTATGCTTTCCTGTGCAAAGCTAACGTATTTAAATCTCCCCCACAATATAAAATGCAAACACTTAATTGCTGCAAATTTAAACAGCAAACATACTGCACCATCTGCACTCTGAGAATTGAATTTTGAGTGCTGTGAATCACTCTGCAATGTTTCTCACCTGGAAGTAGAAATCCAGGACGGATGTCATATCTGTGCCCTCAGGAAAACACTGGAGAAATACATATGCACCAGAAGCATGCAATATATTAATAAAAAACAAAAACATGTTTCTCTCTCATATTTACTAAGAATGTCTTGGAGTAAAGAAGAAGAGTGAAAAATCTAA
Source organism: Hoplias malabaricus (assembly GCF_029633855.1). NCBI lineage: Eukaryota > Metazoa > Chordata > Actinopteri > Characiformes > Erythrinidae > Hoplias > Hoplias malabaricus. Next base: position 6,717,961 of record NC_089811.1, read on the forward strand.
CCACCTAAGATTAGAAAATCACTGGAAAATATGCGAGAAAGTGGTAATAAATTAGTGTACAGCAGTGTCTTCACACTAACCTTTTTCTCTTTCAGGTAGTAGCCGATAGCGAAATTCCTATCACCTGACTCGCGCTCTGACTGGAATCTGGGTTAGAAAAAACACCCACGCACACAAACACACACACGTTTCCATCTCTCTCCATACCAACCTTTAGTCCTCCACTTTCTACAGAACACCTATAATAATGTCAGGTGTACATATCCTTTGATTATGCGTTATCAAACATACTGATATGCATGACACATTCATTAAGTATTAAGAACCAGAGCAGGTTGAAACAAACTGGGCCTGTGAATAATGCAGAGGGAAAACAAAGCAGCCAGGCAGCTCTACTCACGTCGCGTTGCTGAAACCAACATATTCATTCCCGGCCATTTTATTCAGAAAATTCACCACCTGCCAGAAAGACAAAACAAGTTAAAACGGGGGTTAAACCATGTGCTCTTATTAGCCCAATGAGACCATGTGGCTTAAATGGTTATCCCATTACACTTACATAGTCAAACTTCTCTGCATTGCCTGCCTTTTGCTGAAAGAAAAAGAAAAAAGAAAGCAATCAACAACCTGACAGATCATTTGACTATTCCAAAAGTCATTTGAACCATGTGAGAACAAAAGGCTTCATTAGCATTACTACATACTATCATGTACAGACAAAACCACATATCTTTTAAAGAGAAATTGTTTTTCCCCTACGGTGGTACAGTGCAAATCAAGATGCATTCCAACAGAAATGTGACTACAAAATTGCACATTGCACGGTGATTTTAACATACAAATCAAAGCAATAAAACAAAATCCAATCAGTTAGGGTTATTTTGTTAGACATAACGCAAGAGGAGACTACAGAAAGATGAAGTCTATTCGGAAGATCATAAATCTGCTGCAGTGAAAGTACTGTTATGTCAATATTAGCTACAGTAGGAATTAGCTAGGTGATGCACTGTTATTCTCTACAGGGCAATGGACAATGGATTACTACGGGTAAATCACTTTGGTTAAAGTCTTATATGATCAACTGGAGGCCAAACAAGTGGGGGGTCATTCATTAAAGTGAATCATGTCCAAAAGAGCAGATTTGAATTGTACTGAGTTGTACTTGATACTGTAGCTGGTTTACTCAACACAAACCTACAACTGAGGATAACGTGACGTATGTAATTGTGAGGAACCTGCAGATCAGCACTCAATAACCCATGACCTATGACTTAGGTTGCTAGGAGACAGGAGTCAGCAGAAGGGCTGCACGATATAAACATGATGGGCCTTCTCTTTGTGACCTTACAGATAAAGGTTGTTGTACATTTTTCACCTTCCAAACTGGAAGGACGAGGATTTGGAACATTTACTAAAATAAAACCCTTTAGGGTCAGTGTGCCTAATTCTACCATTTTATAAAACTGAAAATATAAATAGTAAAGACAGAATATACATTGTATCCACCCACAACATGACTAACGAAATTATTTTATTTTAGCATGAGGTATATGTTTTTCTGGAGGTGGATTTAAATTAGTAATATTATTTATTTATCTGGTTAACTGCTCAACCTGTAAATTTAAACACTGTCCGTTGTAATATAATTCACAACAGCTTTGATTTTATGTCATTTTCTAATTTTAGGAAGAAAAATTCCTTTGTTTAGTTTATATTTTTAATATTAACAGATTTCTAATCACTGAGGTCTCAGCGAGGACAGTTTTGGTGAATGCTTCACCAGCACTCAAATAAGCCTCAAATTCACAAATGTTCAATTGTTATAGAATAATTCTTGTGAATCTTTATTTGACTGACAAACGAACAAAGGAAATATTTCCATTTTCTTTACTGACCATATTGATTGTGTTTTGTAAAAATAAATTTAAAATCTGGTGCCTGCAACACACTGCAAAAACATTGGAACCAGGCAAAATGTGAGTGAAAACTACACAGAATTATTACAAATAATGTGTCACAGTTCTGACGCAATACATTATGAAAGGGTTAATATAAAAGGTATACAAAGAGCATTCATCAATAGTTCAGTTTTTGCAAGAAAATTATGTCCTTGCTCATCACAGTTCACAAAATCACGAATGCTATCAGGAAGTCAGAGGAAATCTTGATCAGTTAAGGGCTCAGCACTACTGCAGAAAATTGCTGCCAGTTCAAAGTGCTACATCCAATATTTTAAACAAAAAAACAAAAAACAGCTATAAATTCAAGGTCAGGCCTCATCTTGCATGAGTTACCAAAGCATGTGCTTGACTGGCCAGCCTGCAGTCCAGATCTGTCCCCTTTGGAAAATGCATGGCCCATCATGAAGTGGATGATCAGACAGCAGTGACCACAGACTCTTGAGCAGCACAGGTCTTGTACACAAAAAAATTGACCTGCAAAACTGCAACAATAGTATTTTAATTTCCCTAAAAATTTAAAAGTAAAAGAAAGCGAGATGTCATCCAGTGGTGAATATGACGCTGTCCCAATTTGGTTTTTGAATGGGTTGCAGGCATCAAATTTTAAATAATAAATATTTAATGAAAAATAAAACTGAGATAAAAATATTTGTCCTTTTGTCTGTTACATAAAGATAAAAATGAATGACCAAATTACAGATTTTATTGCATTTTTGGGAAGTTTCTGAAGTTTTCTGGAAATGGGGTTTGTAGTATAAACCCAGGCTATTTTCCTCTGACAGGATGCACCCTGGTTGTGTTTACTCACAATAAGAAACAGAAGCTTTCTTGAAGCTTTGCATCTGTGTTTCTATGAATAAAAGCTACTAATGTCTTTTGAATACGCCTCATGTCCCACCTTATCTTTCCTGACAAAGATAGGGCCCATATCTCAGGCACTGTGCTTTAATGGCACATGCTGTTAATTTGCGCACCTTTTCTGCTTGTTTAATTATTAGTTTTTATCTTTGTTTGCCTTTATTTTGTGGCCATTTATTATATTTGGTTTAGATATTGATTGTGATTATCACTTAAATTGTAATATTGTGCAGCTCTACAGCTGGACTTGATGGTGGGAAGGAGGGATCACTGAAGGACTCGGAGATGGGCGAAAATTTGAGGAGAGGGAAGGACAGTGAGGAGTGGGCAAGGTATTGGAAGAACACTAAAGTTTATATAAGAAATGCCAAACTCCTTTCCTGAAAGTTCACAGCACTGCAAGGGTTACTGGTTTCCATTCTTTGAAGGAACACTAGAAATAATGCAGTATTTTTCAACCTCTGACTGAACCATATTATTAATTACCATTAAAGGAGCAATCTGTAGTATATTTACTGTACTCAATCCTAAATGTCCAGGGTGTGTGAGCATAGACTAAGAAAGCAGGCACTGGGATCCCTGAGAGTAAAGCCAATATATTCTCTTTGAGAAGTGCCCATTCCGGAGCTGAGATCTATTGGTGTTTAGGCCTGAGATCCTGCACTCTGTCCAATCACATTACAGTCCAATCCCACCAGGTTGCCAGTACACACAAGAGCTGATGCAACAAAGCACCCTTCAGACATGAAGTGACGAAGCGAACAGAGGTAATGTTATATTTTACCGGATCTAAAAAGCCACAGTGCCCTTCCAAAACTCTCAATTACCAGAGATGGAGTAAAACAAGAGGAAATACTGGCCATGCGTTTGGAAGATGGAGGCAAGAATACAGAATAGATCCAGAGTTAGCTCATTTTCTCTGAACAAAGGAGTAAACTCCATAGTTCTGCTTCAAGTGGGCAAATAACACCAATATGTTTTTCATTAGAGTAGGAACATGTCTCAGTGACATGATGTTCACTCAATGTTTTGTTTTAAATGGAGAAAACAGGAAATACGTTTTGTTTATAATGCCAATAAGACCCATTTTAGCTGGAACTAAATTACTGAATATAAACTGTGAATAAGAAGCAAGGATGTGCCTCATAAAATTACATTTACGGTTGAAGGAAAAATCGATAACACCACCAGCCTCCTCTAGTCTAAACATTTAAGCTGGATTTACAGAGTAAAGGCTTGTAAATTCAAGGACATTTCAGGCCACTTATTCAATCATTTGCCTTTCTCTAGGGTAGATGTAGATGATTTAGTGAACTGATGTACACTTTTCTGTGTAAATAGGTTGATATCGGCACATTTTTTTAATCTGTTATGGACCAAAGTTTTTAAATTAATCTCTTGCTTGTTCGTGTTAAGTTCACATTTCCTCAAACTGGCAACTTGTTCAAGCTTTGCTGGGAGAGGAGGGCGAGGAAGCGGACAGCTCTTCCCACAGTTTTGAATCTGCACTGTACTTTCATTTTAAACACTTGTTGTCAGTATTACAGATTGCTCCTTTAACAGTAATCAATGGTATGAAGCATCAGAGCAGCAGAAAGATGGCCAAGATTGCTTGTGGAATTGAAAGAGGAAACCTGCACTGTGCAATGGCTGTGCCCCTGCAAGAGTGGAGTTTGATGGTCTTGGTCTAAATCTTGGTGCTGAACGTTTTTAAATCAAATGTATCTAAATCTATTTTTAAGTACTCTATTCTCATGTTAGCACTAACCACACTAATGTGTGTGTGTCCTACAATGATACAAACAAAGAAAAAAAAGTAAGTGCAAAGGAGTATTTATATTTTGTAAGTACCAGCACAGTGGGGTACTGAAAACTCAGTGTGTTCCGGCTTGTTTCAATGAGAGGGGAGGGAGGATAAAATGGAAAGGAAAAATTACCAACGTCATTGACCTGCTGCAGTGGTCAAAAAATCCCACAGTTCCTACGTCTGTAAAATATGCAACAACATAAAGAAAAAAAGCATACAGAGAAAGCCTTCATCACCATATTGCACTCGGCAGCCTGCATGGACCCTCGCAGCAGGAAGGAAAATCTCATGCGTTAACTTGGTACAAAAGGATCCTACAAAAACAGCAGCTCCCACAGACAGTACAGCACTGAGTGAACAAACACACATAGAAACACACACCTAAAGAGTGTGCGTATGTGTGAAAGTGCAACCACACACACTCATTCCATCATTCATTCATAAGTAAGTAATATGACACAATGTAAACAAACAACTACGTCTTCACACATGATAAATAAGAGTGAGTGGAGGTGTTTAACATGGTTAAAACCCAATATGCAGAGGTCACATTCCATCAGGTTGGTGTGGGTTTGCTGGATGAAAAAAATTAAAAAATGTAAGCAAGACAAAATTAAATTGTAATTTTCCTGTGTGACTCCATTGTTACAATGGAGGAAAAAACTTCCTGTTGGCGTAACATGAAATAACATATGGGAACATGCTACAGAAAGGGTGTGTGTGTGTTTATGGGATATATGATATGGGACAGACTGTTTAACATTCTCCTTAGTTCTTGATAATTTGCACAAAAATACATATAGTCATCTGGCTAGAGACAAAGGCTTAACAAACACACAAGCTGGAACATCTATGTGAGGATTTTACTGCATTTAGCCACTCTACTGGCAATGCTATTGAATGGAGATAACACAAGCTGTGAGTGTGTGTGTCCGTGCAACTATTATAAACTATTCGTAATTGAACTACATGATTTTCAGTGCAAGTCATTGTCAATATCTTAGCAAACTGACAATGAATAGGCTTCAAAAACCAATCAGATGAACATTCTGTGTGAAGATTTATGCCATAATATCTATCGATTTCTGACCATTTGCTGTACAGGAGGTCCTCGGGTTACGTCAGTCCTGAGTTACGATGTTTCATGGTTACGACACATCTCCCATTTACTGTATAAAGCCTTGTTTCGACGTAAGTGGTTTTGCGTCGTAAACGTCGTAACGTGAACTTCGTGTGTGGTGTGCGCGGCAGAAGAATACGCGGTTATGCGGCTCGGGACCGAGGAGGATAGGTGTGAGGATAGGATAAGTGCTTACAGTATGTTATTTACGTACAGTATGTACGTATGTTCCGACTTACACCGAAAATCGGTTTACGACACGACGTAGGAACGAATCAACGTTGTAAGTCGAGGACCCCCTGTATAAAACTGTTTATTTTTTTAAGGCAAAATATCATCAAGAGTATCTAAACTTGCTCGAATGTAAACTGCTATCTTTCACCTCTCAAACATCCTCGACTGCTTTAATGGGTGACTAAAAGACTTCTGTGGTTATATTAAAGTAAACAGAGTGCCCTAAAGCCTTTTCTGCTTTACACAGATATATAGTCATACAGTCAGTTTTCAAATGTTTGTCTTAAGTTTATTTTTTTTTTTGTATAATAATGAATAAAGCTTTTAAAATGATAGCATACATGTGTCAGACTCCCAGCTCAATGTGAAGCTGAAAACAGCGCAGTGAGAAAGCTAATTGCTAGTGTGTATACGAGTGTAAAAATACGCAAATAGATTTTTATACACAATTAATCACCAATAACTGGATAATCTGTTGATTAGTAATTACTAATACTGAATAACTGCTAGTGATTTACAGTTACATCACAAGTAAAAAATCAGTTTGTGGCAATCGTTTAATACAAACACAAATATGAATGGAAAACTACTTTGTTTCCACTGTATTCTAATTCCACTGTAATCTGACTGCTTTCCCACAATGTGGCCTCTGCAATTTTACACCCAGAACTTACCAACACACACACACAACCCCATATACCACACACACACACACACACACACACACACACACACACACACACACACACACACACACACAGAAAGAGGGTGGGAAGCAAGGCCCCAAATTCCAAGTCCACTATATAAAGTGTATTTCTTTATTAGACCTGAGTGCTATTATTATCTGTCTCTGCTAAAGTGGAACAGCTTCTGCTTAAAACTGCTGTGCTTGGTGGAGTCAGAGGAGATGATGACTAGCCAAAAACAGGAAGTTCAAATGAATTTCATTTAAGAATTCATTGGAGACCAACAATCTTAGGAATGTTCCCAGAATTAGTCGACTTCCACATTTGTTTTCGTCTAGTGGAAGTGGAAGTCTTGAGTGCAAATGTTATCTGGAAAAAGTGTGCACAGTTACGATGAAAGGGAGGTTCACAAGTGGATCACGTGTAATGCACATGTGTGTGTCCTGTAATGGTGTAGTTTTCATTTTACACACCTACAACATGCACCGAGGGCCAATCCCAAGCAAACCAATCCACCATCCTCAAAAATTCACTTACATCACAGTCACTTTACGAAAATATAACTTTGAAACCTATAACACTCAATGTTCTTCTCGGTCTACACACATTCTACATGCTGTCTACTCAAATTGAATCTTAAAATCGCACTCCTAATACATAAATCAAGACATTTAAGCCACTAAATTGTAAGTACAGTTAGGACAAGTCATAAAAGCATAGATATAAAAACAGAAACCAGGCATATGTTTACCTTTATCAGGGAGGTACATACAATCGCACCAGCATTCACCATTGGGTTATGGGGTTTATCTGTGGACAAACAAACAATGTTACATTAACAGTTAATAATCAACCTTCAACAATCAAGACCTTTCATAGATGCAAACTGAAAATTGATCCAGTTTATTGATAATATCTAAAACACCATTAAGTGAACAAAGACCGTTTAGAGAACTGACAAACCAGGTGTGCACTGATTTTAACATTTCTCTCAGTCCTTTCATCTTCAGAGCTTCACACAGGCCCTAAATGTACTGAAGCTGACCAAAGCTAGAGCAGGACTGAGGTATTTCATGCCGTCATCGGTCCCTGTATGGATTCACCAAGTGACAAGTTTGTCTTTAGAATTACAGTTAAAACTGGCTTCCTCTCAGTTCTCTGTTGATATAATTCCTCCACAGTTGCATCATTTCCTGTCACTGATGGTTGCATTGTGGAAGCAGATTGCAGTTTCCTCGCTCAGCTAAAGTTTGAGACCACATTGATCAACATTCTCATAGTGAAAGTGCTAACTGAAAAATGATTAGTACAGCTTTCCCCTCAACAGTACACTGTACATCCCCTAAATGAACATTGGCTCCTTGAATAGAGCATTTCATTCAGATTAAACACTATTTCAGCCATCTGACTTTTGAGATTATTCATATCATGCTGCTCACAAAAAGAAACATTAATAACATGACTATTATAGCTACTTATAATTCCAATCTAGGTAGTAATCACTATCATTCACAAAACAAGGAGGAGTTTTAGTATCAATAATGTTTGTCTCCTATTTCCTGAGCTGTGGCTCTTGGGAGTCATCATAAGCTTGTGCTGTGTGCAGACAAACCCTCGCCTTCAAAAACCACTCATCACAAAGCATTATTATGGGTTGGGACTCTGAGCCACCAAATGTTCCATGTTGTTATGGTTATGGAAATGGAAGATTGCATGGACTGTGGCACAAGCAGAATAATTTTATCTGAGTACTCATTGGATATTGTTAAAATACAGTAGAACTAAAGAATCTGGCAAAGGTTTAATCAGTCCTGAGCCTACCTGGAGTCATTGGGTGCAAGGTGGGAACACACCCTGGAGTGAGTGCCAGTCTTTTACAGGGTGACACACACTCACACATTCCCTCACACTTATGGACACTTGAGTTGCTAATCCACCTGCCAACTTTTTTTTTTGTGTGGGGGGGGAAAGGAAACAGAGCAAAACAATATATCCTGCCTCAGGAAAACAAAACATTGTAATATGATTTATACTATGAAAACTACATTGATGCCATATCTTCATATCAGTTTCAAGATTATTATGATGACTTCTGATTTATGAACAGTCTACTACACACTCTCAGACAGACTTAAGGAAGGGTGAAGAGTGCAGCTTAATCTGGTTAGCAGTAAGTAACATGGCTGGGGGATTTACGGATTCTCATCTTTGGATATATATCCCCCCTATAAGAGTTATGTCATTGTCAGGAGGCTGTAAAAATTGCTGATTAAATTTCATGAGCCAGTCATGGCCGCTGCACTGATGTAACAAAGTAAAGAAGAAAATTATATCTAGAAGCAAACAACAATGATTTGAAACTTGTCACATTATAGCAACAGCCTCTAAGTCTAAATGCTAGCGCTAATCCCAGCCTGTGATGGACTGGGTGCCATTAGGAGGCTCAAAGAGACTAATCCTCACCCTCCTCGTTCAGAAAGAGTTTGTTGAAGCGTAAGCCACTGGGCTCTTTGCCGATGAAGCGGTGCACGTATTCCGTGCTATGGTCATGAACAGCAATGGCGTACTTCAACGGCTTTACGCACGACTGCAGACAGAATGGCACTTTGGTGTCGCCCACTGTGTGTCTGTATGGGGGAGAGAAAAAAAGGGAAAGAGATAATTATTACCTACTGTGCACATTTTAGTGTGATGGCAATTTACACCGCGTACTTCTAAATATTATTTACCAAACTGCAGTCAAATAAAGCAAATATAAAAGCGCTACATAACGTGGGGCAAAGCTTTATTAAATTTAAAGAGGCCTTTTATTCAGAAAACGTATTGTCTTGTTATTATGAAAAATTTAATATAATATTAATATAAGAACTATTATAGTAAAACAAAACCATACATTTAAAGTCTAATATTTTTAGCCACATGGGTTTTGGATAAATCTGAGCACAGCCTTGTGACAGAGACAGATATGTAGTCTTTTTTAAAAGTTACTTTACTTTATGTATGATTTTGTGGCATATAATATTACCCCAGATATATGTTATGTTTGGTCCTGCTAAACTGAAACTTGGGAAAGAATGTCATGTTAACAGTTTTTGGAAGTCAGGCTACTGATTAAACTGATCCTTCAAAACACAACTATTAGTGTGTACATAGGGCCAAGTTCACGGTACGCATAATAACAGAATGTAGACTATAGAAAACACAGAGAAACTGATAAGGACTGTAAACATCTTAGTCATGGGGCTATCAGCATGTCAAAAGGACCCTGAACAAGAAGAGGGCCAAGGGATCTTTATCTTACTGACCAAGATTTAAAATATATATATATAATGTATCTTATCATGGGTTAATACTGTACATGTGAATTTGTTGGGGCTGTGGAAATCAGTCAAGGCCATCAACATCAAATAAAAGGTGAGTAGTAAATGCCCACATGGTTTTACACTTTTTTGTCCTGTCTTCTAAACACATAATTCAGAAAATATTTGGGAATGTTGCCATGTCATTGGTAAATGTACAACCAACAGCTTATCTAACCAACAAAACAGTAAGAGAATGAATGATTTTTACAAGCTTGTCTGTTTACCCCTCCATATGACAGTCTTTACACCTTTATGAACCCTTACATAGCAGGGCATTGTGTAATGCACAATCTTAAAAATAAACACTCTCTCTATTGCCTCTGTGATAAAAACTAAATGTGTAGTTTGGAGTATCATTAAAAACAATCCTGCCTGGGGCTTTATGGGCCTGTTATCAATTACAGAAGCAGAAGGTGTGTTCCCCACATCCTCAACACACTAATCTAACCCAGAGAGAACTGGACAATTAATCTAATCTATGCACAAAGGTTTTGTGAGCAGTTGTGCAGTCAATGCGCACACACACACACACACCATTTTATTATGTAAATCTACTTTGTACTCACGTATCTTCATTAACACCATGCATATGCACTATTAACTTCAGAGTTAGAGTCTATTGTTTTGTCACCGGCTTTCTTCCCTGTCCATCAATGTAAAACAACCCCCCACGGGACCACGACTAATTAGATATTTCAATAGTGGACTACATTCAGCAGATAATTCAATATCACCTTTAAAGAACACAGAAACCTTCACAGATTAGAAGTCTCTCTTGGCAGCAGATGTATATATACTACGGTATAAATTAGGGCTCACCTTTGTCCATCCACTGTGCACAGGGACACAGCCCACAGGTCAGGGCTGAACTTAGCAAGCTGAGGAATGTAGTCAGCAACCTAAAAGAAAAAAAATTTGACAATTACTGACTTCCACATGGCCCTCAGGAATTTGAATTAGAATCACTTAATTGGCCACAGTGCTTGCACACACAGGAATTTGTTCTCCGCATTTAACACAATCCGTGCAGTGAAACACACAGGTGCCTTTGCTCAAGGGCACTTCAGTCATGACTTGCTGGCTCCGGGGATTGAACAGGCAAACCTCCGGTTACAAACCCAGTTCCCTAACCACCAGGCCTAGGCTGGGAACAGCTCAGAAATGTGATAAAAAATTAAGTGATTTATGTGCTTACGGCATGACTCTTACCTGACCTCCAGACATATTTTTGGCTTTCTCATAAAGCTTGTCAACGTGGCTGGCAAAGGACATGAAATCAGGAATGACAAACTTCTTTCGAAAGGCTTGAGTCAGCAGCACTATGTTGCTCTGGACACACCTGGGGAAAATGAAGTGTAGAATGAACATAAAACCCTAAAATTGCCTGCTTTGCTATAAAGTAACACTGATTTTCTAATTTAAGAACAGTTTTATCTAGAAAAGGATTATAAGCCTTCAGTGGTGCCAAACGTTATAGATGCATCGCTTGTTTTATCACCTGTCAGTTACAAGTACTCAGTACCAGGAACTCTGGAGATAGACAGCCATTCCAAAGCACCTCTAATTAAAACAGCAATACAAATTGCCAAGGCATGAATAGGCATCGATTCCAAGTAGAAGTTATATAATATAATACATAATATAAAGAAGCAAAACAAGACACAGTGGTATAGTCATGTTTAACCTACCGTTATGGCCACATGAAGCCATTCATGTAGGCACACTAACAACTTAAAATGTCATTCTTATTGATTCAGAGTTTTGGACAAAGCATTCCTTCTAACATTCACGTCCTGTGTCCATACACAAACATTTCTGGTGGTCATGACAAAGCTAAAGGGAGCAGTCACCCACAAAGGCCTAGATCTGGAGAAACACATTATCACTGCCTCAGATAGGCAGGAGCAGGGTCTAGAGCCTTGTCTCTAATGACTTCACAGCAGACGAGAGAGCTAAAATTAGCTGATCACGGAGCAGGACCCCAGATGAACATAGAGTTCTGTACAAACGCTTTTTTGTTGGTGATGCATCATGCATTGCTTTCAGGGAAAAGAAAGAGAGGCTGCAGAGAAAACAGATGGTCTGCTTCACAAGTGGCCTTGTCTGTACATGCACATGTTATCCTACGTATTGCACCATGCATGCCTTAAAAATAATGGTTCCCACTTTAAAATATGGCATAATATGACAGATCCTGACTAGTACAATTAACATAAATCCTACATATATACAGCAGCGTTATTCAGGTGTAGAAGCCAAAATAAACATAGTGCTGTATGTAGAGTGTAGAAATCCAATATCAGATTCAGACACACACACACCTCATTGTTCTCTAATGATAAATTTATCTGCATCACTGTTTCAGTCAGGTTTTGTCATTTGTCCACTACTGAAAATGTGGGGCAATATATTTGATTTCAGAAAAAAGCAGGATGAAGAATTTCCCAGTTTTTCTGCAGACAAACGCATATTTCAAAAGCCCAAATAATGTAGATGCACATTTACAAATACTTTGTTAGCTTCCAACACTAGCAAAGGTCAGAGGTCAAGTTTCACGATGCCTCATTTATCTCCATATCTCATTCTAATCTATAGAAATAAATAAAATGAAGGGGAATCAATATTCATAGAGAATTGTTTTATAATCTTTTCTTGGCGGCACGATTGGAGCTGGGGTGAACTGTGAAGTGCCTAGAGATTTACATTCATCATCCGTATTTGTCGATGCATTGTGCAAAGCCAGAGAGAATATATACAGGGCAGCAATCAAATGAAATGCTGTCATGTTTTTACAGTCTATCTCATTTGTGATAATGTAAGAATTTTAGTTTCCTACAAAAAAACACCAACACCTTGCACACTGTGAAAGACAACCTAGAAAATCGATCGAGATATAGAGCCGTTTGCGAACTGTAACGATGAATTTATTAGTGAATGCAATCCATAAGCATGTGTCTGCACGTTAGATCTCCAAACCCATCTACCAGCCTAGACTCACACACCTTGTCTCTTATACTATGTCCAAAATGTCTAGTTCTGTGACAGCAACCGTGTGTTCAGGTCTGCACAGCTCAGCCAGGCACATAATAGTGGGTTATCATCCTTCATCTACTCTCTTCACTTGATATTTGTTTATATTATCATTACGGATGCAGCAAGCAACTAAATCTATTTCTGTATCACCATGGTAACTAGCTTTCCAAAGCTTTGCACATATTTGTAGGGTATCGTGATGAATATAAATCTGATATATTGCTTTTAAGTCCAATCTGTGGAAGAGATACTTCTTTATGAAAAGCTACAGTGTGAATTCTTATTCAGCAAAAAATACTTTAAAATGTATATATAGTGAATACTAAAGTATAAGAGAGTATTTGGGGTATTCCCACACTGCTCACTTACTTCTTGAACAGGTGTCGGTCCAGCATCACCCCGTCTGATGTGGATTTGAGGGTTACTTTCAGCATATCCATACATTCCTTCAACCGGGGGTCTCCTGTCCGCAGCCCAGTGGCCTTCAGAGCCTGTATACATCGCAAGAAAAGCAATTACTTTAAACTGACAGCATAAACACAGCAGGTGTCAAAGTTAGTCAAAAGAATGAGTCTACTGTGAGCGTAGCAGGTAAGCAAACATGGCAGATTCTGTGTTCTATGTTGTTCTATAAACTCAACAAGTCAAGGTCTGATACAGTGCTGTGTACACAGCCTCAAATGAAATAACCTGTTAAGATAAGATAAGTGTAACTTAACATGGCCCTGTGATTGAACAACAAAACCTGGACCATGGGCAGGAAGCAAATTGATGCTTCTCGGTCACCACAGTTGTGAACTATGTACCGAACCACTTGTTGACATGAGCAGACGTTGATCAATTACTTGTTGTATGTTGCCCCCCCGTTACATAAAAACTAATAATGAGATAGAAATAAGGGGGAACATCCTGGAATGTAGCTGACATTGTGCAGTGAAAGTGCTACAAAAATACATAATTATTCCATTCATTCGTCTTCTTTTCTGCCTAATCTTAATTTAATTAAATCTTAATTAATCTTCTTTAATTTCTCTTAAATCAAACAGAGTGGTATCTTTCAATGAATTTTTTATGATGGTGAAATATATTATATTTTAAGAACATTTTCAGTTTGTAAAACTTTTTTTTCTTCGTGTAGATGCACTTTGTTAGTGCTAAAAAATATTAACTATTTGTTCCTGAGTATTCCTTGCTTATTTTATTATTTTTATTTTTTAAATGTGTATATACAGAAAGACAGGTAGGCTTATCATTCACCGTTATAAATTTATGAGCTGGGATCCTCTCCTGGCCCTCGGCAATAGTGTAGAAGAGCAGGTCCTCCAGGCTCGGCAGGATACCTGCCTTTCTTCTCCTGCAAAACAAACAGAGTATTGAGTAATGCAGCCTTTCACCCGTTTACTTCTCATACAAGCACAGAGACATGAACATAGAGGAATGAGAGAATATTGCCCACTAGTCTTTGTCAGCGGCAAGTAATGCATTGTAACATCCACACACAGTTTCTTAAAGCAGCCAGGACTAGGCTTTACCCTCCCCACTGTCTCATAAAAATCCTAATCTCATCTCAGTAATGTGCTTCTCCTGACTATTGGATGAAGCAGCATGGACGAGAACAATATTAATTTAAGCATTTATCTGATGAAAGATTGAGGGGTTTCTGAAATAAACATAACAAATGTGCATGATTAATATATATTTATATTCATTAATACAGAAATTCTTTAACAAATTCCATAGTCACTAAATCATTTTGGATTGATGGAAGCCAGTACATAAAGAACATGTAAAGGGCTTACTGCACACGTAGCTCCTTTAATCTTAGAACCTGATGTATTCTTATAATCCCTCCACCTTACTGATCATTAGAGGTGACTGTGTGGAGCTTATTAAAATGCATCCCTCTCTGAGAGGAGGATCTGGCCGTGGAGATTAATTAGTTAGAAATATTAATGACCACTGACGACTGGTCATTGGAGAAGCGTGCAAGAAGGAAAAATAGGAGGGTTACACAGGAGGACACCAAGAAGAAGGAAACCACAATCGTGGAGGTATAGTTCTGATACACTACTTATGAACATAGTGTTGAGAACTAATACAATAGCATACAGTCTGGGGCGTATGTTTATGAATATTTACTTCTTTTTTGTCTCTGTATTCAAACATCTTGGATGAATTTGTGCTATTGCTGCATAGATTTGTTACAGCAATTAATCAAATTCATCTCTTTAATTCAATTCATACAAATCATACGATTGCCCTCAGCCAGGTTGGTGGGTCCCAGTTAAGAGGTGGAAATGTGAGAGAATATTAGGTAAAACTGATTCACTGTCTGGTTATTTTTAGTACAGCACTGTAAACAAATCAAAAAAAGCCCTGTAAAATTGTAAGAACGATAATTATGCCATTAATATAATCATTACAAATACCAAACCAGGCTTTATTTATATCAGAGGTCCCCAGGCGCTGTATGACGTAGGATCGTGTGTGTAAACACTCTGTTGTTGGGTTTAAGGTAGTGGTTACCTAACTGATCTGAGCTGTGCATTATCACATTTGGACGGCTCAAGCTCTGATATTTGCCAAGCCGTGGATAAGCCGCTCTGGCATTGGGCCACAGGGCAGTCTGGGGACTGAGGGACTGCCTGTGAGTGCCATTCTCACAGAGTTATCCAAACAGCCTCTGTCCAAACAGAGCTCGGCTTTCCCACCGCTGAGAGCTTTAAACATATATAAACTTACCCTTCCCTTCAACATTCCACTGCAGGTTATACAGGTAATCTCAGAATGGGGCTAAATCTGATTGTACTTTTTCATTTCGTCTATGTCAGTATTATGAAGTATATTACATGAATAACAAACTGAAAATGGCAAACCCCTCTGCGCAATAATTATATGGATGAAGAGAAAAGAGTTGATATGATGTTGGTCAAATCCACCTGTTCATAATAAGGAATGATTCTATATAAATACCTACATTTATTTTCACCCCTAAGCTTTAAATACTTATGTCTTTTTCGCATAAACTACAACAATCCTCTTAAGATTAATGTGTGAGGAGGAGTAATAACATTCTTTTTTTAACAAAAGAAAGTTTAAAATAGGCATATGATAATTATATGGCTGAGGAGAGAATAGTGAAGAAGGACAAGAAGGGCAGAAGCAGAAAGTTTAAAAGAGGTTGCTTTCAGATAGAAGGATATACAATAAAATTATACTTACACAAAACACACACAGCCAAACAGTTTAATGGGAAAAAGAAAAACATGCAGAATGAATGAAACATCAAACATGAGATAAAATTCAAAGAGTTCATAACACAGATAAAACACTTAAAGGCTAAGCACCAGCGATATGAAAGTGTCAAACAAATAAATACAGTGGAATTTGAGTTCCTAACATGTGTTTATTGATAGTCAGAAAACATGTTATTTCTTACTAATTCAAGGAATAAGGTTTAAAAGACCCCCCCCACCCCCCAAACGGTGTTGGGAAACTCTAATAGGCGTCTTGCCTGTGGACAACAGCTCTAGAAGTTGCACTTAGTTTAATACAAAATGACGAAAAGGTGTGTTGTTTTTGGCTGCAGTCATTCAATGTACTGTGGGACATCTGTGCACAAATGGCCCAAAGATCCCAAAATATCCAGAAAATTGACTAAATTTGTCAACTTAAAACAGGCACTTTGGAAAGCACCATCCGCTCACTCCGTTATCTGTAGCTCATTTCACTGGCGCTTTTCCAACAATATGGGCATGTAAGGACACCAACGAAAGGTGTTCAAGAGCCTCTGTAACATGGAGGTAAACTTCGCCTGTTTTAGTTGGTGTTAGTTAACGTTAGCTTGACTTGCTAAACTCTGTGGCTCAGATTATACTCGGCTACGTAGCTGCATTACGGAGGTTTATAGTGTCGGATGAATTCGAGTTCGACTTCGATCACATTTACAAGAATAACGGTACCTCTACATTTGAGTTTAGCTTATTGCTAGGCTATTGTCATGAATAATGTTGGTTATTTAGCTAGATACTGTCATAACAGTCAGTCATAACGGTGTTTTATCGCGGCGTTGTTCAGCTGTTGTCCACCAGTGACGTCACGGCTGCGTTCAAGAATTTCCGTAGCGAGCTCGGTTTTTCCATCAGTTTAATACAATTGTCAGTTTTAAAGCAAATTAAGCTGCTATTTTCATTTTAATTCATACTTATATCTGTCAGTAACTAAAATAATGTGAAATATTCATGGAGGTCCATTAAGTGGTGCTTAGCCTTTAAGACATATAATGAAAATAAACACCAAGTTCATCTGAAGTGAACCAGAATATTTATGCATGACTTTAAGAATGAACAGAAAGTATAATAATAATAATAAAAATGGTTATCCTTCAATGTTGGTCAGTGTTCAAAAGGTTACCTACATGTGTCTCTTATCACAAGTAGCAGAAACCTTTTCTAGAAACTTGACTAAAGCGGCTTAGTCTTTATAAATTGTTGTAGGTTTACGTCAGTTGTCATAAAAGGTAAAAGGCTAATTTAGATTGAGGTCATTTAGCCTATGGACAATGTTATCAAACTAATCCCACTGAATTCACACCAAGTTGAAGTGAGGACAGTGTGGAGGTGGAGAATGTGTCTCATCAACACATTAAGACCATTCTGCATATTATGTAAAGCAGAAATGATCAGCTGCCTATGATTTGAATATTGATGGCACGGAGGCAACTGTCTGTGAGGGGTTTGGTGTGTTCTCTCTGTTCCTGTGTAGGTTTCCTCTGGGTGGTCCGCTTTCCTCCCACAGTCAAAAACACACATTGGTAGAGGAACTGGTCATTCCCTGTCCAGGGTTTGCTGTTGCCTCACACACAATGATGCTGGGAAGGCTCGAGACCCACCGCAACCCCAGAGATTTGCTCCGGACAGAGCAGGTGTTGACCTCTGCTCATGATCAGCAGGAGAAAATACAGAGCCTCTGCAGGACCTGCAGCTTCCAAATAGCGCCTCTGGCTCTGAAGTTATTGTTAGTCTCTCTCTCACTCACACACAGAGAAGCAGTCGATGGCAAAAAAAAAAAAAAAGACGTTTTGGCTCACAGGCTTGGAAGAGCAGTCTATAGGCTGCAAAGCCCCACAGAGTGTAGCTCTCTCTCTCATATCTTTGTGTGGGGTATCAGGAATGCTGAGAATGCTTGATGCCCCACCCCTGCTGGAACGATAGAGCGAACAGAGCAGCTCCATTCACACACCATGATCAGGGACTGATTAATTAGAGTATAGAGGCAAGTGTTTATCGCTACCAAATAAAAAGGATATGGGAATCGAGAGAGGATGCAAACACCCAAACTCTTTACATGTGCATAACTGCTGATGCAGATACACATTGATATACAAGCATTTCAAACTAATTTAAGATTTATTTTTAGGGTAAAATGCTCAACAGTTGCCCACAGTCAGCTAAAAATTCTATAATTCTGGAGGAAAGTTCATAAATATCAACAATGCCAATAATATCTCAAGCAGATATCTGTCAACAATAATTACAAAATGACTTTGTAGCCTACTTTCTACTGGTTTTACCTGTGTTTAATTTCTAGGGCTAGCCCCGAATAGTCGGCTGTTCGGATATTCGTTCGTTGGGTTGGTATTTGGTTTTTAAGTTTGAGATTCGGGTATTCGTTTCTGCTCCACCAGCACTCCAACATTATTCAGGCTTGTCACCATAAAAGTCCAGAATGAAGCCTAAAAGGTCCTATAACACCCTAAAACAATCTGCTTTATACGTCAAATTAGACCAGACCACCTCCACAAAGCTCTGGTTAACCCTTGTACTCTGTGCCCTTAGCCACACTGTGTATGCACTGCTCCTAGCTGTAGTCTCATTAGTCGATTGAGTCTTAATCCCTCTTTCCAAGGATACACTTTCTAGTTGTGCAGAGAGAATACTGCCTCATACAAATATAATTTCAAATATCAAAAAAATTGCGATGTGTTTATCTACTCGGCCCCAGCATAGATATCAGCTCAGGCTCCATTTCAAAGTTAAACTTTTCAGAAACTGGAAGGATTTAAGGTAAACTAAGGAATATAGTTGTTTAACGTTCTTTTTCATAAGAATCATCAATTCTATTCTGCTTTCAAGTGCAAGGATAAAATCCCACATTGCGCCATTTAAAAAAAAATATTTAACCTGTTTTAAAAATCTTTAGCTGATGACTTTTTGGCAGAGAATATATGCCAGGGTTTAGAATCGCTGACCAAGAGCGGATGTGCTGTTCTACACCAATTTTCAAGTAGGAACAGCCTTTATGGTGTAGGGCTGTATGATTGAAAGAAAATTCCCAATTTCAGTTGCAACTGAGACGCAATTATTTTCATAAATTAAACTCTAAGTAACACAGAGCATCAGTGACGTATGCTTTCATGGGCAGGTAGAGGAAAATATACTCTGGAAAACCTGATATTGTAAATGTGTGGGGGAAAAATGCTTGGTGTGGTTGCCAGGAAACTAAGTGTTTTTCTTTGGGCAGCAGGAAGCTGTTTAACGAAGAGAGAAGCCAGTCCAGAGCGATGCAAAACTAGCCATGACAGCAGCTGCCCAGTCTTCATCAAAACAACCATGCTCCAGCTAACCTGAGAAAATAGGCTCTATTGCCTGGAATAGCCCATTCAATTTGGTCTTAACGCTGTTCATACAAGAGCCATTAACTGTCGGCCAGTCGAGTTTTCACCCAGTTCTAGTCTATACTCTGCAGAAGGTTTGAATACAACAATTGCTCTTTGTTTCTCAAAAACACAAATCTGACACTGAAAAATCAGTCAAATGAAGGGTATTTCGTGTCGTTCACTGAAGGTCATCCAGGCTCCACGAGGTTGCCCAACAATCGTATTAGAAACTGGGAGTTTTTCATCAGAATTATTTTTTTCAAATTCCAAGTAACCTCTACTTCAGGGTAATGTTACATAGAGACAGGATTGCTCATTACGTCTATAAAAAGCTGCAATACAAACAAAAGCCCTGTAATGGCTGTTTAATACGCAACACATTTCCAATCAGACTGACCTTCATTTAATACCCAAAGTTAATTCCCAGTAAAGGTCACGGTACGGTTAAAGTAGGATATAAATGACACGTGTAACATTAAACTTCAAAAGGGCATACATCTTTAAAGTTATTAAAACACAAAACACCTCTTCTAGAAAGAAACTGTTTGAGTGAAAAAGGATGAATGTAGAGGAGGTTTCAAGAGCAACTACAGTGATTTTATCAGTGATCTACTGATTTAAGAAAGGCAGTGCTAATCATGTCCTGTCTTAAAAGAGTTTGATAGACGTATGTGGTGTCTGACTGATTACTGTGAAAAATAATAAAAACCTGTTGGCAATTAAATAAAAATAGAGCTACCGAGTTTGAACACTGATTAAACATACATGGGCTAGATGAGGAAGAATTTTACGATATTAAACCTTGTCGTTAAGCATTTCTTATATAATACTGGTATCTACACGTTAGCCTGTATGAACCAGAATCAGAACTATGCTTATATGCAAAATCCTCTTCTTAATAACTCTAATATAGAATACTGTTGGTGGATATCACAGATTATACTATGGTTTCGAAGCCAGATCATGGTGGAAAGTTGGTTATAAGTCTAAAGAATCTACCAAAATACTACACCGTTTTTTTATTCGCATCCCTACAAATTTAATTGGTGGGTATTGGGGGGGTGCTATGCTCGTTTCTGTGACAGTTTATGAGATATATTTTGTCACATCATCATTTCTGTATACATTTACCATATTTAAATGTAAGCTGTCCAATACTGTAGTATACTTTATTACCGTCACATCGCCTGACCCCCTCAGTAACAGATGTTGCAACTGCTGGTACTTAGGTCCTGATTATGTCCAGCTGAAAACTCCCATCACACCCAGTGAGGTTTAAGGAAGCATGGTACATTAGGCATGGTTGCTTTGCTTAGGGTGAAGTGTTTGTTCTTCTGAGTGCACAGAGAACAGAGGGAGATGGAACACATTGTAATATATAACTAGAACTGCTGACACCATGATTACTTAGACAAACCATACCAAACAGGACATAAACACACGGAAATTTCTGCCATCTTTGTTTCCTACATTTATGTCTTTTTTGAAACCATACTAATAATAATAATCAGAATGAGAGCAGTAAAGTGATCATTTACAACGTAGTTCATATAATAATTCAAATATAATTAAAAACAGTTCAATAGCATTTGCTTGCTGCTGATTTTAACAAAAGCCATGGAGTGCGAAACGTCCTATTGTAGTGTTCCTATCATGGGGGTTGTTATTTTCACCCTAATTGCCTTCTTTGAATAAAAGGTCAGAGCAACGTAATGAGCTCCATTTCTGAAAAGTCACAGTGGTCGGAAACCTTTAGACCCACTTGCCCCTCCTTTTCCAGTGCTTCTTTTAATCTCAGGTTACTGTTCTTTGTCTCACCACGTGCCTCTTTTCTTTGTGCTGCTTTCCAGAGAGCAGTCACTCAGCGTGTGTTCCTACGTGTGTGTGTGTGGCCTGCCTGTTGTCATGTGTGTTAGTGTGGCAGCTGAACAGTGTTCTCAGGTGTTAATCCTGTAATAGTAAGATTTGTGTCTTATGTCATGTTCATTTCTTCATGTACACAGCTGAAATGTGTTTGGCCTGAGGCAGTTTGAGATTAATTGATTAGATTTCAGCTTTCAGGCTTTAACACAGTCGTCAGTCGGAGACTGAACCCCTTTATGAGCAGCATGCTTTTACTCAATTAATGTTTCATGATAATGCACATTATACTCTCTCCAACTGCGTTGCCTTAAAGTAAGAAAGAGCCACTTAATGCATATGCTTGTATTATATCAGAAACATATCAATACAGGCAGAGGTGTATACCAGGGTGTACTTAAGTTTCTGTAGAAGAGCTGTGTGTTTAAAACACGCCAAGGTTCTGGACTTAAATGCACTTGTAAGCCTTTAGAAATAAGGTTACATTTTTATCTGTTTATTTTTACTATATTCTTAAAAATATATAGCCAAGTTCCCATATTGTTAACTATATATTTATATAATTATATATTTAATAAAGTATTGTAATGGCTTCTTTTTTAATAACTATGCATTAAGATTTGTTTTTAAAAATCTACACTCATTTATTAATCAAAATAAGCAGTAGTTTAATGTTATTGATTGTTGGCTGATTTATCCACAGACACTACACACGCATGATTTCCCGGAAGAGCACTTAGCTCAGCGCTACAAGCTACACTTTCAGGAAGCTTCCCAGCAAAATAAAGATGGCTGAGGTTCATCCCTACACTTAGTGCGTAAGAGCTTCCGCTCTGTGGACGTACGCCTCTCCACCTACGCGCTCAAATCTCTTCCATAAAAAGAGTTCAGATTAAATCATGACAGAGGAAGGAAGGGCTGGAGTGACTGTACACACAGCAGCACTCCCTCCTTAAAGTGCAACAGGTACCAGCGTCAAAGATCAGAGTACGGCCATTTCTGTGTTTGCTTTAGGTTCATCAATGGTTCATCAACAATTTCCTTGATTGTAATGAATATTTTTAATTTTCTCTCTCAATGAGAAACTGAGTAATTTAAAGAGCCTGCAGTAAGGCACAGTAAACCAGAGATCAACAAAAGGTCAATGGGGCAGCAGGTTTTCAATCCAATAAAGCAGAAGCACACCTAATTCCACTTGTTTAATCAACCAGTTGCAGTCTTAAAACAACTGGTTAGTTATTTATAGAGGGTGAGTTGTAATGAAGACCTGGAGCCGCACACGGGCCCTTTACGAAGAAGACGGGTGACCCCTGCAGTAAACACATGTGAGCCCTTAGCAGGAGCTTTGTAAATTAATGTGAACCAAAGGCCCTGGCCACTGCTCAACCGATCAGAGCACAGTCAGTTCTTCACAATTAGCTAGAGCAATTGTTAGAGCAACACCGTCATCCAAGTCAGAGGTGGAAATAAGCACGGCAGGATTTCCAACACACCAATGATGTTCTCAATGATGTGAATGTGGGGGTGAAGTGGTACAATTACTCTGATATTTAAGAATTAATCTGCTACATTCTCTTATTACAACAGCAAGTGGATTTCAGTAGCGTATTCCAGTTACACACATGTTTTGTACAGAATGTATCACAGGGTATTAATCTGTAATCTAAAAATAAAAAAAATAAAAGTCTAATTTTAAAGCAACACAATGTAACATTTTTACCTTGTCATTACAGATTCAAATGACCTGTAATGGGAAGAAAAATGCCTCAGTCATTGCTACTCTGTGCTCAGCACTGCAGAAATGGCACTATGTAACCTCCCTCTCCAAATTGATTTCAGTACCGTGCTATAAAAATGAATGGCACTAGGGGGAGCCCCAAGGAAAAGAAAAACAAAAATTACCTAGTGCTCCTCTAAAAGAAAACATTTACAATAACAGTAATTACAGTCTCAGAAATTTGATAATTTGCATTTCCACATTTGGAAATGTTTATCTAGCATTTCTAAGCTTGTTTTTTTCCTTATTTCAAAACATTTAGGTGTGAATGACCATATTCTACACAGTACATTTTACACTGACACCAACAGGTAGAGTCTGTGTGACAAACACATGAACTGACATCACTGGATTTTCTCGTTGGATCGTGTCTTTCTCTTTGGATGTCATTATTCACGATGCTCACTCTCTCACACCCACAGTACTGGAATTACTCACTGACATTCACAAACAACAAGCCACAGTGTCAGTGGAACTGCTGCTGAATAATGAAGGCCAACTGCATCATGTGAGTGTGTGTAACCGAGTGCGAGTGTGATCCTCCGCTTTGGTGACTAAGGAAACAATGTAAATATCTGATATGAAGTGTTTGATAGGAGAAATGAATTAAAGTGAGCTTATCAGTGTGTTTATGAGAGGGCAAACACTCAAAAGCTGATAAAGCAATGTGTATCCTGATGTATTTGTTTCTTCATTGTATCAATACAAGGCACACATTATTAACATTTCTGCATCCTGAGGCTCTTTATGTACTATTACTTTATTAAATATAAAGTAATGAATATGATGTTCATTAGTCTATATTTCAAATATTTCATTCATTCATTGTCTGCAACCATTCTTCAGGTTCAGGTTCGCTGAGGGTTTGGAGTCTACCTGGAATCATTGGGTGCAAGGCGAGAACACACTCTGAAGGGGGCGCCAGTCCTTCACCGGGCGACACGCACTCACACATTCACTATTTAAAATATTTACATATTAAAATGATTCTGATAATTCAGTGATGTTAAAACATTGCAAAACAAATCTGCACTTTCCACTTTCCACAGAATCTCTCCACTAGCTTAAATTAACTATAAGTGAAATATACAACAACAACATGCATTCGTTATTGTCAATGACAAATGAGACACTTAAAAAGAAACAAACTTAAAATGGTGTACTACTGTTAATTATACAGTGACCTGCTCACATGAGAAGGTCAGCTTTTCTTAAGAATTCACAGTCCATAGGCTACATTACAGTGCAAGCCCCTGAGAGTATTTGTTCACTGACAAATTATTGTGTGCAAGTGTCTCCATGCAAAACAGCACGCACTCATTCGGACCACAAAAATACCCACAGGTCATGATGAATAAGTGATGAAGGGTAATGAGACAGTTTGGGTACGGCCATTTCGCAGAGAGCCACAAGAAAAGGCAAGGATCTGAGACTCATTTGCTGTCTAAAGCAAAAGGACATTAGTCAGAGTTATATTCATTACATTACTGATAGTGCATCCCCATCTCACTGATGTTTTTGTGTCATTCTAAAATATATAAACCTTTTTTACAAAAGACACAGACACCCATTTTATTGAATGATATTTTTCACGTTCCTCGTATTTCCCCAAAGCATCAAAAACAAAATAAATCAATAATTTAAATAATATGTAAATATGTCTATTTGGCCTTTTTTTATTTGAACTGCTGCCTGTAGCAATAGGCTGTGTAATTTTACCATGTGACTATATGAATATCCAATCTTACATTTTGAAATATTAAAATCAGCACTGCTGTATATTCATTAAACTTGATAATTGTCAATCCTCACTGGGCTCTAGTACAACAGCAACCATCTGGGGCTGATGACAGGCTGCAGACACATGAGAAAAGGGGCTTTTTCTTCTCCCGGGTCAATAGCCGAGCCTCATCTGGACAAACTAATTTGGTGCGTCAGACAGCTTGACTGCTGTAAAACAAACAGACTTGGGTAAAAGAACCTAAACAGCCAGGATAGGAAAAAGGGGCAACATTTGCTAAGTATTTTTCTGCTGTGTAACCTAAATTTCAGTTTCTTTGAAGACAACAGCAGTCATGGGTTAAAGATTTTACTCAGGGCAAAAAATGAGAGCAGTAGGACATTACACGCTGGTAATAAATCCACCATCTCATGATTTTGTCTAGTTTCAAGAACAGAGTGCTGGGATCTTTTAGAAATTTCAGTGACTAGTAGCAGACTTCGGTTGCACTCTAACTGGTATATATATATATATATATTATTATTATTATTATTACAGCTGCTATACCTTTTTTCCTCACGGTCAAATGTCAGTAAAAAGATACTGTGCCAAACCTGAGCATGGGAGGGATGAATGACACAGCATGCAGACTTTACTGCAAGGTTCAATTTTAAGCATTTTATCTAAAACTATCTTTCATCACGTCTCCAGAAAACACAGGCCTCTGAACTCTGTTTAAATGTTTGCATGTTGATCCATTCACAGCAATATATTTATTGTTTATAGCCATTAGGCGATGGAACTGTGAAATGAAGCTTTATATGCCACGTTTAACCCTGGACTAAAGCCCTGGCATAGCCCCCATTTTTACAACTCCCTGAATAGCCACTGACTCCCTCAGCACAGTGGACAGAGTACAGACTGTGTTAGTGGAAACCAGGCTTTGAATAATAACCTCAATTAAACATTACAGGTAAAAGGTACAGTGATGCCATTTGTAGAGCCAAATTACACAGGAGCTGACCCCATGGAGGCCCACTGAGTTTATATATATCCTGTTAACTACAGAGCCATCATTTACCTCGGTGTCAACATACTACTAGAATCGTGACAAACATCATGTCTAGGCATCCTGAAAAGTCCTGAATACGGTTTTCAACTCTTAACTCTGAATATTATGTGAGCTGTAGTGGTGATTATGATTGGGATGCATTCATTTGTGACTTGTATTTAATTTGTGGATTAACAATTATGCATTTGTGAAGTATTTTGAGACTAATCTCTCTCCAATTGAGAGTGTCTAAAGCAGGATCTGTTACCTCAGAAAAGTGGGATTCTCCCAATTAATAACCTTCATGTCAGAAAAAATGCTGAATGAGCAGAAGTCTACAAACTCGGCCGTGCAGTAAGCATGTTACCCATACAACATACATTAGCTACATACACTGCTGCATGTTTCATAGTAGAGGCCAGATTAACAACAGAAAAATTAGCCAATGTTTCACATACAGGCTACAACGTAATACCCATAAGCCTAAGGGATTCAGAGCTGATTGTAGCACCACTGTCTAGGATGACTCAACCTAAACAATGTTGGCCAGAAACTGTGAATCCTCACCCTGGTTGTTATGG
This sequence comes from Hoplias malabaricus, assembly GCF_029633855.1. NCBI lineage: Eukaryota > Metazoa > Chordata > Actinopteri > Characiformes > Erythrinidae > Hoplias > Hoplias malabaricus. Next base: position 6,744,669 of record NC_089811.1, read on the forward strand.
CAATATAGCTGCAGGATCGAGACTCCCAGGAGCATCTGTCACGTCTCTGATCCCAGCAAGTCTCTGTGCTGTGCCATAGCCATAATATCAAGAAACTGATTAGGCTTCCTGCACTCACACTAATCCCTTTGTTACTCAGTAGGGCACAGTAGGAAACCTTACCATAATTACATGCATACAATGTCACATCAGTATTCTTGTGTAACTGAGTCTTCATCTTTGTCTCCTTTGAAATATGTGCATGTCCAGATTGGGCGTAGTGCAATTAATCAGCAGGTAGATTCTCAGGTAGGTTCTCCATCACTGTATAAAAGAAGCTTCGTGCTGCCTGTTGGATACTCTTACAGCGTGAGTACCCACCCATACGCAAGCAATTAACAATGCTATAAAAGGGCAGCAATAGCCTTTTTTCACAGCTCAGGATTAAAGGGAATATGAGAACCAAAATGTGATTCATCAGTATGTATTATGAACACAGAATCAGTTACGATTTCATCCGCAACGTTTATGTCCATAGATCAGTGGCCTCCTCCTAATGTGCCAACTTTAAACATCTGGAGCAAGACATATTTGCACTTTCTTGTCCAGGCAGGCAGTGGTTGGACCTAATATTTAGATATTTAGCCCCCAGAGACTTTATGGGTGCTTTCCCAGACAGCAATTAAGCCTAGTCCTGGACTTCAACCTTCTTTCAAAGGAAAAACACAACTCAAAAGGCTGTGTAGTCCAGCACTAGGCTAAATCCCTGTCTGGGAAACCACCCCAGTAAGTAGTAGCTTATAAGTTATAAATGCGGCCTAACTAAATATTATTCATCTCTTTTTTTTTAGCTAGAAAATGTCAACTTCTCTTCACCTGCATGAGAGAATTCCACAATGCACTGTGCTACACTGCACATGTCTTACTGAGAATTAATTGCTTGGGTGTGTTACTTCTCCTGAAAAAAAGCCATGCCTGGGCCTGTAATAGTTCTAAACCCAAGTAAAGTTTCTTAAATATTATACAAGTGCTGATCAAACATCCATAAGTTCAAAGTAGCCTGCTCGATCATTCTGATATTGAAACTCAGGATGTTGTGGAGCTCCGAGTTCCTAAATCATCTGCAAAGTTCTCAGGGTGAATAACCAACCGATGACTCACAGTCCACAGAGAATCTGAGAGAAAAAAAGAGCATGAGGCATCAGCAGTGCCAAGCTGTGTACACGTGCAGCCATCGAAACCCTGTGAATCTACTACTCCTGCAAAACTGCACTTCCGAAAGCACTCTTTTTAAATGGGAGAAGACTTAACTGATTAAACTACTATGACTCCTTTTGTCAGTTTTGGGTAAAAAAAAAAAAAGGGGGGGGCTGTTGCCACTGCACCGCAGCAAAACCTGACACGGTATTAAATATAAAATAATCAGAGAGGAGTTATATAAAACAATTTCAGATGGATTAAGCTAGGAGCCCTTTCGACAGGCTGGTGTGTGTAGGGCAGTCTGGGCCCACATTGGAAATGTAAGTCATGCACAAATATTTTGGATTTTCACAGCAAAAACCCCTGTGTCCGACCAAAAGAAAAAGCTCTTATATAAGTGCGACTGGATTGAAATACACAGTGTTTATCAGTTTATCTCTAAGCCTTTATAAAGAATATAATTCAATGGTGTAAATCAGTTCAGGTGCATGTCAATTTCGCACTTAAAAATGTAACTCAACACCACTCAAAGGGTTAATTCAGCACACTCCAAATGCCTTATCCTCTTGGTAACACAGAATTTATGTTTAAGGGTCAATTTAACATTGTACAACCAATTTGCTTGAATTTAATAGGTCAAGAAACCAATTCAGGTGATTCTGAGAATCAATTAGCGCTATAAGAGTCAAATATTATTTACTTCAAGACTTTATTGACCAATTTCACACTGTGTAACTTGTAATTAACACTGTAAGACCTAATGAAACACTATAAAGGCCAAGTGAACACAGTTAGGCCTAATTCAGCACACAAAGCTAAAGGATAATAACCGTTAAAACAACACTGTGGAGATTTTAAGGCGAAAAGAGTACTGTAGGAATAAAAGGAACCGTCTAACCGTTACATTAACTCTTTAAGAGCTGTAGTGAATGAACGCTCTGTTAACGGGGAGTGCCTGACCCTTTAGGCTCCTTAGACGTTATAGATATCTGGCTCTCTTACTTGTCAGCGGCTTCCTGGATGATTTCATCTTTCTTCTCCTGTTCTCGGGGCTCTATGGCTCCCTCAGTCTTTGTGCACAGGGCCCGGGTCCAGGCCGGAGACGTAGTCTTTATCTCGGATGAGAGGAGCTGGACATTACAGAAGGACCTGAAGGAGTGGGGCTTCAGCACTGAGCCTTTACAGCCTTTATGCCTCACAATGTCGCGGAACGCACGCTGGCGGTTCGTTTGAAACAACTTCTCCAGGACAGTTGAGAACCTAAACTGTAACATTTCAATCCTGTCGAGCTTAAATGAGTGGAATTTTACTTAATTAGGCTTTTTTAAAAATAATAAATACTCGGTTATTTTAGCCACCTCACACCAGTGCGCCGTCTCTAACTGTAACACGACGCCGCAGATATCCGTTGACAAAATAATGTCTTCAGCCACGCCTCGTCTCAAACCCTATTGGCTGAAGCCAAGACTGCGCGTATTTTTATTGGCTGAATCGCACGTCCATCATAACCGAGTCACCTGCGTCACCTCCTGATCATAAATGATTCATGTGTCTGTAGCCTCGTGCCATCAGTCCTAAATACTTACTGTTATTTCTTCACAGTATTGAAACAGTCCAAAAGGACACGTAGAGATGTTGATAAGAGCATTAACACACGAAAATTAAATATATCCACTTATACAAAGCATAGGCAGCCATGATCAAAAGACCTGTTGATTTTCTTATTTAAAATCATTCATTTTAAGCTATAACATAATGTCAAACAAAATATGGTCTAATATGTGAATGCCCAAGCATTGTACAGGCCACATTTAATGTTCTAGTTCCAGTGATCTATTCATTAATTTATTAATTGCTTCATCCTTCATCCCTTATATAACCGCTTTATCCAAATCAGGGCTGAGTGGTGTCTGGAGCTGGGATAAATGGGCAGAAGACAGGAACACATCCTGAACAGTCCATCAAAAATAAAGCCACATTCACACAGTCATTTTCACATTCACATCAATGGGGAATTTCACAAAGCCTGTTCTCATACCAGCTCCGGTTTCCTCCCACAGTCCAAAAAACACACGTTGCAGGTGGATTGGCGACTCGAAAGTGTCCGTAGGTGTGAGTGTGTGTGTGTCTGTGTTGCCCTGTGAAGGACTGGCGTCCCCTCCAGGGTGTGTTCCCGCCTTGCGCCCCGATGATTCCAGGTAGGCTCTGGACCCCCCGCAACCCTAAATTGGATAAGCGGTTACAGATAATGGATGGATGTTCTCATACCACATATTCACACAATTTGACTGACATAGAAAACCAGAGCATTTGGAGAAAACCTGTTCAGACACAGGGAGATCATCAAACTCCTCAAATCAGTGACCTGAGCCAAAAAAAATTGATATTCAGGACACTGGGCCTCATATTTGCTGCTTTTTTGAAGTTTTGAGATGGATTTAATTCAACATCATAAGGGCCATTGATTAGAGACGGAAGCTGATGGGAATTAAAGTAAGTATCGGAATCAAATGATCTGTGGTGTAATTCTTCTAATTGACCACAGTGATAAAGATGGATGCTCCTGAAAACTGTGCTGTGGTAATGTCTGGGTTTAGGCCTCATGCCAGTTATCACTGATTCAAATAAGTCTGGACGTTTAATGTGATACCTTTCATTAAAATATAAAGCCAAAATATCTGGAGCCAGAAGGTGACCAAAGATGATATGAATTATCTTACCACAAAACTAACATGACCCTATCCTCGCACCTAAACAGGGAACATTCATTCATTATCTCTAACCGCTTATCCAAGTCAGGGTCACAGTGGGTCCAGAGCCTACCTGGAATCATTGGGCGCAAGGCAGGAATACACCCTGGAGGGGGCGCCAGTCCCTCACAGGGCAACACACACACACACAAATACAGTTTTAATGAAATAGCAGTGTAATGTTGTTACAATATTAAAGGCTCCGTTCAAAGCCTTCGAAACATTTGTTTGGCCAGTCATCCAAATGTGGGCAACACATTCGACATTCTAATTTAACACTGTCATTGTTATGTTACATTTAATTAAAGTAAAGATCAGGAAATCCTTTTTTGATTTCATTGTATTTTTGTTTATTAAACTAATTAAAGATTAGCCTGTGGAGGATCACATCAGCAAAGAGCAGTGGTACATCACATTAGCTTTTCCTGTGTATAATATTAATTAGAACTATTTCCAGAGCACACTGTGGAAATGTATAAAATGCACGTATATTTTAAGAGGAATTTAGTGTATTTGACTGTAAATGTGGAATGTGGGAGAAGTTTCTGCCCATTGATCTAATGCTCATCCACCCATTTGACTGTATTTCCAGGCATCATCCACTCACCTTCCTGGCTTCCCTTGTGCTTTTATGGTACACACAAGCAGCCCTTCTGCATAAAATATATACAATTTATTTAAACTTATTTATAATCTGACCTTACTTAATGTTCATTCATTATCTGTAACCGCTTATCCAGGTCACGGTTGTGGTAGTCCCGGAGCCATTGGGCGCAAGGCAGGAATACACCCTGGAGGGGACATCAATCCTTCACAGCAACACAGATACACATTCACTCACACCTATGGACACTTTTTGAGTCACCAATCCCTAACTAATCTTTGTGTTGTTGTGGAAACCGGAGCACCCGGAGGAAGCCCACGCGGACACGGGGAGAACACAACACACTCCTCACAGACAGTCACTCGGAGCGGGAATCGAACCCACAACCTCCAGGTCCCTGGAGCTGTGTGACGCTACCTGCTGCCACCCCCCTAATGTTCAGTAGCAAAGAAGTTTAATCAACTCTTTGCTTAACGCCCGTGTCACTCAGATGTGGTTAATAGGTTAATATAGGGTGACCAGACGTCCTCCTTTACCCGGACATGTCCTCTTTTTTAGACTTAAAAAAATGTCCCGGCGCAATTTCACAAACGTCCGGGATTTTGTTTTTCTAGAGCTTACATAGAACTTCGAGAAGTTTCGTTGAGTTGAGTGAGAAGGGGGCGTGGTGAAGTAGCCTAAAATCTTCTGATTGGACGGTCTGACTGTAGAGCTACCGTTATTGGTCGATAATCTTCTTTGTAAACATTTAATTGGTCAGTCTGCACGTCAGTAGTCCTTGTTTACGTCAGAGGCAAAGCTCATGTACCAACCCTCATCTCGAGCAGCTATGCCGAAACGTAAATGTAAGTTCTCGGGTGAATTAAAAAATAAATTCCCATGTTTTCTCATGTGTAGCAAATAAAGGTGTAAAGGACCTAAAAGCACACATAGGTTCAGCTAAGAATACAACGGCAGCGAGGGGCAAGAGCTCATCCCCCCCCGCCCCCCCCCGGAAACGTGTCCTCCTTTTCACCATCTCAGATCTGATCACCCTATGTGTGTCACCCTGGTCAGACAAGTAAGACAAGTTAAACTTCAGCCACATTCAAACAAGATTCTCTCTCTCTTTTTGTTTTTTTCCTCTAATAGACCGTTCCACCATGCTCAATTCAACATTCAGCATTCAACACTAGTCCGAGAAGCAGAGGAACTAATTATCATCTGAGTAATGGAGCTCCATCCTGTACATTTGGGATGTGCTCAAGTGGCTTTTGAGATCCAGAACTATCACGAACTGACTTCATAATGCTCTTCAGGCTGTATGCAATCAAATATTTACAGCAAACTTTCAGCTTGATTTTGGAAGAATTAGTTGTTTAGTGTGTGTGATATAGACTGTGTTTAATGATATCTTTTTATTATAACAGAGCCTGATTGGCAGAACTTTTCTGAAGAAAGTTGTGTACAGACACATACTCCAATGTGTAAAATAAATGAAAATCATGGGAAGTCATGAGTCACTACTCTAGGTCTTTCTTTTTTTTTTCTTCTAGAAACGTCTGTTGCATAAAGACTGTGTACTGACACCTGGTGGAGAGATAACTCACTGTTCTGAGACCAATAGCTCACTAAATTTACAGTAAATGAAAACCAATTTTTACATTTAATTTTTCATTGCTGCTCAAAGAAAACCATGAATCTTGCATCTAATAGTAACTTTTTATAGGGTGACCATATCTGAGTGTTCAAAGAGGACACATGGGGCAGGTTGGCAGCACAAATGCTTCCATAACCATGTAACTATGCTGCTGAAATTAAATACATAAACAGATACTCCTTAACAAGATTTTTAAAAAGCGTTTTTGGACAGATACCTTTCCATACAACATTTGGCCCTAAAAAAAATATTATAAAATATTATAAAATAATATTTTTGTCATTTCCTGACAGTTAATATCAGTGAAACTGAAGCTCTGTATTAAAGCCACTTGTTTACACCAGAAAACTCATGACCATGACAGAAACTGACGAGTTTACTTTTTTAACTGTGTTTTTTAAAATGTAAAAGTTTTCTAAAAGCAAGTACCACATTTTATCAACCAGAATTAATACAGACTTGATCAGAGCATTGCTAGGATCCAGACATTTATGTAAAAATACTTATATTTCATATTATATAAGGTCTGTCTAATAAAACGTGCTGTATGTGAGAGCTATAATTCAGTCCCCTGAGTTTTAATGAGTTGGCTTGTTTTCTTCTAAAGTTAATGTTAAACCGAAAAACTGCTCAGATGTAGCTAACTGGATTAGCATAACTAGTCAGAAAGTCAGTAACTGTCATGTGTGTCCGTGTATTTGTGTCGTTATGGGGACAGAAGTGACGACTTTCAGTTTTTTTTAAACATAGAGCAGAAAGTGAAAGGCTCGTGTGACACAGAAACGCTTCCAAATACGAAGAACAGACTATGATAAATGACCTTAACGACTTTTAACACATTTTTGTTGGAGGCTCCAGTAAAACACTGTAATGTGTGTGTAAGCACAAGAAGGTGCGCGCGACGAAGTGTGTCCCATTTCCGCTCTGAGCTCCGACCCCTTGAACACTTGATCCCGACGCGCCCCTTTTGCTCACCTAATACACGTCATCAAAGTGCATACTTCAGGAAAGGGTTTAGGGCTTTTTGTAAGAATTGGGACTGGGGAAGACTGTGGACGGCAAAACCCCGGACAGTTCTGGAATCCCGACCGGACGCATTTTTTAGGTCCTGAAAAGAGGACGTTAGGTCCCCCTATTTCATAAGAAAATATAAAATAGGGAGGTACGAAAATATCTTCGTACACTACAATGGAAGTCAACATTAAAAGATTATTTCTATTGGTCCATTCATGATAAAATGTGATACAATTCAGACACAACAGCTTTAGAAAAGGATAAGCATCTATCAGTTTATCCCAAATGTACCGGATGTTGGTCCATAACTAAAGAATAGTTGAGCCGCTCTACAGCCCATTAATTTCTGCCCCTCTGCCTAATGCTCCCTCATTCAGTGAGAGAACACAGTTAATGTTTAAAGCTGGAGGAGGTAATTTATCTTAAAAACACCTTTTATTATATTTCTTAAAATTCTTTTTAATCCCAACAGAAATCATTAGATTGAACGGTCTGACGACAAAAATAATAAGATTCCTTTTCTTTACAGGCCACAGGACTGTACTCTGACTGGTTCCTACAAAATAAAGTACCCTTTCTTTAAATCGTTTTGTCCTTTTAAAGCTGTAATTTAATATATATCTTTGAAACCTCGACTCCCCTTCATGTGTAAATTGTTTAACCTTTGAAAGTTTGATTTATTCACAGTGTACAAACAATTCTCACGCGTCTCCGAGTCAGGGGTTAAGCTGGTGTTTAAACCTCCACTAGGGGGCAGCATGTGGAAAGGTTCCTACCTCACATCAAACACACAAGGAAAAAACAAGCACCGTAACCAAGAAACATAAATAATAACTAGCTTCATACAACAGATATAGTCTATAACATATACATTTACCTAAAATACAAAATATACATCAGCAAAAATCATTAAATTAAAAGGTTATTCTTTGTAAATACAAAACAACTCATTTTTAAAATTATTATCTTGATTAACAAGAAACTAAATCTTTATGTATGTGGTTTTATTAACATTAAATATCATTCCTTCGCTTTTACTAAAATCTAGAGAAAGTCTAGAGATTTGTTGAAGCAACACTCTTCCCTGCACTTAACATATAAAATTTTATATTCTCTATACACATATATTTCCCAGTACATATATTTTAATGTGTATCCTGTTCCAAACAAACAATTTCAACTCTTTGGTTCATTAAAAAGCCATTATGGATTTTAATTGAATGCGTTAGAGAAGAGAAAACACAAAAGAGCTTGCATTTCGAGAGCTATACAGTGAGTCTCTATAACTGTGTACGGCAAAAGCTTATTAAAACTAGAGGTCAGTCTTTATAGAGACAGACAAAGGTTTGTTGTTATACGCCTAAGTAACAATTCTATATTCCTGCTGCCACTCAAGAACATAAGATTTGCTCTCGTCCAACACTGGACGTCCCAGAGGAAGTCTTTACTGGACAAACGCTGCTTGCTGATTACGCATGAGGCTAAAACCCCTTTGGAGAAATATATTTAGATAAAAAAATGAGACATGGGGCATTTGTTGAAGATATTTACAGCATCAAAACTAAGAAGGTTCTTAGTGTTGACTGAGAATAACTGAGTTTAGTTGCAGAAAAATGTTTGTGTTTTAATATTAAACCTGAGCTCAGTGTGAAACTAGAGATCTGTAATTAAACTCAAGAGGAGACACAAATGAGGCTCTTTTTCTCAGGAGGAAAAATCTGAAAAGCAGGGGAAACTTCAACAGTCTCCTCTGGGTTTTTTTTCTCATAGATTTATTCTCATAGCTCCTTCTAGAAGGAACTACAGCAACATAAAAAAGATTGTTTTTTTTTCTTAAATGTACTACAGGTTAGACATTTCAGCACAGGTCAGGATAAAAATCTACTACAGTACACAAGTTACTGATATATATATATATATATATATATATATATTTTGGATCAAGACAACCAACAGGTCCACTCTGTCAGTGAAAGAGTGCATGCGAGGTGATGGAGGGCGATATTTCCTTACACCTGTGAATGTCTGGTGCTAAAACTTTCACTGTCACTGTCATTTCTTTTAAAAAAATCTAACTGGCTTTATAATTTACTTATAATAACTTAATGCCAAGCGCAGCAGGTAGTGTCGCAGTCACACAGCTCCAGGGACCTGGAGGTTGTTGGTTCAATTCCCCTTCCAGGTGACTGTCTGTGAGGAGTGTGGTGTGTTCTCCCTGTGTCCGCGTGGGTTTCCTCCAGGTGACTGTCTGTGAGGAGTGTGGTGTGTTCTCCCTGTGTCCGCGTGGGTTTCCTCCGGGTGATTGTCTGTGAGGAGTGTGGTGTGTTCTCCCTGTGTCTGCGTGGGTTTCCTCCGGGTGACTGTCTGTGAGGAGTGTGGTGTGTTCTCCCTGTGTCCGCGTGGGTTTCCTCCGGGTGACTGTCTGTGAGGAGTGTGGTGTGTTCTCCCTGTGTCCGCGTGGGTTTCCTCCGGGTGACTGTCTGTGAGGAGTGTGGTGTGTTCTCCCTGTGTCTGTGTGGGTTTCCTCCGGGTGACTGTCTGTGAGGAGTGTGGTGTGTTCTCCCTGTGTCCGCGTGGGTTTCCTCCGGGTGATTGTCTGTGAGGAGTGTGGTGTGTTCTCCCTGTGTCTGCGTGGGTTTCCTCCGGGTGACTGTCTGTGAGGAGTGTGGTGTGTTCTCTCTGTGTCTGTGTGGGTTTCCTCCGGGTGACTGTCTGTGAGGAATTTGGTGTGTTCTCTCTGTGTCTGCGTGAGTTTCCACTGGGTGACTGTCTGTGAGGAGTGTGGTGTGTTCTCTCTGTGTCTGCGTGAGTTTCCACCGGGTGACTGTCTGTGAGGAGTGTGGTGTGTTCTCTCTGTGTCTGCGTGAGTTTCCACCGGGTGACTGTCTGTGAGGAGTGTGGTGTGTTCTCTCTGTGTCTGCGTTATTTATACATTACCCTCAGGTTTAATACAGAGAATCTAAACCACACTCTGAGGTTTGAGGTGGACACATCACTGTTCTAATAAAAAGAGTTAACACCACATGCTTTCAGACCTATTGCTCTGTGTTGTATTGTTACAGTGGAAGGATGGACATCTGTGGAAAATCTTTCAGCTCTAAAACAAAAGGAGAACTGACATTGCCATGTGCCACGATGAAAGTACAGTTTATCTGATTGGCACAGAGTTGGTGGTCTATCAGATCTTGCACTTTGCCACTCTCTGAATCTCACAATCATTTTTGAACCGTACTATGTTTTAGAGGCTTTGTCTTGAATAGTTGTATATTTAGTTGCTTAACCTCAGGTCTTTGAACTCAGGTCGCACACAGACATGGAGTATGATGTGGTAAACAGGGCCCGCAGTCTCAGCTCAGGCCCTGATGTTTTCAGAGAGTTTTTGGTGAGTTTGTTTGCAGATTGTACCTGTTATTGACATCACACAGTTAAAACTTCTTTTGGTGACAATTCATCACTTTATTTAGCTCACTAATGATGTGAATTTTCCTGGTGTTTTTTTTCCAGTTCCTGTGCAAAAAAAAAAAAAAAAAAAGAGAGAGAGAGAGAGAGAGAGAGAGCTAAAGAGGAGATGAGCCCACCTGCCAGCCCACACAGAAACTGCAGCAGCACTCTGGTGACAGGAGCTCAAAGTCACACAGAGCTGCTTCTGCTCTCCTTTATTTTTTTCTCTGTATTTTTTCAGTTTTCTGCAGAACAGACCGTCTGTTATTAGCAGAGCGGCTCCGGAGGCCTGACGTGGGAGAGGCGCTTACGGGAACGCTACCGGGTGCAATTAAAGAAGGCGAGCGCCTGGTTTTTTCACGGATTACGCACAAATTTCAAAGTAGCTTTTACAGCGCGCAGAAGTGGAGGACGAGATAATGCGCCCACAACACTCTGGTAAAAAAAAATACAATAACAACAACAACATCACAAAAAATAATAATAATAAAAATACAGCAACAAAAAATAAAATAAAATGCATCTTAAAAAAAATAACGCTCTATAGACAAACATTAATCACCCAATTTCCCTTAATCATCGTTGTTCACCCGAGCTTCCCCTACTGCTCTGTGACATCATCGAGTCAACAACTGACATCCTGTTATGGTCAGCTACACCGTGAAAAGACTTCCCAAAATGCACCTCTGCACCCTTCTACTCGAGAAGGGCAGAATAACCTTGAACATATACTTGTCCTAGTATCCAAACCCGTGCCCTGTTCACTACACGTTGCCCTGCTTTGGGAAGTGTATGAAATTAGGGTGACCAGAGCTGAGATGGGGGGGGGTGAGGTCACGCCCCTCGCTGCCGTTGTATAATTAGCTGAACATATGTGTGCTTATAGGTCCTTTACACCTTTTATTTGCTACACAAAACATGGGAATTTCTATTTTACTTCATCCGAGAAGTTACATTTACGTTTCGACATAGCTGCTCGAGATGAGGGTGGGTACATGAGCTTTGTCTGACGTAAACAAGGACTACTGACGTGCACTGACCAATTAAATGTTTACAGAGAAGGGTATCGACCAATAACGGTAGCTCTACAGTCAGACCGTCCAATCAGAAGATTTTAGGCTACTTCACCACGCCCCCTTCTCACTCAAGCGAACCAATCGGAGTAGGGGAGGGCGGGACTAGTTTGTGAACGAAACTTCTCGAAGTTCTATGTAAGCTCTAGAAAAACAAAATCCCTGACGTTTGTGAAATTCCGCCCGGACATTTTTTAAGTCTAAAAAAGAGGACATGTCCGGGGAAAAGAGGACGTCTGGTCACCCTAATAAAATAGTGAGCCACTGTTATACCCTAGGGAATACCCATAATGCAACTAGTGGTTTGGTTTCATGATTCACAAGAAGCTCTCTAAGGAAGACAAATGAGTTGACTGACAGAATCTCTTGTCTTTTGGTAACACACCAATGTATTTTACTTTTTCTGTCTCTTACACTAATGCTCTATATAGTGACCCAGATTTACTAAGGTTAGGGAAGGACATTAACCAGACCCACTGCATCAGGAGGGTCAAGAGCATTGTTACGGACAGCACACATCCTGGACACTGCTTCTTCAGGACACTAACATCACACACAAGAAGACTGAATAACACACACACATACACTTCATTTATTGTTGTTATATTGTATTATTTATAATTGATGATTTTTGGCACCGGGAGAACTCCAACAGAGGTTTTTGCAATGACAATAAAGATTCTAATTCTAATTCCAATAGTGTATAAGGAACCGTTTTGGAAAGTCTACTCCTAGTTCACCTAGTCACATGATAATCTGCAGGAATATTTGCGTAAATAATTTGCATAAAATCCTTGTTTCTGGAAAAGTTAGGGGGCGTTAGTGTCGCAGTCACACAGCTCCAGGGACCTGGAGGTTGTGGGTTTGAGTCCCGCTCCGGGTGACTGTCTGTGAGGAGTGTGGTGTGTTCTCCCTGTGTCTGCGTGGGTTTCCTCCGGGTGACTGTCTGAGAGGAGTGCACTGTAAAACATTTCATGTTAGTTAAACTTAGAAACTCATGTTCACCTGCTGCCTTAAAAATGTGAGTAAATTCAACTTGATGGCAAACTTTGTTTCAACTCAAAAGGTTATTTTCTACTAGTTGTTTAACTAATGATCATTAGTTGTTGCAACTTGATACAGTGAGTTAAAACAACTTACTATTTTACAATATCAGTTTCAGAGAACTCACTAAGCCTTGTTAAATAAACATTATTCCTATTCATTTAGATTTACATTTTCAAGTTAATTTAACTTTAATTATATTCATAAAAAATGTCATTTTAAGTTAATATTTCCCATTAACACTTATCTTAATGACAAGTTTCCCAATCTATTTAAAATGCACACTGAATTCACTTTTGTTTTAACATAAATCATTTATTTGAATGAGAACAATGTTACATTGCCTTGTTATTAAAAACAGCATGTTCATCCTTTTGGAAATGCACCAAAACATCAACAATCTGTGCTTCAAGGTAATGCAAAATAAGGTTCTTAAAAACATTAAATAAAGCATCTATTTTATCAAAACATCCAGGTTTCGCCAATATTTTACACAAACGTGAAATAGGTGACGGTGTGTATCTACTTTTAAAAATAATGTAAAATAAAATTCTCTCTCCATTTGGATGATTTTTAGTTTACTACATAATTTGATTATGTTGCTGCTTAAACCTGTGCAACAAAACTTGTAATATGTACAAACAAGTTTCTGTAGTAATTCAAACAGACACTTAATATTGAATAAAACTTATACAAGTTAAACTTCTGCCATGTACAAACAACAGTTGTTTTTGTCCATCAAACATACCATTCCACCTTAAAAGACGTGGAGCATTTCCCCAAAATTATAGCCATCCCCTTTAAGGCTTGAGGTGTGCAGTCTATAAACGTAACCTCAGTTTATTTCGTAGTCCATGCACGCGAGCTGAACATTGGTCTGGTTTTATCTTCATGATGACCCTCTGCAGAAATTCATATGTGTATTTCATTTTGCGAGGGTACTCTAGATTAAGGCAGTGTATTGTACCCATTAGCATAACAAATCCAGTGGACACATCTTTGATTTCATGAAGAACAACTGCCTCCTCTACCACCAAAGCAATGTTGAAAATTTTATTAGGAAAAGCATCATGGAGAACACCATGTCCAATCAGAAGTCCAACGCGCGTTCCCTTCATGAAGACATCCAGGGTTTCACCATGAACCTAAAAGACATGGACAAATTAAGTTCCAATTTATCATGACCAGACACTTTATTAAAACTATATGTAAACTTCATAGGTGTACAGTTAGACTGCAGTCTGGCTGTATGTAGTTAGCCCTTATATACTCTGTCCAACAATGGTCAGGACCACAACAGAACTACTACTACAGCATGTTGTACTGGTATAAGTGGATCAGACAGCAGTGCTGCTTGAGTTTTAAACCCCTTATTATCACTGCTGGATTGAGAAAAGTCCATGTACTAAACATTAAGCCAACAGCGTCCTGTGTCCACTGATGAAGGACAAGAGAAACTGAGAGTTACTATCTGAGGTGGACCAACGAGATAGGTGTGTCTAACAGAGTGGGCAGTGAGTGGACACAGGGTTTAAAACCTCAAGCAGCACTGCTGTGACTGATCCACACTAATAGTGCTGACCAGTGCATGACCTGTCAGCACAAAGTCAACTAAAATGTCTAAATAAAGTCTTTTGAATTAATACCCCCATTATCTTAATGTGTAAATGTATTTTCTTACATCACACATCCTGATTATCTCAGTGGTATCCTCTGACAAGAAGCTTGGAAGACCAAGTAGGGCAGCTGTTCTTCTGTTTTGATTTGTGTCCTACATACAAATAGAGTGCACATAAACATAATTATCAAAATTCCTTATTTTAGTACATATTGGCGAGTACATTTTTATACGCACCTCCTTTTTAAGACACTGCATAACACTGTTAAGTGTCAATTTCCTGCTTTATGAAACAGTTGCCTTGAACCGCTCTATAAGTCTTGGCACGAAGGCATCCAGTCAATCTAGGAATGGCTGCAACTGGTCAGTGGTGATTATTCTACAGAACTCTGCCTTTATCTGAAACAGATGTATAAGACAGCAGATTTGTCAATACATTTTGTTAATACTCTTCGGTATTTTGTCGAAACTAAAACATTAAAATCTTCTGTGGAAAACCTCCCTCACCACACTTTAGAGTATAACTTGCCGTCTATCTGTACATCCCTTTGATGTGCTTAACGTAGGAGAGCTATGCAACGGAAAAACGAACTCTGACGGTAATGACTGAGCCAATCAACAATTATTTGAGGCTCGGATAAACAGAAAACCCATGGTAATGTCTACTATGCGGAATATTTCTCTTTCCACCAGGCAAGAACTTAGCAACACCATCACGTTTTATCAGCACAAATTCACAAAATCATAAAAATACACATTTAGCTACCTCCTCGCTGCCTTCGTGTTTTCAGCGGGAATTCCCCTTACTTCGCGAACTTTCCACACAACTCTCAGCGGAGTAATCTACAGTCTGCCTCAAATTAGTCCGGTGTGTCCCTCCGCCACTGGAATTAGACGACTACTGTTTTCTACACTTTCAAGGTTTCGGATTAAAATCATCTGTGGAAAATCTCCTTGACTTCAGAGTATAACTTTAAACCCACTGTATAATTCTCTGGTGTGCGTAACGTATTCAGAGCAAAAAACGGCGAGCTGTGCAGCGGAAAAACGAACTCCGATGGTAGTGATAATGACAGTCAGCAGCTAATTAGCAGCAATTAACAATTATTCGAGGATTGGACAAACAGAAAAAACATGGAAATGCTATCTAATATGCGGAATTATTCTCCTTTCGCAAGAAAGGGGCAACATCATTACTTTATCAGCAAAAAAATACTATAAATAATATACATTCACCTCCTCGCCGTCTTCGTGTTTTCAGCGGGAATTTACCTTACTTTCGCGAACATTCCACACAGCGCTCAGCGGAGTAATCTACACTCTGCCTCAAATTAGTCCTTAGTCAGGTGTGTCGCTCCGCCACTGGAAGTAGTCAACACTGTCCAGATTTTATCTGAAATATTATGTAAATATTTAACTTAATTTGAGGTTTGAAAACTGATAAGCATAATGTTTTAATGGTTTTCTACAAATTGTTCTGTATAGTTAAAAAATGGCGCCAAGTGTTTAATAGATTCTCTGCATTGCCCCTCCTCCCACTTTTCATTTATTTTTTCAACGTGTAACTTACAGACATGAGTTAAATGAACATTGACAGTGCAGACAAAACTCACAAATAGTCAAGACAATAGATTACTATAATTTTAAATCTTGAAAACCTAAAAACTTGAGTTCATTATTAAAAACTTGTAATGACATATTAACCTGAAGAGAAATAATAAGTTCACGTAACTTAATGAGGCTGTAATGTTTTACAGTGTGTGGTGTGTTCTTCCTGTGTCTGCATGGGTTTCCTCCGGGTGACTGTCTGTGAGGAGTTGGTGTGTTCTCCCTGTGTCTGCATGGGTTTCCTCCGGGTGACTGTCTGTGAGGAGTTGGTGTGTTCTCCCTGTGTCTATCTGGGTTTCCTCCGGGTGACTGTCTGTGAGGAGTGTGGTGTGTTCTCCCTGTGTCTGCGTGGGTTTCCTCCCACGGTCCAAAAACACACATTGGTAGGTGGATTGGCGATGCAAAAGTGTCCTTGAGTGTGTAAGTAAATGTGTGACTGTGTGTCACCCTGTGGTGGACTGGCGCCCCCTCTGGGGTGTGTTCCTGCCTTGCACCCTGTGATTCCGGGTGGACTCCGGACCCACCGCGACCCTGAATTGGAAAAGCAGTTCTAGATAATGAATGAATGATTGGAAAAGTTAGGACATTCTGAAAAATGCACTGAAAACAAGAATCTGTGATTTGATAATCTTCTGGAAACATCTGTTATGTTAAAATATGTTACAATACGATGATTTCCATTGTTTACACTGACAGTCTTCATTGTGTTTTTGCTCTGTAAATAAAAACAAATGTTGAAATTGATGCCTAAAACACAACATAGAAAGATGGGACAGGAGCAGAATACGAGTGAAAAGTAGAATATGTGAGTTACCCTTTTCTGAGGCACTCTACATTAAGAAGGTAAACTGCTAATAGGTGAAAGTGCAGTGATGGTTTATGAACAGAGCAGCCACCAAAGACCCAGTCTTTACAAAATGTCCCAGATTTTGGGGTTTGTTGATTTGTGATAAACTCCAGAGAAACATTAAATATAAAGTGTTACAGGCCCAGTGTTACAGAAGAGCCATCTCTGGGTTGTTTACATAAGTAGGTATTAAAATACACATTTCCACATGATAAGCATCAAAACTCAAGGTGCACGGAAGATGTTCATTATCAAACCTTTAAAGTTCACTGCTGTAATATGTCGGAAAAAAAAAATCCCACAGTTATTTAAATGCAGTGCCACAGAGGTCAGAAAAAAAAGGTTGTAGGGTGTAATATATACTTTTGCTTTGAAATGATATTAGATTCTAGTAGATGTAGTAATAATAAGTAATACATTTTGTAGTATGCAGTACATTCTGTAGTATGCAAGTGTGCAATATTCAATAAAGTGTGTAGCACACAGGAATGTTATTAGATGTTAAGTGTACAGTGTGACATTAGTGTACAGTGTTGTTATGTTTGTAGTAACACACAGCATCACAGTAAGGCAAATGGGAGGAAACTAAATGCATCATTTGTTTTTCCAGAATCCAGAAAGGGCAGGGAATTTCTAACTTTGCTGGTGCTTCTGAAAAGTAGGTCAAAGGCGAAAATTCAATAAAACAATAATTGGAGATTTGCTCATCATTTTGAACTTTTATTTCACTGACATAAGCTCAAAGAAAAGATTTCCCATGTGGTAACTGTATTAAGTGTGTAGTCTATAGAAGTTAGGGGTGCAATACATATTGTACTCAGTGTACGCAGTAAGAGGGTGAAGGAGGAGGATTTTACATGTGTGTGTGTGTTCGTGCGTGTGTGTGACTCATCTCAGCACTTTCAGTATGTGTAAATATGATGCACACGCAAATGATAAGAGACATCGACACCACTGTGATCTCCACACACACACCCACACCCACACACATACGCACTCACACACACACACACACACCCACACACATACGCACTCACACACACACACACACACACCCACACATATGCACAATACCACACACACATACGCACTCACGCACACCAACAAACACACATTAATACACAGTTTCAGACCCTTCATGGAGGAGCAAAGAATACATTTGTAAACAAAAAGGAAATATATAAAACAAGAATAACATTTATATCTACAAACCCCATTTTTGAAAAAGGTGAGATATTTTGTAAAATGCAATAAAAACCTGAATCTGTGATTTGTTCATTCTCTTGAATCTTCATGTAATGAATGAAATTACAAATAAAATATTGGCCCAGGACTGGCGCCTCCTCCAGGGTGTGAGGCCACCTTGCGCCCAGTGATTGCAGGTAGGCTCCGGACTCACCGCGACCCTGAACTGGATAAGGGTTACAGACAATGAATGAATGAATATTTCCACTGGTTTTACTGATCAATTTTGTTGTTTACAAAATTGTGTTTTGTTAATATAATCAGATTTATAATTCCATGCCTGCAACACACTCCAAAAAAGTTGGAACAGGCTATTGTTCCTGTTGTTACATCACCTTTCCTTCTAGTTAAACTGTTTAATCATTTGGGAACTGTGGATACAAATTGTTGCAGTTTTGTTTGTGAAACTGGCCCCATTCCTGCTTGATACGAGATTCTCAACACTCCATGGTCGATGCTGTCTGATGTCTTTTAATGATGTGCCAAATCCATGCGTTGTATCATGTGCAGAACGTGTCTTGAAATAGCGATGGACTTCCCAGGAACAGATGTCACTTTGATGGCAGCATTCGTCTCTCTTAAATTCAAACAGATGCCTCAACATGAGTGGTACAGTCACAAATATGCAAGTCACCCTTGCTGTGGGCACTGATGCACATCTGTACTATGACAGATGTTTCTTTGGCTAATAACATTGTTGTCCTTTTCAACTATATATTGAAAGAATAATTCCAAAAAAATGAATGGATTTTAAAGCAGGTGCAGGGTAGTTTCCTCAAAAGTCACTATGCCAATGGACAAACATATCCTTCCTAGCACTAGAGCTAGGGGAACTGTGGAGTATTAAACAGCTACATACAATACTTCTGGGGTCAGTTGGAATGGTGTATGTGGTCCACAAGTAACCATCCTATGCAAGTAACATCACTAATGATCTTGTAGCTGAACGCCATCAAATTCTCACAGCAGTCTGTTGTAAAGTTTAAAGCTAATTAAAGCTATCCTTTCACCTGGATGTTAAATATGATGCCATTTTTTTGAATACTGTAAATAGTCCGGTGCTTCTCTTGTTTGTTCAGTGTGTTACACACGTCATACACATTTCAATCACCATTCACTGCCAAATTCCTCGTATGTTTTACATATTTGGTGGAATAAAGTGATTCTAATTTCGATGAAGAGTGTGTGTGGGTTTAGGTCCCAGTGGCAAACCTCGTGTATAATTTCAGAGACGTCTAACTGAAGAGTGACGGAGATGTGGATGGTAGAATTTATCCAGATGTTCTGAATGTTTTCCTGATATCCGCTCATGAAGGTGACAAAAAGCCAATCAGCCATCTGTGCCATTATGTTTCCATAGAAATAAATGGCTCAAAATCTCTGGACCGAGTTTCATCTAAAGCTGTCAGATATATTTCCAAGGTGGGGTTACATTGTGTACTGCTAAAGGGCACATTTCATATGTCTTTGAGCATTTACATTTTATCTGGTGCCCTTTGTCATTACTACTGTGGCATTGGCACTGCAGGAGCGTAGGAAATCACCAGCTCCATAGTGCTCTAAAAGTGAATCGCACTCAGCAACTGTGTTCACTTTAAATCGGTCTTAAAAACAGGGAGATACCACCCGATCAGTATTCTGTCTCCGGCCCAAGACCGAGAACAAGGTTCATGAGCTGTTCTGATTTTGTGCTGCTTCCTGTGTAGAGTGCAGAAGCTTTAGAAATGTCCCGCCTCCTTGTATGAGTCTCTCCAATCATAACGCTGGACCCAAAACATAAATGTACTGAGTAAAAACACAAGGGAACAAGAAAGGGGAAGAAACAGACCCAAGCACAAAAGACTAGAAACCAGTGCTTCTGCTCCTCTCTCCTTGTGATGAACTGAGCTGTGGCTCGTTCTCATTTAAAGTCGCAGGCCCTGAACCCATCAGGGGGAGAACACAGCTGTGGTCCTTGATGTTTGTGGTGTTTAGACTAGGTCCCAAGAAACTGTTAACTTGTGGAAAGGGGTATAATACGACCCCAATAAAGCACTGTTTTTAAGGCAGGTTTGTGTTTATGGCTTCTGTTTGTATTGACTGACCTGTATTTGCTCCCATCTGGAACCCCATGGTAGTTTAAGACCCTGTTTACACCTGGTCAGTCCATGAGACTAGTATCTGGATTGTATCCTGATAAGGGTTTAATTACATGCGTTTACACTTGTTAACCAAATCCTAACCAACCTCTGGTTAGACCGAAGTCCAACTGCTGTGTGGGACGTGCTCAGTGACGCACTGCGTGGGGGGAGATTGGGGTTGCAATTGTCGAATGTATACACCGATGTAACGTGTGGCTCAAATGCATCTCAGACCACCTACAAATGTGTCTTGGGTGCATTCACACTTGTATTGTTATGTGACCTGGCCTTATCCAGATATAATCCTGATACTCAAGATGCAAGAAGTGACCAGGTGTAAACGGGTCTAAGCTGCTCCTACTCCTACTCTGCGCACGCACATGGCATTATCTTCATAGAAACGTTTTACTTGAGCCTTATAGGGTCACCATGTCCAAACGAAGGCGTGAGTGATATAAAGCCACCAGCATCGGGCTGTGGAGCAGTGGGTCTTTGTTCTCCAGAGTCAACTGTGGGACGTGTTGGAGTAGTATTTGCAATCCATAACTAGAGATCTAATGTCAGTACCTGAACTCATTGTTGCTGAGGTGACTGAATTCAATCATAGTCTCAAAGCAATTGTCCATCATCTGGTATAAAGGCCTTCCAGAAAAGCAGCAGCTCTTAGTATAGCAAAGGGAGACTAACTCAGTATTAATACACTTAACTTCATTTGAATCTTGATTGTTTGGACAGGTGTCCATGAATCTTTGGTCATATGTGTGGGAATCTAGACTGTATGGACTGGAGAGTAAAAATGTATATTTTATTGTTATATAACACTATTATACACCATATTAAACTAATATTTCTAAAGAGTGTGGATTCAGATTTGCATGATATAGGGCCTTGCCTCATAGCTGTGGCCTCTTTGTGGGTGCAACAACATCAGGACAGAAATGCAGATCACACAATGATGATTTGAGTGAGCAGTAAAAGCAGCACCACAGTCAGATCTCAAAAAATAGAGTTTAATGTTCGTGTGCCGTATAACAAATTAAATATATTAGTGTTTACAAAACAAGAGGTGCGTGACTACTGCATATCCTAAGGGTGCATTCTTTACTCAAGACAACAGGGATGGGAACAAGGCCAATCGAAGAAAACACAATGTTTTTAATCCCACAGTCCAAAAAAAACACACGACTCTACTTTACACAGCACGGACAATAGACGAGAGAGTTCGTTGTGTTAGAAAACGAGAAAGAAGCATGGGACAATGGTAGGAGTGGAGATGTGCTCTGACATATAGGTCATCAGTTAGCTGCAAGTCAGTGTCTGTGATAACTAATCAGATCAAAGCTTTCATTCTGTCTTTTTTTTCCCCTTTCCTCTAAAGTATGGAAATGTGCTTTTCTGAGAAATCTGACAAGCTGACATATCATCTCCAGGTTTGCCATTCTTTCCACTAAAGAACAAAAAATAGAAAATACAAACACGCAAGAAGACACACGCATACAAACCCACAAATAAGAATCCAAACAAGCTACCACTGCGGGCGAAACCAGGCTCAGCTCACCGAGGAGTTTACTCTGGGCTTACATCTTTGCTGTCAAAAAAGAACCTGGTCTATCTTTTTAAAAATTAATTTATAATTAATCAGCTGCCATTTACACCGTGTAAAAGTTTCACAAGTGGACCGACAGTGTCCAAACTAAAGTAGAATAACATGTTATTACAGTAAATTACAATTCAAATTTTAACTTTCTCCTCTGAGTGACGTATTTGAGATACAAGGTCTTGTCCCAACAGCATACTGGGTTAAAATGCTGATCCAGGATCAGCCAAGAGCTGACCTACAACTAATCCTAGATGAGCATTCCACCACCTTTACAATCATTCCCCAGAATGTCTTAAAAACTAAGGCAAAAAGAGCTGTGACACCTTAATAACACTAAAATGCAGGCATATCATTCTGCAATCATCAAGACTTTAATAATTTACCATATGAACCTTTCACATCATCCTCAGACAAATCAGGCTCACCACACACTCAAAGAAAGTATAAAATGGCACTTAAATTAACAAAGGTTTTGCATACTTAAAAGTCTTTAGTTTTTCAGAAAAGTGATCATACAAAAATAAAGGGTACAGACAAGCTTCTCCACAAACACTGAAGTGTGGGACGTGAGGACAGAGAGAGAGAGAGAGAGAGGTATTCATCATCAATGACACCCATATGGCAGCTCACACACACAAACACGACTGAGAAACCTGATTGTTCGCTCCTTCTGCACGTCACGTTGGATCTGGAAACTATGGAAAAGGGTGGAACTAAAGGCCGAGCTCAGCCATTTCACACAGTACAACCTCTATTTAACAAAAGGAGCAAGAAAAATGGATTCACCATAGGGAAAAAACACAGGAAATGTTGAGTAAAAGGATGCAAATTCTAAAAACGCGTTTAGAATAAAACACTAGTGCATATCAGTTCCATAAACATTTTGTACATCAGCTGATTCTAAGACTATTTCTACACTACTGAACGGAGGGTACAAATACAGTACTGTACAGTGAACAGCCCAGGGACTGCGACAACTAGACACGTTTCACTGGGTTTAGTAACAACAGCTATTCGGTATTGCTCTACTACTAAATACTCGCTATTACATATTACAATAGATCATGTAAAATGAACGGTTTCCATGGTGCAGTGATGCTGCCCTGAAGTTTCAGACTTAAGAAAAACTTGTACCTCATTTTTTCCCACAGCTTTTTGCACATCTGCCACTACCTTTTCAAATAAAAATGCCATTAAAGCTTCTTTGAATGTTCGTTTTATTTCCTAAAGCTATTTGTTTGCTAACGATGTCCCGTGTGGAAAATTCTCAGCCTGCTAAACAATGACTGAGCAAGATTTCACATGATGTATCGACCAATTAAAAGCTTTTCCTATTTCCTTTTACAAAATGTGGAGGTTCTTATATTGAAACACACCTCAGTTTCCATTGCTTTAGGGAAGCTAAAGTTGTTAGCTTTGTTGAACCTTGTTTTTTTTAGCCATCTTTACTCTTAAAAAGAAGGTGCCAAACACCTTCTTTAAAGATCATTATTTGTCAGAACACTGCAAAGTGGGATATCGTCCTCCCAACACAGTTCTGTTTTGTGTCTGGCTAATCCAACGACATTAGCACTTATTAGCACTATTTACTATCGTTACACTATTCACATACAATGTCTGAGCTTGGTTTGAGAGATGACTCTCCTCTTGTAAGTAGTCTTGTAAACACCAAGTTTAGTTAAGTAGTCAATAAGCTGAATGATGAGACTTGTGCTTAATCTCAATGGAATTATCATACATCGCAATCTAGCACAGACAGATGAAGCTTTATATGTGGACTGAGGTCTTCACTGCATTTGTAGAATCAATGACATCTACTTTAAGCATCACACTTGTACTCTGAGGGTCACCTCAAACATAGCACCATGAAAAGACTATTAAATCCAGGTTCATCTGAACTACCATAGTGAGCCCAAACTAAGGGCAACATGAACTCAAACACGCTAATACACTTTACCAGAAATATTCCACCCAAAAGGGTTCATACAGGTACCAGCAGACTGGCCTGAACTCAGAGTATCAAGACAATGACGTCGCCACCTTCTGTTTCAGTGGAACAATATTTGACATGCATTCATATATACACACAACACAAACTGTATTTAAATAACATCATCTCAACATGTGTATGTACAAGTAGCGGACATTGAGGTCCAATCAGAGAGTCAGAGAGAGAGAAGAAGTGATAGGAAAGGAGAGAGAGAGAGAGAGAGAGAGAGAGAGAGAGAGAGAGAGAGAGAGGTTTGCATGTACAGTCAGTGACAACACAGATTCTGTGAGTCATCCAGGGATGAAAATAAGGGCTCTAGGTGCTTTGGCAAAAATAAAAACTTGGAACTAAGAAAAGAAATTCTATTTTGAGGCAACATTGGTTATTAAGGCTCTACTGTAGTTGTGCTCCTTTAGTATTCACTGACAGACAACAGTTCATTATGGAATCAGTAGGAAAGGGTTTTCCGGTCTGCTATCTTGAATCTTCTGGCTCTGATTTGATGGTTTTCTTTTCCGAAAGGTTGAGGGCGCGTGGAGTGGAGTCTGCTCCGCTGCCATTTTCTGGAAAGACAAACAATACACGAGTTTGTAGTAAACTAGGAACTTTAATGTACCATATGTTTTCATTCTATTTTTTGAGAGATCAACACCAGACAAAAATTGCTAACAAAACTGAGTAGATGGCATTGTCCTTGATTTTTTTTTGTGGTAGCTAGTAACTGGCTAGTGGTAGCTAGTAACTATCCAGTGGTAGCAAGTAACTAGCTAGTGGTAACTAGTAACTAGCTAGTGGTAGCTAGAAACTACCAAGTGGTAGCTAGAAACTAATTTTTTAAAATTAATTTAAAAATTAATTTGTTTTCATTCATTTCATATTATTTTCGCACAAACACACACCTGTGGCGGCTGCTGCTTTGCTCTCGGCGCTGGCCTGGTGATGTCTCTTCAGCTCGTTTGCCAGCTGCTTGCCCAGAGGTGTCTCTCCCTCAGACAGTGAGGGCCTTTGACTAGTCACCCGCAGATTCAATGGTTTCTCACCTAAATTCACACACACATGCAAATGGAGACACATACACACACAGTTTCAAAACCTCATAATGAAGTTTCCCCACCCCAGTCGCAGTGCACGGTATTATTATTAGCATGTCCTCCATTTCTGTTAAAGACATCAACAAAGTGGAGTTAAATCACAAACAATACGCCTACCAAAAACCCTCAGAGCACACACACTCACTCTCAGACGCTACTGATCTCAATAGGATCCGAACTCAACACAGCTTTTTCTGCTATTACACGCAGCCAACGCAGCCACGGTAATGGCCTGAGGACACGGCCTCCAGAAGCCCACAGTAATACACACACCATTAACCTGAGGCCAGCC